>NC_090785.1:12232500-12540000 GCF_040054535.1 Antennarius striatus
GGGTTTGTGGTCACTGCCAGCTAGACTGACCACTGAATTTAGATATCTGTTGTCATAGATCCATTATATAACACTGCCATTGTTCTTTGGTTCATGGCTTACCGAGTGGTAAATTTCAATTTTGATCAGGCATTTCACTAAAGTGCATCCTCAGTTATTTTCAGTGTCGAAATTTGTGCAATTTTGAAGATATTCGATTTGATTGAGGAAGTTGTAAGTGTTGTAGGGATTTTTTCTTAGTATTGTGGGGACCAATCACTGGATGGATAGAGCTGCTCCTCAGCTGTTGAGAGCTAGGGAGATCTGGAGGAGGACCACGGATAGAGTTAAGCATCTGTAGGAATAAACCACCAGGTTTTGCTCTGACTTAATTTCTTTTTAAACTTTGAGATTGAAAATGGATATAATTCAAATTGTCTTTATCTCTCAACAACATTAAAAAAAACTCCCCTCCTGTACACATGGTTTTATTTTTCCATCTGGTTCTACCTAGAAGTGATGCCCAATCCTGCCTAACAGCATGATAAACATTTAAACTAACAGAATTAGAAGTACTATATTTTCTTTAGCACACCTTCAGTACAGTTGGGGCGGCCGCGAGTGACAGTGCCCTCGATGACTTTGCCAGTTTCGTCCACACACCAGCAGTGTCCAGTACTATCCCAGCACTGTATGTGGGAGTATTTTCCATGCTCATCACACTGGGGCCTGAAAGACCCATACCTACCGGTTCCATGTGCTGCCTCTGTCTGGCATTTGGTCTTGATCAAAGGGGCTAAGGAGTAGATAACATGAAGACAGAGATGCATAAGAATATTTATACTAATATGCTGATTTGATAGAAAGGACAGGCCTGCATACAGTTAGCTTGGTGTAGCATAAAAATTGCGGAACGGGAGATATAAAGTTATGTTATGATGTTAATTGTCCTGTCTTCAAGACAAATGAATAACGCGCATAGTTATTTTTGGATAAGGTATTTCCAAATTCCATGTAATTGATGCATGCATGGAATTGATCTAATATTTTTAACCCTTTACACAATTTAACATGTCCTATGATTAGGGGGAAATTAACCGTTGGTCTTTGTGGCATCAAAGCTATGATAATACCACTGAAAGTTATTAAAAAGTTTGCTTACTCTTATATTACAACCATAAATATTACAACCACAATCATTGAGCCCCAACTAAAAGTATTAAAAATCTAATACTGTATCTAATGTCAGTGTGAATCAGACCTTCAGCTAAAAGGGTAAGGAATGAATGTTACAGCAACCTGAAGCAGTTGGGGCTAGAGTTGAGTATTGGTTTTGTGGCTGTTCTGTACGTGTGATCAGCCAGTAATGCATCCACAACTCAAGGCTCTGCAAAGTGCAAGAAAAAAACATGACAAGATTATTTTTTAATGTTTGTAGTTTGTGTACATAAGTGGATGTGGATTTACCAGCCTCTCCTTCTCTTCCATCTGTGATTTCAAGCCTTGCAGGGAAGCCAGGTTGGGTTTGTTGAAGGGTGGCTGCTGGGAATCCTGAAAAAAACATGACCAGAGCTTAGTGCCTAGGTGGCATTTCCAATGATAAAAGTTCTCCAACATACCAGAGGCAGATCTTTCAGCTGTTTCGCCAGACTGAGAATAGTGTCCTTCAGAATCTGACAGAAGGAAACCAAGGTGTCATATAGAATCAGTGATTTTATTCATTATACGTGATCAGGACAATATCCTGAGTCCCAAACAAATGTGTGCCAACTAGACATAGAGAAAGTATCTTTTCCATACGCCAGATGTAAACCTACAGTCATGGGTGCTTTGGTTGTCCTGGTTGTCTTGGTTGTCTCGGCTGCTGTCGTTGTCTTGGTTGTCTTGACTGCTGTCAGTTTCTCGTTTGTCTTCTTCAAGTCTTCTGAGGGGAACTGTGCCAGCAGAATTTGATTGTTCATGGGGGCGTGCACCTTCATTGAAGATTCAACTGTGATCGAAATAAATGAATGTCATTGCAAAAATAAAAGAACATGTACGGCTGAATTATTGTTTGTTGTTACCAGAAGCGGCGGGGCGGTTCAGCTGTCTTCTCAATTGCTCCGAGTTTGTCTTTATCACACTAATCTGGTTCGTCTGTTCAAACACCATGTACATAGCAAAGACCTGGCTGCCCACCAGTAGACAAGCCAGGGTAGTCAGGCCTGCCACCTTCAGAGCATGACTGTTGGAGCCTCTGATAGAAAGAGAAATACAGACATGAAAATATGCATATGCTGAAGAGGATGAAAAAGAACAGGCAAGGTAGTATCTCGTGAAGTTACTCTGATTTCCAAAACTACTCCTTATGGCATGGCTGTTTTGATACTGTGCTCAGACTGTCACTCAGAATCTGTCCATATGTAATCTAACAGTGTGGTGGAAAAAGTAAATCAACATAGGAAACTTATTTTTACTTAGATTGATAATGGCACATAAAAAGCATGATACATTGTCAGCCTTTTTCTTGTATTCAGCCAATCCAAAGTGAGGATCACTTGTTACTAGGCAGACAACTTTCCCTGGTGTAAGGAAGTTCAAATCTAACCAACTACTTTTTGAAATTCATTTTGGATTTACAGCTTTGAAATTACTTTAAAATTAAATTATTTACATTTAGTTAAACTGCAAAGGTGAAAGGAGTACTAATGAATGAATGATATGAATTATCATGAATTCTATGTAATTAATCATATCTAATACTAGAGTGATTGTTATCACATAAAATGACAAGATTATTATTGTCAGTATTGTCAGGGAAACAGTCTTATAAATACCTTTGATGTGGTATTTTTAAAAAATCTTGCAGTAGAAAAAACCTTTGTTAAAGTACGTTGGTAAATTATAATGTATCTAAATATAAATTATTTCCCAGTTTTTCTTATTGATTAATTATGAAACAAAAACAACAATGACATTATGGTGTAGCTGAACAAAAAATTATTATTAACTAAAGATATATGATAACCTCTCCTCACCTTCTGGGTGTTGCAGGGGCAACTAGGACTTCTTCACTGCCTGTCACATCACTACCGGCCAGGGGAGCGTTTTCTGGGATGTTGGCCATCGACTTTAGAAGTTTATCTCAGCTTCTTCAAAAAACAAACGTATAAAAGTAGGACAGAAGGTAAGTAGTCTTTGAGGAAGGACTACCAAACAGGTTTATGAAGAAAGTGAACGGGTATGGAAAATCCCAGCACTGTGGGAGGGCTCTGATGTATGCTGAAATGTGATTGGTTGAAATGATGTCACCATCACTTGTTGTTACAGGCAGACAATTTTGAATTTGTGGGTCCTTGCATTTTATGACACTGTGAATACCTTATTCTCATTCTAAGGCACATGTGTCAAACTCAAGGCCCATGGGCCAAATGTTGCCCCCCACATCATTTTATGTGGCCCACAAAAGCATAAAAGGTCAGAGTGTCGAAACATAAATAGGTCAAAAATGTGCCGTGAGCAAAACTACATTTCCTACAATGAAGTAATTAAGCCCATTTTAACTCAAAAAAGTTTGAACAAAGTTAATGTCAAAACTTGTGGGTGATGTTAATACTGATAGTGGTGAAAATTTAAATTGTTTTTTTCCCCTACTTTTAAATTGATTTGATGTTCTTTCTGTTAGCTGATTATAATAGCCCATGATAATGGGGAAAAAAATCTATAACAAAAATGTTTATTTGGTATATTGTGGTGTTTTGCATAATTTGAATTGCTATATTTTAGCCAATTTGTGTTGTGTAAGTTGACTAAATTTGTTTTATCCCTTAACTTTTGTAGTACCATTTTCAGTCAATGGAGGCCAGCAGTGACTAGCCTCCAGTTACTGCTGGCCTCACTGGTTGGTTGTGTCCTCCCATTTGTAGCATAGTGTGTTTCCCTGGGATTGAAATTTCTTCACTGCTGAGTTTACCTGTAACCTGGTGGGGGTTTACATTTGAAGTACTTTTGTCTTACTAGATCTTGGTTCGCCAGAAGATATAAGTTGTGTTTTGCTGTTTTAATGAAAAGCTGTCAGATAAAATGTATCTTAACTCCAGCATTCTTATAGTCACCTTTTTTATCCTTAAATCTCAACTTTGTTCTGGCTGCTGCAGCAAGTAGTGGGATCCTTTTTTCCCTGCTTATCTATGTGAAAACAAATCAACTCTTATTTGACTGGCACTCAAGGCAGGATGATCACTGCTTCAATATGGCTCAAAACTAAAGTAATTACATCCTGCTTCAAAGCAGTCATGTACAGTTATACCTCTACTTACGAATGTCTCTACTTACAAAATTTTCTACTTACGAAATTTCTCAGCAGGACAATATTACCTCTACTTACGAAAGAAATTTCGACTTACGTAATGTAAAAACACAGTATCGGCTGACACTCGTAATTTCATAATTTCTTCCGGAAGCAATTAATTTCGTAAGTAGAGGTACCAGTGTATTGTGATTGTCAGTGTTCATGTGTTCATCCGTTCGTTCGTCCATTCGTTAGTTTGTCCACCAAATATCTTCACAACGATTGCAGATAGAGGGATGAAACAAAAAGCACATTACTCTGGCGGCAAAGGGGATGAAAACGAGATGATGACCTTGAGAAAACTAGGTCAAGGCCAAATGTCAACTTTTGTACACTCAGGAACCGGATAAGATGGAAAGACAAGGGAGAAGACCAGTGTGAGTAAGACCATAGATCAAAGTTATTGCTTTGATCTATGAAAGAGGTCAGAGCACTAGCTTTGATATTTGACATATGCAAGTAGGTTGGGATAAGACTTTGAATTCAGGGGTGTCGCAGTCTCTGACTGCCTTGGTTCTAGTTGATCTTTGGGTTTCAATCTCTGCACAGATCGGGACTCGAACCAGGAACCGCTGTACTGTACAGCAACAGCGCTACCCACTATGCCACGGTGCCGCCCCATGAGAAAGCCTGGAGTGACAATAGTACAGGACTTGTACTAGGGCAGCAGAACAGCGGTGATGTGTGTTCTAACTAATTTCCCCACCCTGAGACAAGACTAAGGAAACATGTTACCCTCTTCATCTGTTTCACTTATGAAAAAGAGATCCAGCATGAACACAAATTTATGAGGGAAAAGACATAATTTTAAACAATAAAGTGCTATTTCCACCTTAATGAGAATGACTGTAATTTTGATGGAGGAAAGGAAGAAAAGGAACAACTGACGTTCAGTTACCTTTAAATCAAATATGTTCACATTGCTTTTGCAAATAGTTTTTTTAAATCTACAATTAGATTGTTCATGTCCTCAAGTGACTTTGCCTATGATTGTGTGTGTTGCTCACCAGACACTGACTGACATTCTGTATGCCAACCAGTTATGCAAGCTAAATAACTGAAACTAATAGAACACACCCACAGAACATTCTATTTAGTGCTTATTTAGTGCCAAAGTAAATTTTGTTTCACAGGTTGCCTCTTACCGGCGTGAAAGAATTTTCCTGAGAACCCCAGATTGAAGGTGAAATTGGGCACATGAGTGCGCAACTCTTTGTGTCTCCAGCAGGGCCTGAAACAGTTGGAGGAAATGTGAGTGAGTCAATACATGCTGTGCTGATATTGGTGCAAAGGTGCATTAATGAAGAAGTGTGAATGCCCAGGCGCATGCATGCCCTAATGCATATTTCATTGTGCAACTTTCTCTAAACATCAAACATCCACTCCCAGTTGCCTCACTCCTCCTTCATTCTGTTTGATATATTTATCTCTTCTGATTCATATGTTTGTCTCATTTGATGCTGGATGAGACTCCCAGCACACACCCTCTGTAACTCTCACATTTCTGTGTCTAGTCACGGTGATTCCTTCCTAAAAGCCGAGCATTGCCCTTCCAGCCAGGAGGCCTTGATGATTCTTCCATGTTTTCTTATATCCTGCCTTCACATGAGGGTGGTCTGCTCTGAGACAAGCAAGGAGCTTTTCAACATTCTTTGTATGCCTTTGGGCCCCTGAAATATTCATTGCTGTGGAGCTTCTGTGACAGTGTGAGCAGCGGGGCCTGTCAGCTTTGAGCAGCCTACTGGGACAAAAGCCTTCATCATGCCAAAGTTTTGATTCTCAACACACCAACTCACCTTTACATGAGGTTCCTTCATGCGTGTGCCCTCTTTGGTAAGACAGCCATATTTTCCCATTTTAGCAGAATTCTTCATTGAATTTTTGAGAAGTTACATTTTCAACAAAGAAAAATTCGAATTTCAAAAGGTAGTCCTTATCCCCATTATCTGTTTGTTTGTGGAAAGGATAAAGTTGTCGGGCTTGTATTTCTCAGTGAAGCAATAGTCTTGTGTGGGTCAGGCGGCACAAGAGGCCCTTGGTTTAATGGCCCCAGAAAATTTTAAATATCCAAAAAAAAAAAAAAAATTCTTATTGAAAATGTGCTTCATGCAATTCTGAGTCCAGTGGTATAGTAAAAACAAAGAAAAACAAGAACTAATGCAGTCAGAGACTGCAACATCCCACGACACCTGATTTCAAAATTTTACCCTGACCTACTTGCATAGGTCAAGATCAAATCTAGTGCTCTGACCTACTGTCATACAGTAGATCAAAGCAGCAACTTTGATCTACGGTCTTACTCACACTGGCCTTCTCCCTCATCTTTCTATCCTATCCATTTCCTGTGTGTATAGAAGTTATAATTTGAACTTGACCTAGTTTTCTCAAGGTCAAAGTCATCATCTCATTTTCATCCCCTTTGCCACCCGAGTAATGTGCTTTTTGTTTCATCTTTCTATCTGCAACGGTTGCGAAGATATTTGGTGGACTAACGGACGAACACACAAATGCTGACAATTACACAATACATTACCGGTTTAAAGCGGAATGTAACCAGTCTAATTTCAAATCACATTCAAGGTTGGCCTGCAAAAAAAGTTTTGTTCCAATCATACACAAGCAGGAAAATCTACTGAAAAATACAGTGGTGTTTTATTTGCAAATTAAAAAGCACCGACAATATTAGTTACACTGTAAAAATTATTGACAACAATTACAAATCTTTATCATACAGTCCAGGAGATTAGTACCATCATTGATGTTATGTGTTATCATTTAATACTTTATATGGAGATACTCAGTACCTGTGTATAATGGCTGGCAGTGAGGGGACATGAGAGGAAACAATTTTATTGACACACCTCTGCACAATGCAGTAGTCCAAACTCCCCTCAGCACAACACTGGCATTTCACACTATGGGAATGGGCGGATAGTGAGTGTAAACCCAAACACATTCAATAACTTAGGTCTACTGAGGATAGCGTATTATGTACATTACAAAGTCTTGAAATAAAGGACAAACATGTGCATTGTTATTACATCAGAACATTGTACAAAACTATTGCAATAAGAGCAGCTTTTTGTTATTTATGCTTGACATCTAGTTGCAGTGGTAACACCTTGAATGACAATCAAACATCTGCATGGTCTCATTGGGTACGCTGTTGGATTTTCTTGAAGATTTTAACAGACTCCCCAACTTCAGTCCTCTACTAAATGAAATGACACAAACAATAAGACAAAATATACAGTTTTGAGCAAAACCAAACAAAAAAAAAAAACAATGCTGAAAGCAGTT
This sequence comes from Antennarius striatus, assembly GCF_040054535.1. Lineage (NCBI taxonomy): Eukaryota > Metazoa > Chordata > Actinopteri > Lophiiformes > Antennariidae > Antennarius > Antennarius striatus. The sequence goes on from NC_090785.1 coordinate 12,240,110, forward strand.
TTGAAATGCTTGTTCTGTACACTATCTGAATCTCCCAGGCCATGTATAATGAACCATACAGTAGCTAGCTTATGATGTTCACAGATTGTATCAGGATCCATTTTTGTTAGTGTGCTTTCCAGTAACCTGTTATATTTATTATGTTCACTTGAGTGTCTTAAATATTGTGCTTTCAACGTCTATCCGGCTTTACCTGCTTTAGCCCGTTTATTAGTCATTGAACTGACAACAGAGGCTGAGCTGAACAGTTCAACAAACCAGTCTACTGTAGATCCTCACTAGCCTTACAAGAGAAATGAGCTAAGATGTTTAGTTTTTGTACATTCTAAAATAATGCATCACTGTCAACATTACAGAAATGTTAGAACAAAATCTGATTTGAGAAAACAAAACAAAAAAACCTTGTTATAAGACCCCTTACAGTCCATGTGGCAATAATATTTGAATGAAGATTCTGTCCTGGCACTTGTAAATGTAATAACTAGATTCTACCAAGGCCTATCAAATGAGGCTACGACATGCAGCCTGAGTCAGGAAGTCCCGTTCTCATGACATTTCACTTATGTCAAAGGCATTTACAACCACCTTCTCTCAATCTGTCAATCAGGCTGTCGTCCATGCAGTCAATGTCACCTGTGTGAATCTGCTCCACACACTGCAGCCTAATCAACGGAAATAGAAGTTTTATGTTCATCTCATTTCCAGGGTGGTCTAGATTGCTCAGTTTTTCTCCTTCTATTGAATTTTACGATGAAATTCACGTGAAGAAGACATAATTTATTTCAGGAGCACAGAGGGTGATTATCAAACAAAGAAGATAACCCTGTGCATTGCAAAGTCTTCCCCTCTTTGGAACACAGTGGAGGGCATCAATGGGGTTTCCATTATAATGGCTGGTAAAGCAGAGGAGTGGAGAATCTTAAAACTTGGGGTGAGCCATTCCTTGCTAAATGCAATTTATCCATCTTCCGTGCCAACAACCACTGTTGTCCAGTTCACTTGGGATCAAAGTTCATGTGGTAGTTGAGTTGTAGTTGGGCATCCCATCCTCTAATCTCCACGCAATCTCCTCTTTTCCAAACTATTTGGGATCAACACTTCAGGCCAGTGGAGCAGTGTCCCAATAGAGGGGTGTGCAGTGGTTCAGTGCAGAGAGCTGTGGGCTCTTCCTGTGGTGTCGCTACCTGGTGTGGACCAACTCTTCTCTGAGCCAACCAGGCAGTGGCTGACCCATTCTATAAAGCAACTTGGACAACTCAATATTGTGATCCCTATAGTACACCCTGAGGAACACCTGGGACTGAAACAGACAAAAGAGGTAAGAAAAAAAATCAATTTAAACAACAGATTATATAAACAACGGTCAGGTAAAATGTCAAATATGTTAACATGAATGGCTTTTAGTCCATCATACCTCATGGTCCATGTCAGGGTACTTTCGTCCTTTACTCTTCCCCAAACATTTGGTCTTCCCCCCTTCCAGCAGCTGACACCAGAAGCCTTTCTTAGGGTCAAACCTGCACATTTGAGCCATAAGAAATGGATAATTAACCCCATTATGATCAGATCTATTGTAACCAACAAACCCTTCCCAAATTACAGTACATGCAAAAATGTTTTTGTTCATTCTATTCCTTTATTAAACAGTAATAACAGAGAGATGACACGTGCATATTAGGTGGATGGATGAAACTCAAACTGGGGATTTTGCAGTTTAAAAATGATTCCTGTCAGCTGAAACATATTAAGACTTACAGACCAGATGTTTTTTGCAATTATATAAATATATGAAACACGTTTGCATGGAGTATTTACAGTCCCATCGTCGGGGGTATAAGAAGTATGCTCAGTTTATCTGACAGTACAAGTTTGACAGGATGTATTGTCCATCACATGCTCTCAAAAATCTTGGATAGAATGCAATCAAATTTATAGGCTCTCAAAATCTATTTCTTCATTTTGCTTAATTTTACATTAAACAACGTGCGTGATGTCACAGGTTATGGTCTGTCCACTTCTGGATTAATGGAGTTTTTTCTGGTATGGGAGGAATCTGTGTCCTTTGATATGACTTCTTGTTTGTTGCATATTCATGTTGTAAAGTTAGTAGTTGAAGACATTATGCTTTGAATTATAGAAAGATACTCACGCTAAAATCTTGTGGTAGTTGATGATGTTTGTCAAGCTCAAATACTTCTGCACTTTATCCATGACTGAAGCAGGCTCAGTCTTTAGCATCTGTCCATCCAAAACTAATAACTAGGTAAAACAAATTAACAAATACAAATGTTAAAATACAAATTATATCCCATATGTTTAAGAATATTATTTTCCAAATTTGACAATGTCTCTGCTATTTTCTATTTATGACTAATTGTCTCCCTGCAAATTTTGAGACTGAATCAAAGACATTTTTATTACACTTTCCTAATTTCTACAGACCATAATAACATAACTCCTAACAACTCTTCAGGGTGGGGGCCCACACCCCATAAGTGAAACCTTTATGACTGAGTTCAGCAACCCTCATGATGACATGATCACCACAACAACTCCCACTAGGCTAGATATCTAGAACCTCCCACCAGCCATTCAGAACTGAAGAAGCCTCATGGATGAGACGTGAAATGTCTGAAAGTTTTTCCTTGAAGTCCAGTTGACATTATTCAACACAGAGTTACACCTTGACCTGGATGACTGAGAATCTCCACATACACCATAATATCTGAGTCTCTTTCCAATATGACCTCCTGCCAGCTACCAGTGAAGCTTCATGTACTGTACATTGCCTCTTCAAATTATTTTGCAGCACTCAATATACTATACTTTACATTGGTATTCTCAATGTAGGTCATGTTCCCGACCAGTATGTGTCTAAATCTGCTGTACCTGGCTAGAATGGTAGTAGTTGAGCCAGCGCTCCAGGTGGATGGCATACCAGCCTGGTAGCAGACAGCGATTCTGGAGGACCCGTAATTTGACTGGAGCATCGTAGCCTGCAGTGATGACATCATGGAAGGAGTATGTCAGCGCCACTGGGTCATCATGGGCTCTTTGGTGCTGCAGACAGAGAAAATTGAGAATTGAGACATTTGAGTCTAAAATGGGCGAGTCTAAAAGTAATACTCTAATAACATTATAATCACTTTTACTTTTTGGATCTCATGCAGAGATGAATGGAGTATACGCAGATGAACAGAGTATACAACAAATGCAAAGTGTGAAGTAAAATCAGACACTTTTAAGAGTTGACACATTATACACATCAATAAACTGTATTTATCCGGTATGGGGTTTTCTATGACAGACCTGATACCACGAGTAAGCTCGGTCTGCTGGGTTGATGAGGATGGTGATGATCTTGGCTTTGGGCAAGAGAGCCGCGGCCCTCTGAGCAGCCACCTCTGAGTCAAAGTAGTTGGCACTCTTCTCAAAGTAGTAGTCTGAACTGGTGTTGGAGGGCAGAGGGAAGTACTCCATATACCTGACACACAACAAACAGCAGTATTACAAACAGCCACTATGGATCTGGTTGAAATGTTCTGTGGATGGGTGCAACTGGTTGTGAAAGCAAATCAGAAAATGCTAATATTTGTTTTCAAATCAATGGTCTGATAATTCCATTTACACTGCAACACACAATAAGTCTAATTCGTAAAGGTTCCAAATCAATTAATCGTGTAGGAAACCCAATATATTTTATATTTTGAAACACAAAATGTTACACACTGTGGTAGCAAAGTAGTGGGGGCAAAGGGGGGAACAATTTTTTTCAGATGGAACTGCAGAGTGCACCAACTAGCACCAGACGGAACATGGGAGCAGAGTTGACTACAGTCTCATATCTTGCTTGCTCTGTTCATTTCTTAAGAACCTACCTACACCTATATAATATACAATGTCCATTACTCACTTTTGACTTGATGGGTGGCATACAGACTTTCTTTAAAGGCACTTCCTGTATTATATAACTCAAATTTCCATTATGTTACTGTTAAGCTTTTAAACAGAACTGGACAGTTTTGATTTTAAGATACTTAATTTAGTTTCAGTCAATATGCAGCAACTTTCAATAAATTTTTATTTATCCAGTGCTTTTAAAGGAATTCTCTACATAATAGGAGTTTGTAACCCACAGATACAACCAAAAGGCTCATTAGAGAATGTTGATTATATAGTTGACAAATTTAAAAGTTATTTTAAAGCAAGTACACTGCTATGGGTCTCCTAGTTTTTTTTTTTAAATCTCCACACTGTTGTTGCTCTTGGGGTCACTTTTGCACAGTCTCACAGTTAATTTTCGCCTTTCTGAGAGTCATTGCTAAATATCCACACCATCAAAATTAGATCATATGAGTTTCCACAAACAATTCTTACCTTTCACTGATTTACAGTGCTACCATGTAGAAGAACACAAGATGTGTTCAATAATAAGTAAACCTGTTCAGCCAGGATTATAGCACTTTGCTACCACCTAGTGTGAACCAGTAAGAAATGCAGTGAACACAGTTTCCCCATAAATCTAAATAACCCATCCTCAATCTAATAAATTTCATGAAAAAATTGGTTTGGCAGTAAAAGTAATCAGTAAAACCTATAATTTCTCAGGATAAAATTGAAGTTCAAGGTTTCTTGACTTCTCCCAAGACCAAAAAAAAAAAAATTCTGCTCCAAAACAAAGTTATGGAACAGGAAAAGGAAAGGCTGACTACTTATGTAAATCTTTAGGGCTTGTGGTTGAAATGTAGTGTAGAAATGTAATGCATGCTGCTGTTTGATTGATGTTAGAGTAAGATCTTAATGTCACAAGTGTGTGCGTCTATGCATGCGGCAAGTGTGGGAGAAGAACGTTTGCCTATAGTGAAAAACATCCCATATTTTTATGCCCAACTTAAATAAAAATTATATTACACTTACAGTTTGGCTGGGTATAGCTCTGTGTGTGGTAAGCATTCTGTAATATGCTAAATAATCAAAATATTGCTACTTCAATCGTCGATGAGTGAAGGAAACATTTTGTATGCATGTAAAACTTCTGCGCATCAATGCATCTGTAGGGGCTCGTACCAGTCAATGCCTCTGTGGTAGTTGTGCCCATTGAAGAACTGGATCTCTTCAAAGGTCTCCTTACTGGGGTAGTTACTGGTCAAGTCAGGGTGCATGCCAAGAAACAAGTAGAGAGCTGTTGTCCCTGGGAAAGCGATGAGAGAAGCATTGGTGAAGACACAAAGACATACATAAATGGGAGTAAAAGTGCAAGAAATTTAAGAAAGTGTGTATTCCACTACAGGCGTAGAAAAGAAAACACAATGTAAAAAAATCAAGATGACAGAATAACACACTTCCAAACACATCCACCAGGGAATGTTGAAGTACTGAGTCTCACCTGTCTTTTGTGGCCCAATGACTAGCAGTTTGGGAAAGCGGTCACATGTTTTCTCTTTGGACCAAATGTCCTTGTGCCTTTTGTCCTCACATGGATCCTGTAGCCACAAAGAGACAACACACCTTTGTTAGAAACACAGTTCCAACAGAATTCAAACAAGTACACATTAATAAACTCAGGAAAGTTACAGTCTGTTTTAAAATACCATTGTCCATTATTACTGTGTTGATTATTCAGCATTTTATATGCGGAATTCAGTTTAAGAAAAACTACCAAATGCCAATTTTGGTTTCAGGGTCAGTATGGGTGCAAAAAGCATACCATAACCTTTCAAGTATATGGAGACATATGAAGATTATTTGACAGTATTTGAGTTATCATCTGAAGAAAGTCCCACTCACAGGATGAGCCTAAATTCGAACTGTAACAATGGAAGCAAAAATTAACAAGAACCAACACAGACTGTAACATCCCACGACACCCCTGAATTCAGACCCTGACCTACTTGCATAGTTCAAAGATCAAAGCTCGTGCTCTGACCTACTGACATTGATCAAAGCACTAGCTTTGATCTATGGTCTTACTCACACTGGCCTTTTACCTTGTCTTTCTATCTTATACAGTTCCTGAGTGTACAAAAGTTGAAATTTGAATTTGACCTGGTCTTCAAGGTCAAGGTCATCATCTCATTTTCATCCCCTGTGCTGCCCAAGAAATCTGCTTATTTGTTTCATCTTTCTATCTGCAACGGTTACAAAGATATTTGGTGGACATACTACTATTACGGACGAACACACGAACACTGACAATTACAATACATCACTGCATTGAAGCGGGGTGTAAACAGGAAGATCTTAAATAGTATGAGGTGCCACTTCAGGGCTTCATTATTGTATGTAGAATGCTTTATAAAAATGACAAACATTACTCGTATGGTCTGTAAACCATTGACAGACAGATGGACTAAACCAATTCTGATATCCTCCTCATTGTGCTTATGTTAGGGGAATAAGGAACATATAAATAGACATTATAATGATTAACATTTAATTCTTACCTGCCAAAGTGGATCTCTCTCAGAGGGGAAGAGGCTGAAGTACTTCTGGGCCAGTTGAACAGGTGGCAGGGTCTGCACCTTCAAGTTGGTCCACGTCTGGACAAACATCATGAGGCTTTTAAAGGTGTAAAGGCCAAGGCGATCATTCCCGTAGTTGGACAGATGGGTCATGAAGATGCTAACCTGTCAATCAGAAGAAACAACCAGAGTAAGGGACATTCAAGTTTACCCTCTCCAGGGGGTCTCTACCACTACTAGCTCCAGCAGAAATGACACTGCATTGTGTGGGAGGATGGGAACATTGAGGTCGAATGGACGATGTTTTGTGACTCCATTGTGGAGGTGGCTGCCTGGACCTGTGACTATAAAACTGTGTGTGCCGAATGTGGTGTAATCTCAGAACCCGTTGGTGGATACCAATGATAAGAAATGACTAAGTAGAAGAAGACTAGTTGGCTAACCACGCCAAGTTGGCATGAAGGAATTTGAAGATGTAAGTGTGAGCTCCACAATTGTATGTTTTTACTATATTATATCATACTGCATTTGGATTAGGAGTAGGATACAATAAATCTATAATGTAACCATTACGATTTATCGTCGCCCTTCAGTCCGAATCATAGCGAGTAAACTATCCTCATTGTGTGAAAATCTACACTCTGAAGTCTATTTGAAGGTAACATGAGGCTTCAGCAGAGATAGTCAGATCAAGAAGAGATCAAAAGTTAAATCTTATATTCAAAATTTCTAACTTTCCATCTGCCTTGACAACAACATGGAGAATTTTATGACCATCCAGGTCAGAAAATGCAAATACAGTAAGAAAAGATTTTTATAATCTCAGAACAAAAGTTATTGAAAATAAGGAAATTTTAATCCCTCAGATTAACGTGACTTTATCAGACATGTAAGACAGAAAGCATGATCTAGATATCTGTATGTGAGTCACCAAAAAGTCATTGCCTTGTGTCACATTTCTACTGATGCCAGCAGTTACATAGTATGACAAATGACAAATGCTGTATGGATATGGACTTGACTCACAGGGTTCAGTAGAACAGTCAGAAAGAGCTCTCCTCCATTGATGAGCTTGTCCAGCTCATTTGGACTGCCTGGGTAGTCTTTATAGAAGATGGTGTGTGTGAAAAGCCCACATGTCTGCCTGGGCAGCACCTGTGATATAAACACAACACAAACACAAGATTAAGTCACCACACTAAATGGATAAAATCAAGAAATAGCTTCCAAAGTCACAGACCACAATAATTTTTAAAAAATGCATTCACAGACAAACACACCAACACTCGGCTAAAAGCCGAGTTGTCAGTACTCACGACTGTTACTTCACACATTGTTTGCTTTCACTAATATTCATATTATGCAGCACATCTAGCCAAAGCAAACCCGTTATTCACTCCAAGTCTATATGGAAATTCATGGAAATGCATTTACAGTTTTGAGTGTCTCGGGAACTGAATATCAGTCATCAGTAAGCAGTGGAGACGATCCATTCAGACTGCACTATCTCAAGGACAAGAGAATAGCTCTGAGACCACACAGGCTAACTGAATGCCAGCACTACAAAGAAACTGGACTGAGACTGCACTGTTTCCTATCAGCGGAAAAGGTCAGCCTGGGACAGAAATAATTCTATAGAAACTCTTTCATGTAATCCATTGAGCTTCATTTTTTCTTTCCGACTACAGTGGTGAGTGAAAGTATGGGGCCCACTCTTGATTTTCGCTTTGCTGCGCATCACATATTAAACTTTAAAATATACACACAAAAAAACTCTTTGAACACAAAATACAAGAACAGGTAATCTTCAAGATACAAAAATGTGTAAATATGAACAACCATGTGCCACCGTATTCGACAACTGTTGTTCCCATTTCTGTCACAGTCCACACCAAGCAGCACCACTGAGTACGCGTGATGATCTCTCAATGAACGCTTTAACTCTCACCAAAGATAACTCCTCCCTCCTCCTCCTATTTCTTCACTCCAAAGGTAAGCTACATTTCTATACTATAGTATTTCATTTCATTTGTGTTGTTTTTATGTCCTGTAATTTTTTTCTGGTAAGTCTTGGGGAATACTACTTTAGAGTAGCAATGGTATTTAAATGAAAACACATGGTGATTATAGATCATCTATCCATCCATTTTCTTCCACTGCTGTATTTACAGGTCACGTGGGTTGCTGGAATCTATCCCAGCAGACTGCAGGTGAAAGGTGGGGTGACATCACGGGTGCGTTGCTGGTATACCGCTGAGCCACACGAAAGACGAAAGACCACCACACACACCCTATCACCACACGGGCAATTTTGACTTAACCAATACACCTACACTGCACGTTTTTGGAGGTGGACAGAAGCCAGAGAACCGGAAAAGAACCCACGCAGATGTAGGGAGAATATTCAAACCCCGTTCAGAAAGAACTTGAACCCAGACAGCAATTATAGATTGAAATTGAATAAAAAATGGCTTACGCAGAATTTAGCTGACGAACAGCCTGCCAGAACCAGTTTTGCTCATTGGCTGAGGACTACCTGTACTAAATGTTCGTATTTATTTTTCCAATTTTATATTTACAACCTGTATCAGCAATACTGCATACAAAAAACAGACAAACTACAACTGCAAACTGTTCTTTTCAGGTCCCACCAAAGCATCACAATGGGGTTCAAGTCTGGAAATTGACGAAGCCACTCGTAATCTTCAGTTTTATTGCTTGTGAGCAATTCAAACATGGAATTACTCTCGTTCTTTAGATCTTTGTCCTATTGAATGACTCAGTTTTGGTCCAGCAGAATATTTTACCTGTAACTGAATGAGCTAAGCATCCCCACAAAATTACATTTTCATCTACATGTTTGACCATACATTGTTTGTGGAAAGCTGTGATAGATTTGCAGTCAGATGTAATGAGACCCATGACTTCAAACTTAACACTGATAAGGCCATAGAACATTCACCCTACCAACTGAAGGTCATACAGTTGTGTAGCAAAACTCAGAAGAATCTTGTTGGTCTGCAGTGGATTTCAACTCATCATTCTCCCATGGAGGCCAATTTTTACCCATGTTTTTATCAAAACATGTAAGATATTTGCCAAACTGTTACCAGAGATGACAGTCTTTGTTATAATGCGGAGGCAAAATAGGCACCACTACTCAGACATATGCATAATGCAAGATTGGATCATCGGACAATGTTATTGTCTCAAATATTACACCGAAATACAACAGAAAAGCAAAACGGAATAATTTAATTTCTATGGCATTTTGTATTCTACCTCTATTCTCCCCTTCTCTTTCAGAGGAATTGCTAAAGAAATGTATATTTGGCTATTTATTATTAGAATAACACAGAATAAGACAATATCAGCTTAAGAAATAAAATTAGAGTAAGACTAAAGAGTAATAGTAAAACTAAGACAAAAGAACTGGAGGTGGTATAGATAGATAATTACTGACTAAAAGAAATTTTGCAGTATATAGGACAAAGAAAACCATGAAAGGGGTTACTGGCTTTAGAGGAAGCGATAGGCAAGAGGTAAGAAGATAATGAGGTCTTATGGATGCTTTGTGTCTGAGAAGTCTTACACTAATGCCACTGTGGATGAAACCTCTTCGGAAGCGGGCAGGCTTTAGGTGTGGGTATTCCTCTGTGCTGGTCACCTTGATGCCCCACACCTTCTTCCAGGCATCGTACAGCTGCATGTGGACAGGGTAGACACCTGAATGGTGTGGGGCCACCGCATAGCCCATATTAGTGGGGATTCCATGCTCCTAGAGTTGTAGGTGGGAGGCAAGAGAAAGAGGAAATGAAAAAGTCTGGAAAGAAAGTCATCATCAAAGATCAAGATCCTTTACAAAGGTCATTTCATTTAATTAAATGATGTGCAGCATTTGGCTCCAACTTTTCTCAGCAAAGGAGTTGAATTATTTAAATTATTTAAAGTCCATTGGATAGGTTATTGTTCTTGGAGTACACAGCAAGTATGTCAAAGAGAGGACATTTTCATAATTTTAATGACAATGGATTATTTTTTTAATAGCCATAATGAACTGTTAACAAGGAACTGCAGGTAACAAGCATTATACTTAAGTGAAACAGCTTTTGTTCTGTGTGAGACATAAAATCTGAGAGCAGTTACAGAATTTTATCACTTCATAACAAGTGCAATGTGAGTTTGGGGTGGGGTTCATCGACGACGTATTGCAAAACTTGCATATATTGAAAAGCATACGGTAAACACCTTACTTAGCACTGCATGTTGCAGAAATGAAAGACGGTTACGGCAAGGACAAGGCTTACCAAAGCTCATCCAATGCAATACGACTCATGATGTGACCTTCACCCCCCCGTGACTCACCATGGCAAAATTCTTGTTGAGCAACATCTGCTCAGCCAGCACAGACTGGTTGTGGAAGAGATGGGGCTGCATGTGGCTCCACATGTGAGGAAACCACCAGAACTCCTTCACAGAGGAAAGTAGTAGGTCATCTCCCAGGTCCTCCTCTTCAGATCCTGGATCACAGAAAAGTCATTGTGGCAAAGACAGAGAAAGTGGAGGACACGGAGAGTTAGATGAAGATAAGAACGAGAGGAGTGAAAAGAACCAGAATGGATGGATGTTGAATAACACACAGGTGAAATAAAGTCAATGAAGAGGAAATGAAAAGGTGGAATTGTTTCATAAGTAGTGAAGCACATGAAGGAAAAAACAAGAGATAATGAAGTTTAGACGTGACGAATAATGAGTGAGAACCTGACATATGTCAAAATATGTCAATTAAAACTTTCAACCCAAGAAGTATAAACTGCTTCAGTTTAGATATAATGCTGTGTCTCTGGTCTCGTAAACCAAAGTAAATTTTGTTTCACAGGTTGCCTCTTACCGGCGTGAAAGAATTTTCCTGAGAACCCCAGATTGAAGGTGAAATTGGGCACATGAGTGCGCAACTCCCTTTGTGTCTCCAGCAGGGCCTGAAACAGTTGGAGGAAATGTGAGTGAGTCAATACATGCTGTGCTGATATTGGTGCAAAGGTGCATTAATGAAGAAGTGTGAATGCCCAGGCGCATATATGCCCACATGCATATTTCATTGTGCAACTTTCTCTAAACATCAAACATCCACTCCCAGTTGCCTCACTCCTCCTTCATTCTGTTTGATATATTTCCCTCTTCTGATTCATATGTTTGTCTCATTTGATGCTGGATGAGACTCCCAGCACACACCCTCTGTAACTCTCCCATTTCTGTGTCTAGTCACGGTGATTCCTTCCTAAAAGCCTAGCATTGCGCTTCCAGTCAGGAGGCCTTGATGATTCTTCCATAATGTTTTCTTATATCCTGCCTCCACATGAGGGTGGTCTGCTCTGAAGGGACACAAGCAAGGAGCTTTTCAACATTCTTTGTATGCCTTTGGGCCGTTGAAATATTCATTGCTGTGGAGCTTCTGTGACAGTGTGAGCAGCGGGGCCTGTCAGCTTTGAGCAGCCTACTGGGACAAAAGCCTTCAATACAAGAAGAGAAGCGAGAAGAAGGGGTTTGGTTTCTGTATGACTGGCAGAGGATAGCGTGAGGCAACTTTTACATTTCGGAAAACACTGGTTGATGAATACAAAAGTGAGGTCGAATTCCATAGTGACATAGTTGATTCTCAGGAACACACCAACCCACCTTTACATCAGGCACCTTCATGCGTGTACCCTCTTTGCCAACAAAGATGTCATCTATATCCACCAGGATGTAGCGCTCCAGAGACAACGAGAGCCTCTTCCCTGTAAGAAAGGCCACAGCATCCACAAACACCAGCTTGTGTAGCCAGAAGCCCAGGTTATTGCCAAACAGGACCCTCTGGATCCCATCATGAAGTCCCAAGTCCTGCACCACTGATGGGAGCAGAGCAGCATTCTGCCCCATTGATGCAATGCTCTCTGCTGATTGGGTTTTGGCCAGCAGCACAGGCTCATAGGTTGAGTGGTTGGACTGGAAAACGGTCCAGTCATCCCCAGGGAGGGGACCTGGCAGGGGCTGGCCAGATCGAGTGATGAAGAGCAGAGGGGACTTGGGATTGACTGTACAGTCCTTTAAGCCCAAGTTAGAATGAAGGAAGAGGGGGAATCCTTTCAGCTGTGCACTCAGGAGGCTGTTCTCATTGGCCTGATCGAGAGAAAGGACAGATTCCTCATCAACCAGAATGAATAAGACAGACATGTATTAAATACACATTAGAATGACCTCATTTCTCCAATCATGTGAGGTTAGGCCTGCTCAAACATGAAGACACAAAGCAGCTTCTACCTGCTATTCTCAACCACCTGTCTCAGATTCCGGTTAAAATGAAACATCCTTTGGTTCTGTCCTATCATTCAAGATTGAGGGCTCAATGATCAATTAATCACAGAAATTTTCTTAAATTCGGAATATTCTGTTTCTCTTACATCTCTCCTGCTAGATAATACCAAGATTTTCTTTCTACTCAAGGGAGATAAAATAGGAACTTTCTTTCTTCTGTCCTTAAAACTCAAAACACAAAAACATATTCATGTGATAACTATGACAATGTTTGCCACAAACTGGGACCATTTGATGAGTGTTGCAAACAAAATATGGAAAATCTATCATTAAGAATAAAATGTAAGGTGCATGCTAACTCATGAATAAATCCATTTTTAAATTGAAATGTTACATTTTTCCTTATTATATTTGTTTTTTTTAGTTAACTTCAGTGTGAAACACTCTCCAAAGGTTTTGAGGATTTTTGAATGGTCTATAATCGGTTTCAAACAAATACCCTCCTTGCAGGAAGTATAATAATTTATTGTCTTACTGGTTTTATTCCAAACTCCCTCAGAAACTTCATTTTATTATTGTACAGTGATCCCTTATTCCTACACTCTCAACATGAAATACTCATACAGACATTTTTAAGAAGCTGACATCATATATATACAAGCATCAGTTACCGCACTGCTTATTTCCAGAGTAATTGTTGTGTCTCTGGAAGCCGGTACACATGTTAGACTTTATGGTTACACACCCTGGGTTTTCAGGGTGACCAAACTTGTTCATGATCAGGCTTTGAGATAACAGACAGACAACTATGAAAGTACAAAGCATTATTATTCACTCGACATCCCATGGAACATGGTTTGTGGATAATGAGCAATATGTTCCTGTGTAGACGAGCTCCCAGTATTTTTTCCTGTTAGCTGAAAAGAATGTCAGAGCCATCTAATTGTGCTTTTCTAAACTCATATCATCCTACAGCAGAAACTGAAATAATAAAGCCTTGTTCATGTTGCACTTCGATATGAAAGTGCACCTACTCTCTCCTCTGGATTGTGTTTTTAAATTTATTTGTTTGACATCGCTGAAGTTGCTATTGAAAGGATAGGGCTAAACTTGTCATAAATGCCATAAGAATACAATATAAAAATGACTGTTCATAAGCAAAAAATGTAATTGTAGTCAGGTCCACTCATGCCGTCATGGAGGGGAAGTAATTTTCTAAGCCTATTAGTGCATGATATTACATTTAACATAGGCATAGCTGCTAATAGACTCATTCATTTTTGCAATTTTATATATTGTAATTAATGCCGATATGTCAACATGCTCATAATGTGACCCCCACCACTGCAGTTTTTAGACAACCTGTGGAATCAGGCAGCCTTTCCTAACATTCAACTACACAGCTGAACACCACTGCAGCACCATCCTTGCACTCACAACTCCTTCTATATTCTGTCCATGTCTCAAAGATAGTAATTAAATCCATAAAACCTGGAAACAAGGCCTTGGGCAAACAGGCCCATCTTGGGATTACTGAGAGAGACATAGAAAAAGAGAAAAGAATAAGAGCTACAGGAAGATAAAGATACATACAAATATTGATGAGAAACTAAACAAAAGGGGAAAACAAATGGAGAGAAAGAGGAGATTGGAGTTGGGGAGACTGCAGAATAAAGATAAACAAGAAACAATGTAAGAGAACCAGAGTTGTGGGACTGAGTGTTTTGAAACAGGCAGTTCTATTCAGCCCTATGAATCCAATCTCCTGTAGATGCTGAAACCAGATGGACAGGTTAGAGGGTGTGAGTGAGAGGACGGACAGCATAGTGATGTGTGTGTGTGCGTGCATGTTTGTGTTGGGGGTTAGGGTCATGTGGTGCTGTCCTGACCTTGAAGAAACCAATGATGCCCACTCCATATTCCACACAATACTTGTCAAGTAGCTCTCGGTTCCAGGCATCCAAGTTAACATACTTGAGAATGTTCTCGTAAATCACCAGTGTGAAGCGGCCTCTCTCTTTGTCTGTCAATGTGGGCATGTCCCCCTTCCCGGGAGAAATCTCAGTCCGGTATCTGAACCGGCCAGACTCCAAGATTGCAACGATCTCCTGACCCAATTGAGAATACTGGCTTTCCACAAACACCAGAACCACTGGATCTGTCCTGGCCCCTCCAGCATCCACCCCGGGGCCTCCTGAAACGCTCCGCAAAGGTAGCAGGCGTGATGGTGTGACCCTTGGGTCATCGGAGTCTGCAGATGCTCCCTCGGCCCCTGACACAGCCCCAGCCGATGGCTCCAGTTCCCTCTTGACACCATAGAGGAAGTAGGCGGAGATGAAGACGCTGACAGTGCAGAAGAGGAAGAGGAGTAGGAGGGAAGTCTGCAAGGGGAGGTGACGGACCAGCCGACGGACTCGTGTCACACATCCCAGCATCGTCTCACGCCGTGCCGGCCCAACCCACTGGCCCAGTAACGCGCCTTGGATACAGTCTTTTTGATGCAGATCACTATCGATGATTGTGAAAATTCACAATTAAGTCAGTCTTGTTATGGCACTAAATACAGAGAGTGTTAAGGTAGCAGCTGCAGCAGCTACAGGAGATAGAAATGAGATGGTCTCACGCTGGCTCTCCCTCATACTGCAGCGCTGCTTATGTCACCATGGCAGAGAAGTAGGGGGCCTTCGACTGCTGGTACACACTTATGCCTCAGGGGGAGGAGAGGGGCTGACAGGCCGAGTCACTGGTGAAGAGAGATGATGGAAGACTCCATCACCCATCCATCATTTGAACCTGCCAACCATGTCCCAGACAGATTTCGCTCCACACTTTTGATTGGAGAATGATCTCTCAGGAAACGCAAAGGGCACACAGGTCATCTCAGCAGCACCATTCCCTTTGGATTCGACTCTCATTACTGAAAAACCTGGATAAAAGCAAGACAGAAAAAATAATGTTAAAGTTAAAATTGTCAGCTCCTATAGACCATAAAACATGTTCTTTGGTTGTGTGGGATTACCAGTCTGTGGGAGGCCATGGATATGACCAGTGTCACCACATTTTAAGTTCATCTACACAATATAACAGCTGCCAATTTTCCCAAAACACACAACAAAAATCCTTCTTTCAAACAGCCTCCATGGGATCAATGAGACAAAGAATACGAGTGACAATGTCTCGAGGTGAGCAATTCACAATTTAAGCCAATAGGAGTTAGTGACTGAATACACAGAGAAATCACCAGCAGGGATACTCAACGCCCGGTTCTCTGAAATCCACATGAAATCTGAAACCAAAACGCATGGAAACAATTCGTCCATTAAATTGAAAGCTATCAAGCTGCAAACACAAAAGCACATGCAAATATTCATTAAACAGTTGGTACACATTAGAGTCAGGTCACAACCCTCAGACATTAAGAAGTGGCCGCCAAACCCATTGAGACTCATCGGACACAAATCAGATGTAAACTGGATTTGATAAAACCACCAAAGGTTAATCTGCAACACTATAAACTAGTGTCTGATTATCACTGGGGAACATTAAAGTACTATGGTGGCCACACTGTGTTCAACACAGTAAATCCTCTGGACTACAACCATCTATTTGTTACCATTACAGTTAATTATTATATTGGTTAACATTATAGTTTACTGGTGAGAAGAATGGAGTCTGTTATAAACATACCAAAACAATCTATCACATTTAAATTCCATTGTAAATAGAACTGCATCATCAAAGCCTCATGTGATTGGTTTTGACACAGGCAGACATAAATCTATTAAAATCATGTTATATTTTTTGCCTGACCTCAGCTACAATAGTACAATCTGAATTTGTAATTTAAATGACAAAATGCTTTAAGGCAGTTTGAAAGACAGGGAAGTGATGTGATTTATAAACTTCCTTCTTGAACAGTCATTAACCGCTAATGGGCACCACTAACTTTTAACAGATAAAAGTACATTTTAGGAAAAGAAAGTTGGGAAAACTCATTTGCACACTTTGGCCATTAGTTTTTTATCATTCCATTCTGTCATTCACACCTCTCCTGTATGCTCAGCCTCCATTGATTGCTGTCATTTTCTGGGGCAGTCAGTTGAGATATGAGCCATTGTCATCATTGTCATCTTTAGTGATAGCCAATCATTTTGCAGCTGTCTTTTTAAATATGATTCTCGATGTACTTTGTCATTCATGCAACTGTTTTGATCGCCCTTCACTTTCTCATTACTGCTCAGTCTTTGGAAATTGAAAAAAAAAAAAGCATTTCATTAACTACACTCTCAGCAAAGTCATCAGCCACCACCAGCACCAGTGTCTGGACTCCAAGGAGGATTTTCTTTGTCAGCGCTGCTCATGGCAGATGCCCTTCCATCACCATTTCCCTAAGGAATCTACTGTAAGAGTCTAAGTCTTTCTTATAGACTTATTGTAACCTCATCTGCTGCAGTCATTTCCTTATCTTTGTTTGAATTTGTGATGTGCTAGCTGTTTGATGGGAGCTCTCAATGACCACAACCTGTCTGCTTCTTTCAAGCAGCAACAGAGGGCTATCTGATGACAAGGATTAACAGCATCAAGATGAGTTTTCTCTTCATGTTTGGCAACCATGACCCAGGAACTGAATCAGCCATCAGGAGTGCTATTAAGCAGCTAAGTGGGCTAATAACCACTAAGAGTTGGCTTTTACACTTCAGAAACAAGTAAAGCTCTATGTACTTCATGAACTTTCAGCAATCATGGTACACTTTTCTTGCTTTCAAATTCAGTTGAAATCAAGGAAACGTATCGAGAATTTTTAAAAAAAAGTCTCATTGTATCTAGTGTAACAACCAGCCACATGACACTTTGATATGTTTAATATGTTTCCGTGAATGTAAAACTAAATGACAAATATTGACAAAAGTTAGAGATGAATACTCCTTCATGTTCATGAGACGTCCTGCCAGTGTGAGCTTTCCAGATTTTCAATGCTAAAGTGGATGAAGGACAAGGCATGTCTTACTTTTAACACAGTTCTGAAGGACAACCCTGTCATCACTAACCTCAACATTAATGTACAAACAATATAACAAGGGGAAATCAGTATTTACATTTCACTTAAACATAATCAAGGTCAGCATTGTGGTGAGCAGCTTTGTCGTCTCTATGCTTCCAGCTGAGCTTAACAGGTTTCTTTAATTCTCCCTGCAAGTACTATGGATGAAAAAGTAGCTCCCTTTTCTCTCAGCTGCATCCAAGTATTTTCTCCACAGTGAAACAAAGAACAACGCATAGAGAGGACCTCAAAAAATGTGGGTCTTCAGAGAATATATCACAGCAGAGCAGACATAAACCAACAGCCCTGGTCACTTGATGATCCCACCAGTACCTTGTTTGTTCTTTTCTGCTGAAGCCAGGGATTGTGCTGTGGCATATCAGTGTCAAATTAGTCACAAGAAGCCAATGCTACTGAAAATAGTGAAACAAAAGAGCAGATAGGAGAAACAAGTTTTAACAAGAGACCAAGTCCTAATTCTGTTGTCAGGTTTCTTATCAACAAATACTCCTTGTGAGGCCTGGGGAGTAATTTTAATACCATTCAGTGACTTTCAGCCGAATGTATTGCTGCAACTAATGAATATTTTAAGTACTGACCGATCTGTTGGATACATTTCTCTTTCATTTATTTGTATTTAAGATGCTGTAAAATGATACCTTCAAAATGCCTCTTTGTGCACTGCTGCATTTCTTACATTTTTATTACAGTCAATGTCCTTGTGCACATCATGCATGAGACAAGAATGGTTACCAGTCCCCTACCATAAAAAATATTGGTCAATGGCATCGCTATTGGTCAAAATTGCCAGGCAATAGATAATAGATAAGCTGTTTCAGCATGATCGGGACTGTATTTTTGATATGTTCCGGCCTTCTTCTACAATGGTAAATTTTATAATTATGAGCAAGTACCACAAAGTCTTAGCAGATGGATATCTGTTTAAAATGCTTACAAATGATTTTGAAAAATGCTTTCAGCCTACAATGTTATATATTGAACAATCAATTGACGATTAACATGGCAACAATGACGTAAACCCACATTGCCCAGCTCCAGTCTCAAGACAGGTGACATTGTAAGGCTATTTAATGATTCATTAAAATGAAGATCTTTGTCTGCTAGGAGACAAGCTCTGGCTGCAACTGTCAATGTGGCTTGGAAGTAAATCACAGTAAATAGCAACATAACCCAAACAGATCGGACGCTGAGAAAATCTCAATAATTGCTTGATTCCTAGCAGCATTGACTGCCTCCCAATGGTGACCTCCAGACTGAGATGTAAAGAACTACAGCTGAAGGAAGAAGGGGGACAAGAAAGAAAATGAGTGATTGCCTGAGTGTGAGAGTAAGAGAATACAAGTTGAAAAAAAAAATAGATGGAAAAGCTCCCAAGGCCCCAAGTGTGAAACTACAGCTCTGCGATCAGACCAGCTAAATAGAGAGAACAATACATTAGACTATAATGGAGATGAGGATATCGCACTGACTGAATAATGGCTAATGGATCTCGAATGTCTGCAAGCCCATCGCACCTAATGTGTCTTCTATTTACAATGCCATGTACGCCTTAGGTGAGTCCCACATACAACCGCAAACATCTCCTTCTTTCGCCCTCCTTCCTTCAGATTAATAGATGCAAAAATGCAGAGGAATAAAAGAGCACATGAATATTTCATGTTTAGTAGAAGCTGGTTAGAGGTATGGCCAGCAGACAAACTTGTCAGGTAAGGAACAGCCAAAAGCTGGACAGAGAATGGATTAATTTTGTGTATCTCAATTAATGCATAAAAGAGAGGTAGCTGGAGACTGACGCATATCTGTGCCAACACTGCCAACTCTGCAATTGTGCACATGGTGTTCCAAAATGGGAGGCAGCAGCAAAAAGAGAAAAAAACCCAGATTGGTGGCAAAAGTATGAAAATCACCCAAAAGGCAACCATCAATCTCATGGCTTAGAAAACGTCAACTAATTCCTACATGATTTTATGGCAGCTGAAAGATGGCGACAGAGTGAAGTGGTGGTATAAACAATAGGAGGTGACGGCTGAGAGAACATACTAATGCTTTTCCTCAGGGTGGGTGGTCACCCAAACCTGCTCCCTCTACATCATGGGAAACAGCCTCGAACCGTACCGCCAGATTAATGAGAGATGACGAGGAGCAGGGGGACAGACCCTGGACCTCAGCTGTAACAACTCCCTGGATAAACACCACAAGGTTGGCCATATGTAGCCCTGCACCTCCTGCTCACTCCCTGACACTGCCATTGCACTTTGAGAGGTGTGAATGAGACCAAATGTCTGAGTTCGGAAGGACAGTCGGTGCATTGACGCTGTCAGCCACAGCTTGACTAGCTGCAGGTGACCCCACTGACAAAAAACACCCTAAATAGACAGGTGGGTCCGGCTTTAACATTTAACCACAGATGGTCTCGTAGGTCAATCACAGCAGACACCGACTGCCCAACGTCCCCCATGGACAGGTCGGCTTTGAATAGTGTTCTGAAATAGGGAGAAGGCTGCAATGTAGATAACACTCATTAAAAAAGGCTAATGTTGTCACCTCAGTGAGCCACTTTCGTACAAAAATATCCATATACAATCACAGCAGAGACAAACCCTAGACACTCATGAGAGGATCTGCAATCTAAATGACCTCATTAGAAAGTACAAGTGTTTTGTTTTACTCCTAAACCAATATTAATAAGCTTTAGTTCAAATAACACCTTAGAAACACAAAAACAAGCCAGTATGGTTGACATATACACTAGTATGGGTCAAGGTTAAATAGTTAGGAATGACACCAGCGTAATCCCTAATCTGTAATCCTGTTAAACCTGACATTACAAACAGTAACAGTTATGCCTATGCCAGCTCTGTTCATGGGTGAGATGCCTTGTGGGGCTTAAAAATGAGACACAATAGGATGACGTAGTTGAGGCCTGAACATTATATTGCACTGTGTACATCTGCTCCCAGAATTATTGTATACAACATAAATCACTCATGGAGAGGATTTAATTTATATATGAGGAGGTGACAAATCTAGAATCCACAGTTGCAGAGATGTTGCAACCGATGTCAAGAGTTACCACCACATATTCTCCCCAACAAGGTGCAAGAGGCAAAGCAAAAGTAAATTTCTGCATTTGCATTCAGCCTGCCATTCCCAGGAAGAGATTAGACTTCAAGAAGTGAACATTTTGTCATTTCTTTAGGAGCACATCTAAAGCAAGAGACATGAAAGGAGCATGGATGAGGCTTGTTTGAGAGGTAACATTTAAAAGCTACATTTGCAGGTTTTTTGACTTAATCCGAGCTTGGCATTCATCAATACAGAATCAATCAATCTGAAATTTGAATTCCATTTTATGCATTCATTGTGGCTGCAATGATTAAAGGCTCAGGCCGTGGAATAATATGGAGCACAACTCCAGATCCTCATGTCAGCTTCCGCCTCCCACCCTGCAGCAAATCTGAATGCACAAGCAGACAGTTTCATTTTAGCTGCAAACATTTACACTGACACGTCACTCTCCCTCCGTCTCATCAATTGAATTCATGACACTGTGTGAAGGACAGAGGAGTCTGAAGGGAAATGTACGTTTGCCTTCTAATTCTGCAGAAAGTCACTTTCAAACCATTTCCCCCTACGAAACCATGCAGCTGAATTATCACATCAATTTTCAGGACCTGAATTTACTGTCCTCACCACTGAGGCAATTGCACGGCAGAAAAATGCCTTTTCTCAATTTGGCCATACCCCTCCAATGACATCTCAGGGCTGTACTTGAAACAATTGGCCCCGGCACTGTTGTAATTGACATGATTGCAATGTTATTCATAGACATAGTAATGGCAGAAAGTGCAAGAGCAATCTTTTCCTGAGACCAAGGAAAATGCAGCTTAAGTGTGTTCAATGACATGACATTTAGAAAGAATCTTGATTTTCTGTATTACTACTATAACGTGCATCAACCCCTTCTATTCACAGAATCAATTTGGATAACATCCACAAGAGGCATCGTCCTCCATGACAGCATGATTATACATTCATGTAATGTAGGGATGATTAGAATCAAGATGAGTAAAAACATAAAGGGCATGGATTAAATATACATGACACTCTCAGAGTCCTTTTCATCTTAGACTAGGTTGCAGAACCTCCCTTTCTTTTTAATGTGAGATCTCATGTAAGATGGATCTAAGAGTAGCAGGAAGTGTAAAATGTATTACCTCATATGGTGGAAGGTGTAGATAAGCTGGAGGAGCCTTGAGAAAACTATTGCGGGCGGAGACTGAGTGGGGTGGGGTCATTAGGGAACAGTAGAGCTGAAATGTGAAATGGAGGCTCTCTTCAGTGTTATTACTCCCCAGTGTGTTTGGCCAGAGTGGAAGCAACTCATCAATATCCTCGATCATCTCCAGGTAATGTAAAAAAGCACAATACACATATATGTGCACCGTCTTCCCAAGCTAACCACTAGCGGCTTCATTCTTCTATTTTTAGACACTCGGCGCCCCACTTAGAAGCATGGGGACACTAAATCTGTACAATGAAAATATTACGCAAAAGCAGGAATCATTTGTAAAGCGCAGAACCTTATGAGGAGCTGCAAAGCATTCAAGGACGTTACAGAAAAAAAGGAACATGGAAAATTATGCAGTAAATTGCAGCTTCAGACACACGTTCAAACCATCATCTGCAAATGACAACACATCCAAGCAGCCAGGATGTCATGTTTGAAATCACAGCAGTCTAATTCCTGTGACTTCAAAGTGGACAAATTAATTAGAAACCAATCAAAGTCATAATAACAGAATGTACTGATTAAGATAACAAGAGACAAACATCTAACTCCGCTCTGGAAGCTCTGTGTCATATCTCATCTTTGAGTGACATTGCATACAATCAGCCAGCAGCCACAGGAGATGACATCCAGCGGTGTGTGACTGAAATGCATGATAATTTCCTTCACTGGTTGTTTGTGATGGTTTGACATAATCCATATGGTGGCCTGGTGAAAATTACACTACTTATGGAAAATTACAGAGGGAGTGAATAATCCCCTTGTCGTACCCTGAGTAGATAAAGGTTTGGAGAAAAGAAAGAGCTCACTCTATTGTATTCCTGAGGGGAGAAATGGGTTTGTAGTCCTTTGGACAGCCAATGCAAGGCACAGGGAGGTGGTGGCAGAGGAAGGAAGAGGTGGGTCATTTATCATTTTTGTCAGTCTTGGTAGAAAGGGGAGGTGGAGCAGGGGGCTTTCATATAAATTGAGTGTAGGTGGAATCAATGTGGCGTTGTTGGTGAAAGGGGGGCCCCGATCAATGCTGGTGGGAGTGACTGTTTGTTGCCATTGTTTATCTACTTCCATTGCAGGACATTGCTGAAGGACAGTGGAGCACGGTGGGCAGCAGAACATGTCCACTGGGACACTGAGGATTTGAAATGAGTCTGTCCTTCAGACAACGGGCATCAGTCGGCGGTGAAAGTCATACCGCATGTGGATAAAGCACATCTGTGCATTTTTTGTTCCTGAGCGTGAGTAAAGATGGGGGGGCTCAGGGTATGGAGAGATAACAGCTCTTGTCCTTGTTGTTTCATGTTGTTGTCTGCCAATCAAGTAAACCATTTATTTGCTGCAAAAACCAAAGATCCACAGAATCTGTAACACACTAGCACACTAGTTTTATTAAGACTTCTACACCTTCAGCAGAACAGTAATAACAGAGTTCCTGACCTGAAACAAAGCAGAGATGCTATCAAACATCAACACTAGTGTTGACCAGAGGAGAAAATGACTAAACTAATAACAAAATACCTAGATGTGCTCTAACACCAGCTGTGCCATACACAAAACAACGCAAACACTTAATTTACTCAATCTGGGAGAGACAAAGAGAAAACAGCCAAGCACAGGACGTAACAAGGATAAGTACAAATACTCGCTCGTGAAACAATGGTGACTGAGCTAGATTCAAGAGGCCGCCCAGTGAATTTCAGGTATTATAATCCCCAGTGGAGCCCTTCCGCTCTTTGCTCTTCCCCTGTATCTCCCTTTTACACCTCCCTCTTCCATCTTCCCTTCTTTCATGTCCAGATAAAAAACAGCCCGCACTGATCTGACTGTGATTCGCGCAGCAGAAATGTGTTCCCATGGGAATATCACAGTGTGGAAGAAAAGCTGACACAAGAGATGAGATTCTGTTGTGCCTCCCATAGTTTTGCTGGTAAGATCTAACAGATAGGATTCTTCCTCCTGCATGAAAAAACTCCTGATCACTTGGCTTACTTTCCGAGCATGAATCAAGAACAACTGATTAATGAGCGGAAGCAGAACTTTGTCTAGAGACCTGTATACGGTGTGTCTTACATAAAAACAGAACACATCAGACGTGGAGCCCAATTGGGATTATTTCACCATACAGTGAAAGCTCCATCAGAAATACCCAGTATCGTGATTTGTTGTTACGTACATGTTTTCTTTATATGTTATGTTTAGTTAGAAATGAAGTCCATTCACAGCTCCTTCTGAACAAAAGCATTAAAAAAATTTGAGTTAAGTAATCCATTTTTTTATAGTAAGGCAAGGCGAGCGGAAAACAAATGAATGGCTGCACTTCACTCACTGACTATAGATTGTAGTCTGCTGTCAATTCTATGGCCGAGGAAGAAGACTCCTCGGCTGAATCCCTGGGATCACCAGCGCCCCCTACCATGAGGCATGAGTGCATGTCTCACTTTGTGCCTTATCTCAGCGGTTTCAGGACCGCTCAATTGAAGACAGAAGTTACACACATGCAGTTGTTGACAAAAAAAACATTGTACATTATTTATATTAGCTAAATTATAGAAACTTAGTTCAGAGAGCAAACGTGTTTGAACGACATATAGAGAGATAGCATTACGGTCTCACTGTATAGCATGCCAGCGCAGCTAGTCAAACCACTGGCTGGTGACTCACAGCATTCTCTTCTCAGTATTTCAGCAGTAAATGTGAATATTCAGCGATTATGTGTAAAAATAATGTAAAATTGGTAACGTTACAGGGAAAATAACCAAATAATACACATCACTGGATAAATTAGCACTTATTTCTGCATTATTCATTTTTTTCCCTTTTATGATGGCAGGTGAGACCGTGCCATCACCTGCCTCCCCTGACCGCAGGCCACTGCGTTATAGCAATAACAATAATTACAATCCCAATTGCAGCCACAGCCTCATGAATCCTATTACAAATCTTGTGTGTTTTTTGAAGCTTAGCTCCAGATTTACTCTTTTTCTTTCTCTTTCCCTCTCACACACTCTCTCTGCTTCAGTTGCGGTTTTTATTAGGCAGTCAGACTCTACTATACTCCCCAGTTTCCCAACGTGGCAGTATTCAACCACCATTATTCCATTTCTTTCATGTTTTATGACCTTATTTCAACTGAAAATAGTTTAAAATCAATGCAAAGACAGCTCAATACAGATGTAATTCTATTGCAGGTTTAACAACGAGTGCGTAATGTTGGTGTATCGCCTCTGTGTATTGTCTTGAAAACAAGCCAAAAAAATGTGCTAATTCAAACAGAGCAGCTATCTGAAATTAAGGAATAAACGGTAAGTTTAACCCACCTGTATCTGGATGATAAATCCAACACTTTAATGTCAGGAAGTCAAAAAACATTCTAAGACAATTATTGAAACTGCACTGAATATAGGTGAGCAGTATTACATTTTACTCAGACATTAATCAAAGACTTTTCCCGGCACAGCTGCATATTTGCCAAGTGAAGGCTGCCCTCTGAAACTGAGTATCTGTTCTTTGAAGGATGGTAGCGTGAAAGCCACCAAGAAGCCTGTAGCAGCTCAAAAGCCTGTAGCAGCTCTGAAGAAGTTACAGAGTTTCATGGCTGAGAGATGGGAGACACTGCGCATTGAACAACTGTTGCCTGCGGGAATCACCAGTCATGGTTTTATAGGATGCTGGTGAACGCTAAGGCAAAGCGGGGGGGAGTCACATAGTATCTAAACTAGGGATTGCCAGATGGCACGTGGGAGACATCTAAAGACATTTGAAGTAGTTTCTACACTGTGATGAGACAACTGTGCTTTTTGGCCATCATACTAAATGTAAAATTAGGGGGGGAAAAGGACAACTCATCTTGGAACAGAAGGACCAGTAAGGATTGTGGATGTAGAGCATAAAATTAATGCAACAAATACCTGATTAAGTGTGACAGAAAACGATGAGCTGGGGGAACATTTTTCTTTTAACAAAACAATCAATCCCAAATCTAGGGCAACAGGTACTCAAGACAGGTTTCAACACAACGCTGTTTGTTTCCTGACGCAGACAAACCCAGACTTCAAACCAATCTACAGTAGAATCATTTGCAGGACTTGAATCTCGTGTCAAATAAAACTTGACCGACCATGCACGATTTTGTGTATGTACGCTTCAAAGGAGGGCAAATACTTTTTTATTCAATTTTCCACATGCCAGGTGTTTCATGATATCTCTCCCAATTCCCATTTTCCACAAATTACAAACTGCAGCTAAGAATTATCCTTTATTCAGGCATGAGCTTTAACTCTTCCAGAATTCTGTAGTTATTTTTCCATCTTTTCTTTATTAATATTTTTATTCTTTGGCTCTACCTGTCCGAAGCCAAGCATCTTTCCCTCCTCTGCTCTTAATCATGGACCAAAGGGTGAGGCTTGCATGGGTCATCATGATACTGTCAGAGCTATAATGTTGTCCTTACCATTGCTTTCACTGCTGCCTTTAAAGCTTTTGTGTGTCCTACCATGACACACACACACACACACACACACACACACACACACACACACACACACACACACACAGTGACGGGGTCAAGTACCCACTGGGCTGCGTTCATGGTGTATTTTCTGGAAGACAACTCTCATTTTAAGGAACAAAATAGGCGAAAGGATTGAAGAAGAGAGGGTGTAACAACAAAAGTGTGTGTGTCCGTGTGGGAAAGAGCTATGCATTTCCCTGTCAGTTCAAGGAAAGCCTGTCAGAGTTATGGATTAAATGCCACTGTAGTGCATTGTACACACACGCACACGCACACACATACACACACACACACACGATTCTGCTTTGCCACGTACAATTGCTCAGCGGTGGGTTACAGGTCCATACACCCATCTGAAAAGCAGACTGTTACAGAGTGTGTTAGCCATGTAAAATCTATAATCTGTCTCCTGCCATTCAGCCATAAAAAGGCCAGCAGCTGCCAGAGTCAGTGCAAAGACACACGCCGTCACCAAAACCCCTATGTAACACGTTTCTCATTTGCTACGCCTCTCAGCCATTTGCTCTCCTGACACACACACACACACACACACACACACACACACACACACACACACACACACACACACACACACACACACACACACTTCGAGGCATGCTTTCCCTCTCATTGCCTGTAACAGGTGTGTGGGGGAAGGAAATGGTAAGCTGATCCAGCCATGAAGACCCACTCCTTCTCTCTTGCCAAAAACATCCTCTGGACCAGTGCTCTCCTTCATCTCCTGAGGGGTAACTTCCAATCAGAGCGGCAGATCAATACACCTTAGCCTCAGGATATGAGGCTCTAAAGCTAACTAGAAGCACTTAAGGAGAGGGGAGGCCGTATCGACTGCAAAGAGTTAATGGGATCTTGTGCTCTGGCTGAGCTTTTATGAGATTGGAAATGTGTAACTCACTTAATTGATACAAATTGGTAACACATCTGCAAACTTGAATGCTGCTGAGGATTTAACAACTATTCTGCGGTCTAATGCCCTGTGTTCCTAAGCTTTAATTTTTTTTTTTTAAAGTGAAATAAGGCTGAGTATGATAACAAGAGTTCCACAGTGGGAGGACAGCACAGCGCCGCAATTACTAAGTGCTGCATTAGATGACCAGAGAGAAAACAACGAGAGGTCTTTTATCTGTGCTACAAGTGAATACTCAATGTGATAAGGTTCAACATGCCATGACATCTTTGCTCCAAAATCAATTATTCAGCATCTCCTTTTCTAACCTTTTAATTATACATCAATGTAAAAATAACAAGGGGAAGGGAAGCCTGTGCTTCTGCTCCAAAAGGTCATAACAATGAAACAGGACGGGGGAACTTTCACCTTTAGGAAATGACTGGAAAGGACGGAAGTGGTGATGACCTTCGGGCTGTTTTGCCTGGATGTGTCCCCCTCACCCACTGTGTGATCAGAGATAAAAGGGTTAACTGAAACCCTGGTCTATAGCTGCGCGCTTACATTATTCAACAGCTTGTTACAACAGCTTGCTCCCTGATGTCACCCACAGGGAGACAAGAGTTGGCGACGCCATGGAGGGAAGAGTAGCGACGAATAACCAGATTAAAAGCAAGGAATTAAGGGGAACCGTAGAATTTAATGAAGGGAGAAAGAAGAATTTTAGAATTGAAGGTGGCAGGGATGGAAAATAAAATGAGTTATGGAAAAACAGGGGATTGTGAGAATGAAAAAAATGTACTGATTAAAGGGAAGGATGAGAAAGTGGTGACAGATATCAAGAGAGCACAGGTGGATGGAAGACGAGGGATGTCAGTCCAAGCCTGCCTGTTGCCAGGGAAGCGATCTGAAACATTTATAGACATTTAACATTTAACCTTTGACCACATATCTTATTTGTTAGCTTAACAGCAGATTGTTGCGGAAAATGTTTTATTTCTAGTCTGACAATGCTATGGCAGGAAATGCCAGAGCACATTTACTTTCATCAGACATGCAGTTACACATATTTGTAATTAGAAGGAGTTTAATAATTTTAAGAAAATAAGGTTTTAATCCACTTTTTCCCATCTCACAAACTTCAGTAGTATATTAGCTGATAGTATATTGAAAAAAGTAAGACTGCAGTCACAACTGGCCTTCGACTATTTGGACTATGTAAAAATCCTTGCAAAACTATATCAATCAAATGTGTGCCAAACTGACAGCAACCATGTTTGGGGAGTGTCCCGTTTATAGTCCCAGACTTGAACCACAGCACAGTGAGCGCGCTCCTTTGTTCATTAATTGATTGGTCTCCCCTGCCGGGCCTCAGTAACTAGGTTACACAGATCCATGAAAGGAAGAGGATTGGCCCCCCGGTGAAAGGCTGAGGATAGATAGATGACTTCGGGACACAAATCCGAGTGTTAATATAACTAATGGAGTGAGGACGACAGTAACTTTATTGAAATCACCCTCATCTAATTAGAGCCAGCAGCTGATGAGAGCACAGAAGGACGGGAGGGAAGGATTACATTATGCAAGGGTGAAGTCACCGTTGTATCAACTGAGTGGGCGAGGCTGCAGAAAGGTAAAGTTTGTGAGAGGGAGGGCGAGAGGAAGGGAGAGATGAGGATGACGTTATCGAGATCTCTCTCAAAGCCACACTCACCAAAACTTATAACATCACAGTCTGCTGGCTCTCAGTGTTTTTCCCTGATACACTGAAATAAGTGAAGAGCAGAGGTTGTGAAGAATCTTTGTGGAGGTCACAGAGACAAACGTTTTTGTTCCACACCAAATCATCAGGCTAAATGTCATTTGAGACGGCTGAAACAAAAATGTGCTGGCTTTGTTGTGACATGAAGGCAGTAAAGGTAACCGTTTTTACTCCCTGGTGACGATTAACCTCATATTTCTCTTTAAGCAGTTCTGGGATTAGCATGGAGAAAAACTTGTCCTTTAAGTAAGTAAAATACAGTATAATGATAAATATCAGTAACATGAAAAATGTTAGACCAAAAAAATGGCGGAATCTGTTTCATTTTTTTCTCTATATTTACTTTGTGCTGGTTGGTTTTGATTTTTGTGACTCGTCATTTTTTCCCAATGTGTGTGAACCAAAACAATGTTTTGTTAATTAGTTTTGGTCAGAAAATAAGCAACTAAAGAGCTTTTAAGTATTGGAAGAAAACTGGCACCATGCAAACTTCTGAACAAGTGGGCTTACCTCAAGCCACCATGGTCAACAAAACCCTAACTACCAGCCAATGTCGCACACAAAGTTACACATGGACTATTTGGGAATTCATTGCAATCCAGACGACATGACAAATCCTACAAGTTGGAAGTACAAACCACAGTAAATGAGAAAACATAAAATAAATAAAATCCCCCGGACCACCAGGACTCAAAATTTACAATTAAAAGAAACATGAAAAGTTCAATACAAGCAGTAAATATATACAAGCAACAGGGAGGCAGACATTGTGGACCCTCTCTGACGGCACAGGGTGCAACAGCTGAGCCCACGGAGGGTCAGCATCTGTCCCACATACCACAGAGGATACAAGTTTCCACATGAACTTTATCCATCATGTGACACGCCTGATCTCCTGCCACCAGAAGAGATGGACACGGTGACATCATCAATCTGGTGGATAGAAGCGATGCATTTGTTGTCCACCTGTATTGTGGTATGTACATGGTGGGATTAACAGAGTGGCTATCACTGAATAACAATCCAAAAACTAGATCTCAGGAAGCCTTTAAGAGATATCCGACATGACGCTGCAAAATATAATTACTGGCATCTTACTTCTCAGCCAGAGTGGTGTCTGGAAGGCTCGTAGAATAAACTTATATATTATTTGATCACTGAAGGATGGCAGCCCTAATTATGAGTCTGAAGACCCTGAGGTGTAGAACACTTGACCATTCCTCACAAAGGATGACCAGGTCACATGAGGAGAGTGGCGATGAGGTTAATATTACAGTCAACAGTAGCTAGAAGGAGAGAGGCAATGAAACAGAGGAGCTGAGGATTTCACTTGTCTTCCATTAGACGATAAATAGCTACTTGGCCGATCGCGAGGCAAAAAGAAGACTAACTCCTTCCACCGCTAATGATGTTGTCTATAAAACCTTTATCTCTAATTTATTACTTTTGATTTTCTCACAGTGAGGGTCAAAGCTTTTTCTTCTTTCTTTCTGATTTAGTGCCAGTGCTTCAGGTTCTGAGCATCCAAACCTACTGACAGTCTCCCTCAGGGAAGTAAAAAGAAACAAAACAGAACTGCTGTACCAGTGCCATGTATGTGATTTCAGATTATAATACTTTAAATTCAGACTCTGCAAACCTGGTCATTTGAAGGGCAAATGTGAGGTTGTCACTGTTACAGATGTGCCACGAAAGCAGATGCTGTCATTCTGTCATGTTGTAAATCTATATTTTGAAATAACTCATTCATTCACGTATTCATTCAATCACTAAAAAAAATCTGAATAAAGTTTTCTTTTATTTGGACTACTTCCTATATCCCTCCCCACTTGCCCCTCCACACAATGAAGCGTAAACATGTCTAATTAGCTGATTAGCTGTATCGTATCCCTTGATGATGCTGCCATTTCCTCTCACTGGGGGATGACGAACTACCGCAACACTGATATCAAACACAAACAGGTGAAGAGTGAAACGTGAAGCATGTTGTCACTTCCCCCCAGATTCATTAGAGCACACAGGAGATGACTTCATGGTAGACAGGCTGCTGCATCTGCAGCTTGGGGAGGCACTAAGCAGGTGTACCCGGCAACCCAGACAGTCTCTATGGGCTGTGGTTAGAACTTGTCCTAGATTATACAACATGGACAGGTTTGCTGCTGGATGTGGAGACTATAAAAAGAGCTCAAAGGCTACATCTAATTAAAGATTGATTAGAGCCAAGCAGAGACTACCACAGCATCTCCAAACCATAGAAAAAAAACCTAATATTCAGACTTTTTACTTCATGTAACCTAATTACAGTAGATGAACTTATCAGATTTTAATTTTAATTGAATGTGAATGGATTACTTCAGTCAGTAAAAATCCATCAGGCCAGTGTTACAGCTATCATGACTGAGTGGAGATAGCTCTACACTGGCCTGCTACAGCTACCTCGAGTCAATTAATTCAGATAGGAGATAGGAGTCGATAAATTCATAAAAAATGAATTCCTCATTCTACATCAATATTCCGCCGATCCACCAAACATTTCTGAGCAGCTGAGGGTTGTCAGTTTTTAGTTTTAAGGTGAAAGTCAAATAAAATGAATTACTCTTTCAATGTCATCCAACTCCTTCCCAAGACGTCTCAGGAGGGTGAAACCGAAGAAATTCAGGAAAGAGAAGTATCTGTAAAGAATGACGCAGAGCCTGCAGAAGACAATCCATTGTTTCAAATGGATTCCAGATGTTCCAAACTTTTTGGCAACAGTTTCTTTTAGTCAGTCTTGGAGCTTTATAGTAGTTCCCATAAGCCAAGCCACCACCCAAATGCAAGAAAATGTCTGGGTGTATGTCTTCTATTACAAGAAATATTTCAACAACCCCTGGGATTATTGGTCAGACACACAACCTGAGACAAATCTAAAGTTATCCAGTGGTCCACACACCAATAAATAATGCCAAGAAAACATTTCTATTGGACCATAAGTATTTGCCATGTCAAGCATTTTTGTATCTCATTACACAGATTCAACTAATACTCATGAGGCACAGAAAATAAAATATGGCTGTATAAATATTCCACCATCATCCATTCGCCCATCGTCTATATCCAGATGCCATTAGGCTAGAGGCAGGGTACACCCACATGGTCGGCGCAAAGACAGGCAAACAAATTCTCCACATGTTTTTGAACTGTGGGAAGAAGAAGAACCCGCACAGACACAAGGAGAATAAACTCTACAGAAGGGCATAATTTTTCATCTAGATGCAAACTGAAGAGGAGCACCCAATCATTAAATATAAAAACATAGATCTAGAACCACTCTCACTAATTACCGACTGTACATACAGACATTACAGAGGACATCAAATTGTTTGGGAACATTCAGTTTCTAAACATAAGGAATAATTGAACCATTAAATAAAATGTTAGTCTTGACCATGTCTCTATATTTTTCTGATTACAATCTGTAGGAAACACAAAAAAATTATATTTGTGCACATGTATACTTTCAAAAATAACATATACGTAGTGTCTTGAATGACAGGTGTGCCCTGACGTACTTTGCAGCAAGTCCTGCCAAGTACTAAAATATCTGCGTCAACCTTCAAAGTTCATGTTGCTGAATGTGGGTGTGACGTTTTCATTTAGGCCATCAGACTACCTAAAAGGTTTCCTGGCAGAGAAAACTGTTTTTCACTGCAGAAAACGTAAAGACAGAGAGGAAGACAAAAGATATCCTTAGGGATAAATATGCTGTCAGTTGAAATTAGAGCCCACACCAGATATTTACAGCTTTCTGCAAATCGTAAGCTCACGAAGGACTGTCAGGCAAGACAAAGTAAACAACATGCTTACTAGCATCTCACACCCCGACGCTATCCAGGCCTGTCAATCACAGGGATCAAGCTAATGTCGACAATCAATGTGGATGAAAGAAGGCTGCCTGTGCAGGAGCTCAGCAAGTAGCTGCACCACATGAGCAAAACAAAAGAAGAAGAAAAACAACAATTAATTCCCAAAGAATTTATTTAATACGGAACGAAACAAAGAACATGGTGCTCAGGTAATTGAGACGTTCTCCTCAAAGCGCTGCAGCAATTCAGTGATAGCATGAGGACAAAGGGGAAAAAAATGATGCAATGGAAGAAAAAGAGATGGGAAATCTGCCATTGAACACAACTGAGGAATGAAGAGAGAAGAGAAGAAAACACACATAGGGGAAAACAAGAGAGCAAGAACAGAAGAACTCTTACAAAAGACAACAGAATTTAGTCAGAACACAGTGGAGCCGAGCACAACATACCAGAACAGGCTGTAATTGTGTTGTGCAGGACTGACCCCAGCGCATCCCAGCAGGCATTGCATGATGAATGGGCCTGCCCATGACTACATTCCTTCTGCTCCTCATTCTCTCATGCTCTTTTCACTCCCTCTTTTCTATGTTGCCACCACTCGCCCTCCTTCTGTCCCTCCCTTTGCTCCACTCCTTTCCTCAAATTCACACTATTCATTCACACAAGATTAATTTGCATTCAGTGCACTTAGTTCTCATATTGTACTCTGACACAATGACACATTACAATGCCATACACAACTATTAAACATATAGCCTAGCCTGACTGATGAGGCTTCCGCTGTGATATAAAATAAAAATGTGCACAGCAAGACATACAAGGGTACAGCTTGATCAGCTAGGAACACAGAGGCTCCGACACATGAGTCAAGGCAGAATCATTAAAGGAACGAAGTTAGATAACCTCGATTAATGATTCACTAGACCCAAACTAATAAACTGGGTCAGACTGTGTTAGCAGCAGTAGCAACAGCGGAGAGACCTTTAAGTTGGGCTGCAGGAGAAGGTGCATCAGGCGAGCGCGACACAAGGGGAGAGGAAGAAAAAGAAAATTAAAAAAGCCACAGTGGTGTTTGTGTTACTCCACTATAAACCCTGAGGATAGAGACAGTAATGCATAGGAAATTGCCCCCCCCCCCCAGCTTTCTTTGCTCCCGTTCTCCTACTACGCTCCACAGCGGCCACGTCCAGGGGGAGCAAATTTAATTTGCGACACCTTCTCTCGCCATCAGACTTTCTGCCTGGAGACAACTGAAATGGATTCTGGAAGTTAAAAAGAAGGGTGAAATAAAGAAATAAAACAAGACCCCCAGAGGAAGGCGTCACAGACAATAGCACAGAGGTTGGCAAGGAGAAATGAGAGCATAGTTTGAGGCGAGTGGAGGGGGTGTGGGTACGGTACTTCATGTGGGCCAGATATCAACTGTTTGATTATCATACACCAACTCAGCGGCCTGACTGCAGGGTTACTCAAATAATCAGACTGGTGGTGCTTTAGCAGCCATTGCTGATGTGACCATGTCCAAATGAGTAGGTCACTCTGGGGTTAACCATCCAAGACCACACCCTGGTTTGTTGCCTGAGGTTTGTGGTGGATGTGTGTCTATGTGACTTCCTTAGGTGCACCTTGGGCTCTTTCTCAACACAAGGGTCCTTTGAAATCACAAAAGAGAGCAGGCCTGTGTGCAGGAGGCAAGAGGGAGACGGTGTGGACAATGAGGACAGGAGAGGTTGTGGACTATAAGGGAGTCACATTTCTTCCCTCCAGCTTGCCACATAAACACTTTGAGGATTCAACAGCAAAGCTACAGTCTCGAGAACTTGAACGAGAATGTCTACCTTGCTGGAGGAAATCAGAGGTGATGGTGGATTAAAAGGAAAGTAAGAAACACAATCTTAAAGGCATCTGGCTTGCTGACTGACTGGCCTCAACACGATGTTGTGCGATATCTGGAATCTATCGGATTTTTGAGTGGAGTTTATCCAATGCAAAGTCCGCTAAAAGAAAAAAGTGGCCTTCGCCCTGGTCCATTGACAGCCAATGAGCTCTGGTTGAGATATAGCAGAGTTGGGCTATTAAAGAAAGAAAACAAACAGACCTCTGGCCAGACATGCATGCCTCAGCTCTGACTCCTGTGTCCCATTCACCAAACATATCTGGCCACTTAACACTTCACAGAAGAGGTAGGCTGCTGTTTGTGTTTGCAGTCTTGCACTCCCCACTATGGCTCCTTTATTATGCATTCTCTGTAGGGACTAAATGCTCGCAGCTATAGTAAATCCCTCGTGATAACAGCCAGCCGTTACACCAACTGACCGTCACAACCGGCCCCATTCAAAGCTGCCCCTTATGAATAAAACTGGCCAAAAACAAAGCTCATTCATCCTGCTGTCATCTGCAGGCTCCAGCTAGCTCTCTAGCTGCCCCAGCTGCATCTCGACAGACTTTTAGGGTTGCCAACACCTGTCCTGAGACAGGGACAGATGCAAACATACACAAAAACACTCACACCTCACCATCAGTAAGAACAGATGAAAGACAGCAGGCTGGGTAGACACGGCACTGTCTCGGATCAGCAGAGGGATATGCTTGGAGCTGCCAACATCTAAACCTCAGGTTGCCACTATCACAATTCTTTCCACTTCAGCAATTCAAAATGGAGAAGAGATATGCTATCAGCTGTGGTCAGTTCATTACGGGGGACTCTGAAGGCCTCCAAAAAATGTAATGAATTGAAATGGAGATCACCTATAGCCCTCACGGTGCACTCATAGTTTCCACCCAAAGATTGAGCTAGATAGGAGAGCTGAACAGTTTAGAGATAGTGCATGCCACAAAGCTCCTTTTTTGCCACAAAACTCCTTTGCAGTGAAGACCAAATACATTCACAGATGGGAGCTGACTGGACACCAGATGACTTGCTGTGATGTGGTGGCGTGAGCCACTCTTGGGCTATGAGAAGTGGGTGTGAGGTAAAAAAGCACTGTATCTGGACAATGAACAGACAGGCCATATCACAGACTGAGCTCCAGGGTGTGACACATGCATCCCAAAAATCTGTCAAGAGCGACTACATTCTTTCATTGGCTGCTCTTTTGAAGCCGAAACAAATGCCTCTCAGAGTTTTCCCAAACACCACCCAAATCACTGTACAACAAATGCATCCCAGGAAGAGTTGTACGACAGATGGATGAAATCAAGAGAGGAAAGCCATGACTGGATTATTTTATAGTTAATATGAACAATGGGAGTAGTAAAAATTTGGTCATTTGATGGCAGCACACACAGGATTGGACCAGTTCCTACACATGTAACATGTGGGAGCTGTTTGTTTGAGTCATGTGTCCCTCTTTGAGGAGATAATACGATAAGAGAACAGCAGCAAGACTTTGGGTTCATAATGCTTTTGACTCACATCTAACTTGCCTACTTCTCCCTTCTTTCTCAACCATGTGGCTTTTTGTGTCAGGTAGAAACAACAGAGATGGAGGGCAGCAATTAAAATGAAATACAACAACAGCATGGTCCTAGACCTGCTGAGAATACAGGTCTCTTGTGTGTTCCCAGGGTTAAAAAGAAGTCAGCTGGCCAGAGGGCCTTCTCCTGTCGTGCACCTTTCCTGTGGAATAATCTCCCTATAGATATTGGAAAGTCTGAATCTGTAGATATCTTTAAATCTAGACTCAAAACGTATCTGCTCTCTCTGACATATAACTAATATTGGGGGGTGGGGCAGTGTCAATGTTTAGGTTTAGCCTAGTCCTGCCGACGAGCCGTAAGATTTCTTAGTTAGGCCCCCGCCTCCCATTAATCCTCTGCCATTCTGGTCCCTTTAGCACCACTCTTGCCCCTGTTCTCTCTATCTCTCTCCCTCCCTCTCCTGTTCTCTCTCTCTCAGGCCTTTGTGTGGTGGATCATCGGCAATCGGCTACCTCTGTCTGCTTCCTTGGCTGGCGATATCAAAAGCTACACAATGGACCTGTTTCACCATCCACTAGGGGAGTCTGGTTCCATCTCATTTGGTTCAGCTGTGGTTTTTGGGTTTTGGCGGGGGGGAATCACACACTGTAACTTTTTTGAGAACAATGACTTAGGCATTATTTGGTCTGTCCTCAGAGTGGTGCATCCTCGGCAATTGGTGACCTCTGTGTGCTTTATCGGCCGGTGGTGGCTCGCTCTACTGGATGGATCAGCATGCCTCTGTCATACATTTATTATTGTTATTGTTACTGTCATTGTTATTATTACTGTGTTGTTGATCTGTACATGCGATATCTATTGCTTCGTCTGTCCACTCCTGGAAGAGGGGTCCCTCCTATGCAGTCTTCCTGAGGTTTCTCCCTGTTTTGGGGGGAGTTGCTCCTTTTCCGATGTGAGGGTCATACTGCTCGCAGTGCACAAAGGTCAGAGGGATATCTTCCATGTGCAGATTGTAAAGCCCTTTGAGACATTGTTTGTGAATCTGGGCTATACAAGAATAAATAAACTTGAGATATTAATAATCATAACCTTGGGTAAGGAATGCCAGGTTATTGTGGACAATGACCAACGCTGTGGATCAGGTGAAATACTGTATCGACCAGTGCCTGAAACAGGTGGAGGACAAACTGTGGTGGAGCAAAGACCGCAGAGGTAACAGCCAGAGTAGATGGGAGAAGTATGAGTATTCAGCTGAAACCATCCAATGAGACCAGAGGATGACAGGTATCAGACATGCTTTGCCTTGGAAGCTACTATGGAGACTAATCTCGGGGTTTATACAGCTGATCCTGTTCCTCAAGCTCTGACCCTGGGTGATGAGACATCCACACAAACAGCCATATTAGCTGAATGCAGTGAAAGAAAATCTCATTAAAATGTAAAAACATGAAACCAGAGATAAAAGTAATCACTCTGCAAAACAATCACAATAAAAATGGGTCTATACTCGGCAGACTGATAGAAGTCTTGAAAGAAGACTGTGGCTGGACAGCATTGAGGCTCTGACAGAAGCGCTCGCATTCTGTGCTCCTTATGTTACCCCACAATCAGCACAAGTGTGTCATGAGTTACAAAAATATAAATCAACAAAAATATAAACGCAACACTTTTGTTTTTGCTCCCATTTTTCATGAGATGGACTTAAAGATCTATAATTCATTCCAGATACCATTTCTTTCAAACATTGTTCACAAATCTGTCTAAATGTGTGATAGTGAGCACTTCTGCATTGCTGAGATAATCCATCCCACCTCACAGGTGTGCCACATCAAGATGCTGATCTGACATCATGATTAGTGCACAGGTGTACCTTATACTGCCCACAATAAAAGGCCACTCTGAAATGTGCAGTTTTGTCTCACAGCAAAATGCCACAGATGCCACAAGCATTGAGGGAGTGTGCAATTGGCATGCTGACAGCAGGAATGTCAACCAGATCTGTTGCTCGTGCATTGAATGTTCATTTATCCACCATAAGCCATCTCCAAAGGCAGTACATCTAACCAGCCTCACAACCGCAGACAACATGTAACCACACCAGCCCAGGACCTCCACATCCAGCAGGTTCACCTCCAAGATCCTCTGAGACCAGCCGCTCAGACAGCTGCTGAAACAATTGGTTTGCAGAACCAAACAATTTATACACAAACTGTCAGAAACCGTCTCAGGGAAGCTCAACTGCATGCTCGTCGTCCTCATCGGGGTCTTAACCTGACTCCAGATCGCCGCTGTAACAGACTTGAGTGGGCAAATGCTCACATTCACGGATGAATCTCGGTTTACATTGTTCAGGGCAGATGGCAGACAGCATATGTGACGTCGTGTGGGTGAGCGCTTTGCTGATGTCAATGTTGTGGATCGAGTGGCCCATGGTGGTGGTGGGGTTACGGTATGGGCAGGCATCTGTTATGGACGAAGAACAACTCTTATTTATTGTGTAATAATCTAATTGTAACATGTATTTGCTGCATGTTTTGATGCATTTTTATGCTTGATAACACATTTATGTCGGAATTTTGGGGGGCTTGGAATGGATTAGGGCATTTGCATGGAAAATGCATCTCTACTTACGAAATTTTCTACTTACAAAATTTCTTGCAAAACCAATTAATTTCGTAAGTAGACTGTATATCATCACTGTTCATGAATAAAATGATGATTTGGAATATTTTTATTTAACTAAATATTTGTTAGGCGGCACGGTGGCGCAGTGGTTAGCGCTGCTGCCTCACAACACGGCGGACCCGGGTTCGAGTCCCGCTCTGTGCGGAGTTCGCATGCTCTCCCCGTGTCTGCGTGGGTTCTCTCCGGGTTCTCCGGCTTCCTCCCACCTCCAAAAGCATGCGCTTCAGGTTGATTGGCCGGTCCCAAATTGACCATAGGAGTGAGTGTGTGAGTGAATGATTTGTTTGTTTCTATGTGGCTCCGCGGTGCACTGGCGTCGTGCCCGGAGTGTCCCCCGCCTCACGCCCTGAGACTGCCAGGATAGGCACTGGCTACCCCGCGACCTGCGTTAGCGGATTAAGCGGATATGGAAAATGAATGAATGAATGAATAAATATTTGTTAGTCTAGGTTTTAAAAAGACTGATGTCCTGATACTTCTTTTAAAATTACATTTAGAAGTCTTTCAGTTCTACATTATTGAAGTAGATTTTCATTTTCATATGTAATTTGCAATTCAATCCAATATGTCTCTCAATAGAATGCATTTAACCGCATTCACCTTCCATTACACATGCTATACATTATGTACACTGTCGATTACCATAGTTTACAACTGAAAGCATGCAGACACACATGGCCTCTGCAGCAGGTGATGGGATGTGTGTGAGATCCGTGGTGCTGCCACATGCAAGGCCAACACACAACTGGATAAATATATAGACACCCCCCCACCCACACAACCAGTCTGGCCTCAGCACTCAAATCATTGTGCCTCTCTACTTCTCCCTCTCTCTCTGACAAGGGAAGAAAGAAATGTAAGAAATAACCAACAGCAGTTACAAAGACGATAGGGTTAAAATATCCTGCAGTGAAGTAGTGAGTTCCAATTACTACTTCTCTCTTCATCTCTGAAAATGGCTTCATTAACAGAGCAATGCCGAGAGTTTCCTTGCAGGGTGTATGAACACAATCAACCCTAGGGTCCGGCGGAATGGCAGGGGTGAAGTCCATTAACTTCTGACAACTTTTTTTTGACCACTAAATGAAAAGAGGGTTTTTTGTCTGTCGACAGTGTAAATAGGGTTTAGTTCAGGTTCTGAGGGCTGGGCTCTCCACACCAAGAATTAAATGAAGCCCATAGATTGGACTGCTGATACCACATCTCAGGTGTCAATCTGGACCCAGGTAAATTCAGTTGTGTGTGTGTGTGTGTGTGTGTGTGTGTGTGTGTGTGTGTGTGTGTGTGTGTGTGTGTGTGTGTGTGTGTGTGTGTGTGTGTGTGTGTGTGTGTATAACCTTAGAAAACAGCTTCATAACACAACTGGTTATTTATCAGGAGTCATTCAGGTTCCAATCTTTATTCAGTTTAACTGCTTTAAAGGATTTAATCAGAATGCAATGCTGTATAATGGACCAAAGAAAATTAAAGGATTTTCCAACTGTGCTGTTCATTGTGATTTGCTCCGGATCACAGAGTCACCTAAATGCTTAAAATTATGCAAATGTCTGTATCTAAATGGTGGTGAGCGAGTAGACGCTGTGATAAGGAGGGGAGCTATAAAAACGAGAGATGTCTTTTACTATGGATAAATCCTGATCTCACATAACCTAACCTTCTCTTCTGGAATACCTCCTGATCCCTCAGGCAACTAGAACTGGTTACCAATGAGCCTATGACATAGCTCTTACTTTCCCAGCACATTTGCTCCAATCATGTGTCATTTGACGAAACGTTACACCCTAGTCACCATTATTTGTCTGGACATAGGAGCCTCTGGAATGTATCAGATTCCTGCCTCAGGGGGTAAGCACCTTGGAAACACAGTCCTACCTCTACCTCAACTAGTATGGCCCACCCCCTTCCCCCTTTCTCCCATCGTCGCCTGTCTTTCCATTCAGCAAAATTCCACTAGAGGCCTGCTCAATTTACCCTGCCTCATTGCCCATCTGACATGTGCTTGGTTTTTTGATGTAAAAGTCACAATAGAAGGATGTATGCGGAACAGTGTCTGGTTTCTGAACTTTTTTCCAGCTTTCTGCTCTCTCCTTAATGGAAGAATTCCAACCAAGGGGCTAACATCCCAAAAAATGTCACCTTTTTCAACAACTCCTGCTTGGTTGCACCATTCTCCATGCTTGAAAGCAAGCAGAGCTTAACTAGAAATTCAAATGAGAAAACTATTTTGTCTTGAATGGAACAACCACTCTCAGGCTATCTCTGGTCTCCAGAGAACAACATTTATGCCATGCAGGC
Source organism: Antennarius striatus (assembly GCF_040054535.1). NCBI lineage: Eukaryota > Metazoa > Chordata > Actinopteri > Lophiiformes > Antennariidae > Antennarius > Antennarius striatus. The sequence goes on from NC_090785.1 coordinate 12,281,639, forward strand.
CTGCAGTATTAAGTATCTCTGAGTCACTGGCCAGCGTAATTCAGTCTAGGGAATTATGACGGTGGAAAATCATTTCCCTAGGCTGGGAATAGGAGGCCATGGCTAATCGTTCAGTAATCTGATCTACCTGCATACTGTAGTCAGCTGCACCAATAGCCTAGCTAGCCTGTCATATATGTGAAAACCCTGCCAACTATCTGATGGAGGCTAGCACTATTTAAAAAAACAAAAAACAACTCTCCAGGTTTTCCTAGGGATTACAGATGCTATCGGATCATTTGCTAATACTCTGCTGTGCGATGGTCTTTGAAATGTATTTACTCCGCTCTTGCTCTCCATTATCCTTCACAATAGCACAGCTCTAGTCAGAAAATGCCACTGCCACATTCTTGATGAAAAAGGCAGGTCAATCCAATCTACTGTAAAGGTTACAATGGCATGGTCTGCCTCTTGCATTCTGGCATATTAATCTTAAAGCAAGCCCAAACAGGGAAACATCTGAGTTTGTCTGTCAAGCAGCGGGCTATTTTGGGTACACATTCAGTTGTAGCTTTCCGTTGAGTCAGAGAGCCATTGGTGTTGTAGTTGTATCTGAATAAGAACCATAGGGAGCAGTACGGGGCACAAAGCAGTGCTTATACCCAGCAGAGAGGGTTGGGGGGACTTGAAATTTGGAAAGATGCCTGGCTTTCAGCCCCACTCTAAAGAGAGGTCTGCCTCCCACACACACCAAGTGTGGACACAAGGGGCACTGACATGGAAAAATACAAGAGCTGGCATGTTTTTGGCACTGCAGTTCCAAAAAGCTACCTTGCATAGCATTAGATATGATGTAATATTTACTGCAGTTCAATTAGAATAGCGTGCTCCTCTAAGTGGAGATATGTAGCAGTAAAGCAGCAAAATCTGACTTTACAACAAAGTGTCTTGCTGTTCTCCGTTCAAGGCAAAATCTGAAACGATGAATCATCTTTGATCATATCTCGTTCCTGATAAACGTCCCAAACAACATTCAGTGATGTCATCTCTCCTAGTTTTGATGTATACTGTCTTTTAAAAGCCACTATGTGTAGGTATTGTAACCCAGTCGCAGCATTTCACAGGCATGTCTGAGCGAAGAGACACTGATATATGATCAAATAGCAGCCGCAGCATTGGCAGCCTTCATCAACAGACAGCACTAGATCACAGCCTCTTTGGCAGCCAGTGGGAGCAGTCAGATGGAGGGTTAGAACAACCCGACAAACACTTTGCACAGATAAACAGAAAACAACTTAGAACTCGGCGCTCCACAAATTTGACAAACAAATGACAGCACTGACAAAATATAATCTGCACTTTTTTTTTATATAAATGATGGGTGGAACGTGATAAACAACACATGGCTATGAAATGGCAAAAGTCAGATATAAATCTCATGTCACATGACAGCTCTTTTCACAAGAGACTCTTCTGCGGGGAAAGTCCTAATGACTTTGCCAAATATATAAGAGTGAGTCATTCTCCTTTAGTAATCTCTTTCTCACATACAGTAGGTGCACGCACACACAAACCCCCAGGCAACAGATTTCAGGCAGGTTTGGACTGACACTTTCTGCTACAGCGTAGAGCATAATGTTGACAGTATTTAAGAGTCATACATATTACAAGCATCACTTTTCAATTCAGATGTTTTGCTCAGACAAGCTTTGGTTATCCTGCTATTTTGCACTGATCTGTGAAGAGATGTGCATCTAGCTCCTAACTGAATGAATCCTTCCTTTCAACATACAGGCATCCACACATTCATAGTTTTCTCTATGAGTCACTCGCTCGAAAAACAGCAAAAATGTCATCTTTATGAGGACGTGACGTGTCATGCTATTCAAACTCAAACTGACACGCTAGTAACAAATGAATGAATGAATGAATGATATTTGGCTCTGGAGGACGGCATAAGCTTTGATCTGTGCTGTTGTTATTGTCAGTGTTGTCGTCTGGCGTTGACCTCAGAGCTCAGCCCATGTGTATCTGCAAAGAAACCCATGAATTCCAAGTTGACAGTTTTCATTAATTTCGCATGGCCACAAATGGGATATGCACTATATATGAAAGTGACTCAAGTGGAATCTGATTTGAGAAGATCGTGTTTCCAGCCCCCTGTAAAATAATTAACCTGTGTCGCTCTATGAGCAAAAAAAGTAAAAATCATTTTAGCCTTATAGATGCAGCTGTCAGTAAAGGCAGATGTTTGGTCAATCTTGCAAACCAGAAATGGAGTAGTCCACACGGTAAAGGCAGATCTTATTCTAAAGAAGTCACAGTGTCATTGGTGGATGAGCCACTTTGCCATCTAGAAAGACTTTTCCATGGATCTCATCTGACAATAATTCCTAAACTCATAACACAATAAAAAGCTATTTCCTTTTTGCTTATAGCTAGAAACACTTCTGACATGCTGATGCCTACAGATAAACTGATGCATCCCCTCAGAATCCACATTCTGCATTGTCAATTTACAATTAATCTAACTTCTCTGGAAACATTTTCACAGATAGAGTATTGCTGTAGTACTCCCTGTATTCTCAGTGTCTAATCCTCCTTTGTCACTTGCGGTGCTGTTAGATTAGGTGGTGGGCAGTCGTGCCGACCTTTAAACTCGAATTTGCACACATACTCGCGTGGCCTTTCCACAGCCGGAGCCACGTAAGAGTGCAACGCTTGTGCATATGTTGCGACATATGTTGTTGGAACTGAGTTCATTTGAGAATGAACATTATACGGTTTTACGTCTGCAGCCGCTAAAAAGTTAGAAAAACAAGTTAGCCTCCTCGCCTGCGTCGGGCTGTATTATTGTCCCCGACTGGATAAAGAAATTCCCATAGAAATCAGAGCACAGGGCTTCATCATCAACACGAACTTCGATTCGGTTTAAAACACTCTGCCGCCACATGGATGAGCCGAGAGCTCCACCGAGTCTCCGTTATGTAGCGCCGGGGCTTTCTGGTTCCATGGAGGGGAGTCAGGCCGAAAAACTGGCCTCATTCTCCGTCTCCGCCAGACAGCGTTCACCAGGCTAGCCTGAGATACCGAGCAGCGGGGCTCCCTCGGCCGTGTATCAAACATGTGCCGCTGGTGTTGTGTCGATTTACTCACCTCGTCTAGGCTGACTCTGAGCTCTACGGGCTTTGTGAACCGAACGCGGGGTCGGGGCGCACTGTGTGCACGGCGTCGTCCTCTCGTTTAACTGTCGTGATGTTGAAGCGGCACTGGGAAAAAAAACGGGAAATCTGAGAATGCCCTCTCTCTCTCTGCAGCTCCGTGCACCGGTTGTGACCCACAACTGACGACAGGGGGCGCCAGCGAAGCGCTTTCTGTGTGTTGGTGTGTGCGCAAACGCGCAGACCGCTGGAACTTCAGGTTCGGTCCCTGTTCTCACACTGTGAGATGTAATAACCCGAAAGCGCTGTGCGAAACTACACACTAGTGATTCAAATGCGTTGTGTTGTTGGGATTACCTAAAACTTGTTTATGATTCTAATTTCTAAGGAGTGGAGCTCAGAAATAATTAGTCAACGCACACTGCAGGCCGTTCAGGCACCGATGCGTTCTCAGTGTGATCCCCGATGCATCAAAGTGACATCGAATCATAATCTCATAAACAGCTATTCATGCAGTATTGCTTTGAGTTTATAAAGCTAACGGTAGTGTGTCGTTGTGACCTTATTCTATGTTATATCTTAATTATAATTTCTGCAGTATCTCCAATAGACTATTAATATAAACAACTACAAACAAGAAATATCATCATTGTTCAATTTGGCCAATAGGAAAGTGATTGCTGGCTTTCCCCAAATATAATTCCAGGAAAGCAAGTAGCTTTTAAATGAATAGAATCATTAATTCAAATCTTTCGATCAACATCAATGCAGCAGCTGTGCAGTAATATGGTATACTTATATGTCCTCTGACCTTGTGACTCATGGGGTTTGTTATTTTGATCAAGGAGTTGGCTGCAGCTTTGATTGCTTAATCCACAGCACATGATTGAGACGATGCAGTCACACGACATGGTTGAGACAGGGGAGGTTATAATCAAAAGTTGGAATTGCTGTCCAACTCAACACAGGATAAGACACATGTGCACCCAAGAGATTCGATTAAGGAGGCTACTGAAGATTTCAGTCCACTCCTTTCATTAAGAAAGATGATCACAGAAGCAATCGTTGATCAATAAATAGTAACTGATGACCACAGTGCAATTAATCATAACACAAAGTCACTGATTCGTTAGTCTACAAAAAGATTCTTCCTTTTCTGACATCCTGAAAGACAGCTACACTGTGGAAGAATCCCCAGCTCTTCAGGACAGCCTCCAATCTCTTTCAGTTGACTCCACTGCATCACCCTGTCTTTAAATAAACATGAGGGACTTAAAGTCCAAACATAATCCCAAAAATCCATTGCACCACTAATGGGAGTTCAACCCAACAAAGACACTGACCTGAATTAGAACAGGTGGATAGGTACACGATTAAGTGGACTATACAATTGGCTTACCCAAGCTCACACAGAGCCACCAATTAGTCTGACTGTGTCACTTAAACAAATAATGAAGGGTGGCAGAAGTAATCACTTCCTCACAGTACAAAGGCATGACCAAAGTGTACATAAGGGGTCAAGGGGAGAGGCTAGAAGAAGTATACTTTATTCATCTCCCATAGGAAAATTATTTTTCCAGTCTTTGTTGTTTTTTGTTTTCGCACACGTATATAAACACACAGGCCCCTCATACATGCACACACACAAAGGGGCACTCCATGAGGGAGCTGCCCGCCTGTCTATAACCTTCACCTTGTGTGTGTGTGTGTGTTTGTGTGTGTGTGTGTGTGTGTGTGTGTGTGTGTGTGTGTCTGCATTCAGGCCATACACATGTGCCATACACACGTGTGTATTTATACTAACAAGAGTGGGGGGGAAAATCTCCATATGGGGGACAAATAAAGGTGTCTTTAATATTTAAAATTTAATCTAAATCTTTAAAAGCCTTTATTTTTCTGAGTGTCCAGTGTGATTCTGAAAAATCAGGATTATATAAATTAAATTAGGGTACATTTGTTGGTACTACTGTTTTATACACTTTTTACTTTTTTCTTTGAGTACAGTGGCGCAGTGGGTAGCGCTGTCGCCTCACAACACAACGGGTGCGGGTTCGAGTCCCGCTCTGTGCGGAGTTAGCACGCTCTCCTCGTGTCTGCGTGTGTTCTCTCCGGGTTCTCAGGCTTCCTCCCACCGCAAAAAGCATGCGCTTCAGGTTGATTGGCCGGTCCCAAATTGCCCGTAGGAGTGAGTGTGTGTGCATGGTTCTCCGTCTTTGTGTGTGGCTCCGCGGTGCACTGGCGTTGTGCCCGGTTTGTCCCCCGCCTCACGCCCTATGCCCGCTGAGATAGGCTCAGGCTCCGCGTGACCCGTTACGGCGGATGAAGCGGCAGAAAATGAATGTATTTTTTACAAGCAGGTCCTGATTTCTGCATACTAAATCTATAATAAAAACAAAGTAATGAATATAAAATAAAAATATATTATATACATGATTCTGTGTAAAAAAAAAACATTGTACATGACTATATTTGTGGGTGTACTTCAACATTTTAATGCTGTAGTTTTTGTTTCCTGCATCTTCCACTGAACTTCTCTGTTCTGTTCATTTGTGTCAGGCACTGCAAAGGGCGACACCCGAAGGTGAAACGCAGCTCTGTGGCGCGGTGCATTGTGGTCTAACACCTCTCGCGCCGACAGATGTTTGGCCCGTTTGGCTCACAGTCCTCAAAATGGCGACGTCCCTCGGATCTAACACGTACAATAGACAGAACTGGGAAGACGCGGTATGTCCTGGCAGCCTTGTTTTTGTTTTTAATTAAATTGTTCCTGAAATTAAAAGAAAAACGTAAACATTTTTACGTAGACGAATTACATTGTCGTTCATTATTCCTTTTTGGTGCAAATGTGGCATGTTAGCTTCGTAGCTAGTCTAGTATGTAGCCTTCTGTTGCTAATACTAGTAGAAGCATGGTTGTTAGCGGTGTAAAGAATATGAACGTTGAATCTGAAAACGCGGTTTTATTGCACCCGATAGTTTTGAGTTACGGGGTATAGACGACAGAACATGAAAGTAGTCGAATAAAATACTTTTGTCAATTTACGCTAAATTTGAAGGGTTTTGTGGTAAATTTAGCTCTGTGGAGCAGTCAGAGCTAGCACTGTAAGCTAACAATAATAAAACGAAGTCACGTTAAATAGAGTAATTGTTCTACAACTAACTCGTTTCACTCATAACAGATGAAACCTTGAATGGTCAGCTCACTGTTCAATTGTTTAGGATGGTTTTCTCTGTAGCATGAAGATTTAGTCTTAAGGGAATTTTGGCAGGCGCTCGTTCAAAAGTACCGGTTAGCCGGCAGGTCTATCAGATTTTTCCATTGCGGTTCAAGAAAACTTAAAATAAACGCTAAAATGGGAACTGTGTTACGAAGAAGTCATATTTCAATATAATTTATTGTTACGATACTTAAGGAAAGCCGGATGTTTTTTAGTCATCTTCATAGAGACGTGGAAGTTATCATAGTGAAAACAGTATATTTAACGTTGAATTCAATCACATATTGGTTACATTTTTATTATGAATTTGTTCTTAAACATTACAGGCATGGAGTTACACATTCTCAAATCCTATTTTTGACAAGGCAACAAAACAGTTTTCCCTCTTGTGACATGACAACCCGGGTCTTTGGCCAACGTTTGCTTTACCAAGATGTCAGAATAAAAACTTTGCAACCCTAGTCTGTGTGGTTGACATTTGAGCCAAAAGAGCTTGCTTAAATTTAGGTGTGTTGCTGATGCTGTCAGTAGGATGGATTAAAGGAAAGTCATTTTCAGCATCTAGCACTTAAGTTGAAACTGCATCCCTGAACAGATGGCAAAATGATTGCTTTCAAGTCCTGTTTCACTCCGTGTTCATACATGCAACTTCACCATGATGTCCACAGAAGAGTGTGAAACACAAATTCACTCTTGAGTGAGCAACATATATTACAAAAATAACATTTATTTGTTTTCCTCAGGATTTTCCAATTCTGTGCCAGACATGTTTAGGAGAAAACCCTTACATCCGTATGGTAAGTGACCGTTGATGTCTTATCAAAATGAATGGGATTGAACGAGGGTTTTTGTTGTTGTTGTAGTTGTTGCATCGATGCCCATAGAGCTCAGATTTGTTCATGTTTTATTGACAGACAAAGGAGAAGTATGGAAAAGAGTGCAAGGTATGTTTTTCAAAGATACTTTCAGCTCTAATTGTGTAGTTAACCTTATTGGTATATTTCTTGTATGGAGAAAAAAATATGATTTTGTTTCAGATCTGTGCTCGCCCGTTTACTGTATTCCGATGGTGTCCAGGGACGCGAATGCGTTTCAAGAAGACAGAGGTCTGTCAGACCTGTAGTAAAATGAAGAACGTTTGTCAGACATGTTTGCTGGACTTGGAGTATGGTGAGTTTGTGTTGCCTGCCTCTTTTTAACATTTATTTGTAATCTGGATGATCGTTATTGTTAACTGGACCACATTTGTGCACTTTAACTCTGCATTATTAACATTGTCTTTCATAGGGTTGCCTATCCAGGTCAGAGATACTGGACTTTCAGTTAAAGAAGACATTCCTAAATCAGATGTGAACAAAGAGTACTACACACAGAACATGGAGAGAGAGGTATAAAGGCTTTCTGAAAAACAAAAAACAAAATTCCATGATATAGCGACAAACTATTATGTACGGTAATTCAAACTTTTATGACCCCCCCCCACCTACTGATATTAAACCACTTTATATTTGTATTACCTTTTCCCACACTTTTATAGACTGTTTAATGCACGTTTGTGTTTCAAGGAAGTGCGCTACGTTCTGTTAGTCTCGGAACGCAGAGCACTTCTGGATGCTGTCAGCCAATAGAATGCGAGTACGGTATCACAATACTAACTACTAAAAATCTGCGACGTAGTGAAGCCAGGCATTTTGAAGCGCGAGTAAGCAAGGGATTACTGTATATGTTGTGAGCCGTTAGGTTGTTAAAATAGAACTAATTGGTTAATGTTTGGACTCTTTCTGTCCAATGTAGCAACAGTTAACACTAAGCAATTGAATATCTCTTCTCTAAGCATAAAGAACACAAGCTGATGAACCAACATCACAACACATTCAACTGTGACTCTGTCTAGTTCACGTCACCAAAATAGGCTCTTTTTCAATAAATCCTTTATGTGTATTTGGACCTCTGTGTTTTCAGATAGCCAACTCTGATGGAATGCGGCCATTGGGCCAGCTGGGTAAAGCACCCAGCTCTAGTGATATGTTGCTGAAGCTTGCTCGGACCACTCCGTATTATAAAAGGAATCGGCCACATATCTGCTCTTTCTGGGTGAAGGGAGAGTGTAAGAGAGGGGAGGAGTGTCCCTACAGGTAAGTGGAATACCATTACACAGCTTACAGTTGCAATTCTCAAGGGACAAACTTTTGCTTACTGTTTTCAGAAAGGATGGTCCAATATCACTTTTGGGTAGACCTTGTATAGTACTTGCTAATTCAGATCCTGAATCCAAATATAACATTACTGTTAACTTTAAAACATGTCTTATTTCCCTCTGATGTTACTTGCTTTGCAGGGAGTTCAACTTTATAGTGTCCATCTCTACTGAGATGGTATCTGCAATTGGTCAGCATAGAGAAATATCAACACACGGTCCTTTATCTACCTTGATTAGACTCTGCAGTAACACCATCCAAATATCAGTGATGAAGTCTGATAGGGATTTCACGTTAATATGGTTCCCTTTCCACCTACCAGCTCAACTAGCAGTCGATAATGTGCTGTGAGGTGGGACTGAATGCAGTTGTATGGGAGTGTTTTTGTGAGTGTTAATGCAGTATCAGACATTGGAAGTTTTGATGATGTGACTTCTTGCTTTTATTCATTTATCTAGTTTATAAATGTCACATTTATTTATATGTAATAGTTGACAAAACCCAACTGGTCTGTTTCTTTTTCCATTCTAATTGCCTTATATTTGTTAAATTTGTATTTTCTCTTTCTTGATCTTTTTAACACAGGCATGAAAAGCCCACAGATCCCGATGACCCTCTTGCCGACCAGAACATTAAGGACCGTTACTATGGCATCAATGACCCAGTGGCTGACAAATTGCTGAAACGGGCCTCAACTATGCCCCGGCTGGATCCACCAGAGGACAAGTCCATCAGTACTCTCTATATTGGGGGCTTGGGGGATACTGTCACAGATGGAGATCTCAAGTAAAGACTTTTAATTCAGAGCAAGCTCTTGCACAATGTCATGACTTTTGAGGTTGTTTTAATTTGTTTTGTAGATTTAATTACATCCCACCCTTGAAATAGAAATTATAATATACTTGTATTTACATCATCTGTATTTTGAGTCTTAAACATTGGACTGTTGTATTACAGGAGTCACTTTTACCAGTTTGGTGAGATCCGCACCATTACCATAGTCCAGAGGCAGCAGTGTGCTTTCATACAGTTTGCTACACGGCAGGCAGCTGAAATGGCTGCTGAGAAGTGCTTTAATAAACTCATCATCAATGGACGGAGACTCACTGTCAAGTGGGGAAGGTAAAGATTTGACGTTAGCGTCTCTGACTAATGACTTGGTTTGAATGAAACTCCTAACATTTTTTCAGTCTGAACTGAAAGCGAACTGCTAATTTATCGTGTTTTACACAAGTGAACTTATATTTTCTTTTTTCAACAAAGTTCTGAGGCTAAACACAAGTTTTCAGCGGAAGTGTTTTGATCTACAGATTAATTAAGGAGGTTTGTCTCTTAGGTCTCAAGCAGCAAGAGGGAAGGATGGTTTAAAAGATGGCGTCAGTGAGATGGGCACCAGGCTTGATCCTGTACCTGGCCTGCCTGGAGGTGAGTCTGTAATGCAAATGAGGTGATATAGGGGCATTATTTGAAAGTGTAAATCAACTGATCCTTTTTCAGTGTTAAGGGGAGTCTGTCTATAGTTGACTTGGCACACTAGCATTAGAATTTAGACATGTTTTTGGGAAATATTTGTGATTATGCTGCAACAAAGTTAAAATAGCGAACAACACTGGATGAATAGATAGATAGATAGATAGATAGATAGATACTTTATTAATCCCGGAGGAAATTGCATATATCCACTGCTCAAGCATTACTTAACAAATAATACTGAATAGCCACTTATGTACTGATATGCACCCAGTGTGTTGCGTTGTGGTGTGTAAGATAAAGTAAGTCCACTTTATTTATCCCCAATGGAGAAATTACTTTTACACTCAGCTGTTCATATCTTTGTGTTGGATACAATGTTGTGTACAGGCCTCTGAAACGCAACCACAACACACAAGGGGCCTGAATGCATGCAGTTAGTACACACAACAAACAGTACATGGAGAGGCAGAGTGACGGGCAGCGATTTTGGGGTGCTCCCTGGTTGAGCAGCTTGTAGGGGGACAGCGCCTTGCTCAAGGGTGCCTCAGCAGTGGCCAGGAGTTGAGCTGACACGTCCACTGTCAGCTGACACTCTGGGTGGCTGGACGAGAGCGGGAGTCAAACCGCCAATCTCTGATCATAGGGCACCTGATCTACTGTGGATCCACTGCCACCCCAATAACAGCACCTTTTCAGAAATTTTTGTCTTTTCCAAGAAAATGTCTTCTTTGTAGATTTTTTAAAATATTATTGTGATTGTTCTCATCAGTGAAAGTGAAAGATCTGAAAGAATAAGATTTTAATTTACAATTCATGACAGTACTGCAAAAGGCCAGCGAAAACCACCATCCAGTTTCTATATGTTGGTTAATCAGTCACTTAACTTCTTCCACTCCAGTAAGACATTGTCAGCGTACATGAGAAACAGGTCTTGCATTAATCATGACATTAAATGTAAGTTTTGAGTTAAATTTCTGATGAAACCTACATAAACACGTTGGATTAGCGGTTAATTCTTCATGTTATGTTTTTGAGTGTAGGTTACAGAATTGCTTTGATGGCTGGTTGTTACTTTCTTTAATATTTTTTCGTCTTTATTACAGCTCTTCCTCCACCACCGGCTTTAGATGAGGAAGCTCCTGCAAACTACTTCAACCTGGACCCGACCACATCTCCTGCCGTTATGAACATAGCTCTGCCTCCACCTCCGGGCATCAACCCTCCTCCTCCAGGTATAATTTTGACGATACAGATGCAGCAGGTGTCCCATGAGTAGTAAAATATGTTGATAAAATGGTTCTTAAAATATTGTCATTATCATTATAGCGCTGTTAATTTTTAGTTTGCTAGTCTTGACCTGTCGTTTTACAACATTCTTCACCCAATTGCTGAGTAGAATGTGTATGTGTAATAAAGTGTAATGGATTAAATCCAGTTTAAAAGGGTGTACATCTAATGCTGTATTGTCTTCTTGTCACAGGCTTTGGGCCACCAATGTTTCATCACATGGGCCCCATGGCTCCACCTATGCCCCCTCCAATGAGCATGAGACCACCTGGTCAAATCCACTACCCCTCCCAGGATCCTCAGCGGATGGGTGCCCATGCAGCACATGGCTCGCGTCATGGCGATTAGCTGCTAGAGTGAAATCATAGTTTTGGTGTCGTCCTTTTCCTTTTGTAAAACCTGGTCAAGTGCTTTCACCTCAGAAACTCAGTGCTCCTGGAACCTGCAGATGACTCCATGGGAAGACGCTCCGCATAGAAAACGTGTCTTCGGGAAAACATTTGACCTGTTATGCCACCAGGAGTGCTGTTGATTAACTGATCTGTCTTGTACGATCTTACCAGATTCACTTGTTATTGTTAACAGTTACAAAGTAGAAAACAGCTTCTGAACAGTGGAAGTTAATGTGGTGAGAGAAGAGAGACATTGAAAGCACTGGCCTGTGTGACTGGGGGCATATGGGTTTTTACATGCTCCTGTGCTGGAGTCATTGTACATGTAAAAATGTATACTGTTGATAAACTTATATCCGTCACATTTTGAATCGGGTGAAGTAAAATTCAGAGCATTTTTAAAACCTAATTTTCAATTGCATCGACATTTTTATTTGACACAATCTCAATATTCCACAACACTGATTTAGTTTATTGTAAGACTTTGTTTAAATTGTTTTAACTTGTCATTAAATTGACACATTTTGTTATTATCTGAGTGAAAATTATTCTTGTTTTTTTACTGCTGTGTAAAAACCACATTATTGCCTGTTGCTCTTACACAAGAGTAAAATGTGCATCAGATGAAAATGGGAAGTGGTAAGGAAAGGGAACTGTGGTAAAAAGCAGATTCCAGCACTCTTTGCAGCACATCAAACTGGCAGAAACAAGCAACTTTTTGCATAACACACAAGGGTGTCATTTACTGCTTGGCAATAATCTTTGGAGCAAGCAGATCAGTGCACTAGTCTTCATTTTATCAGCCCCTTTTTCATAGTTCATTAGATTCTGGGCAACGATTAATTCCCCATCCTCTGGGTGCTCTGTTGAAGTTGGGCCGTCGGTACATGTGGACCTCAGTGATGCCGGGCGGCATCCTGGAATCGACTGCCTCGTAGCTGACCTCGGGGATCACCCTCTCGCTGGCCATAGGTCCCCCAAATGGTACGGCAGATCTGAAGAGATAAACACACAAACTGAGTGCACTGCACTTGATACTCAGGGCAGAACCAAACCTTATGTATTGCATGACTCAGACATCCCGTAGAGAAGCAACCTTTACATTATGTACAATAACTATGGTTAATAATAGCCAGTCCTGTTAACTGGAGAAAACTACACAATTTCAGAAGGACTCGAGTAGGCTGTGCTAACCTCAACCTTTTCTGTGTTGCTGAGTTCAAATTTAATTGAGGTGACACAATTTCAGTCTTAGGAGTGTAAATGGATCCCTCCACAGGAGTATAGGCTCGACGGTAGAAATTCTGTGATTGATTTAATTAGATAACATCTTGAGTTTGTCTTTCATATAATTCTACGTATTTTTTAGTATACACAGGCTATCCTCTGTACTGTTTCACTGGAACGATGCCATTGTGTGCCACGAGTGAAGCAATATCCTTTTGTACAGTTATTTGGAGTATGGACATTAAAAGACTCCAGACCCACCAGTGGATCAACTTTCAATAGTTCAAAATAGACGTCAAGGACGTGAGAGCCAGAGAGAAGGGATTCACTTTCAAACTGGAAACATGGAGATGAGCTGAGGGAAGAGATGATTGTGATAGATGATATGACTCAGTCATCTGCTGCTCTATTTGAAGGTCTATTTGAAGGCGTGTCTCAACACTTGTGCATCCATTGAGTGAAATCATCATGTATTTAGGTGAGGTAGCGCTTATCATATTTACCTGTTGAAGCACCTGTATGGTTGTGTTTGTGGCAGCTGGAGCGGCTGGATATTAATGGAAATCTGGGCCTCTTTGTTGACTCCCAAAGCATCTGTCCATGGGGAGCAGTAGGATTTAGGAATTACTGTTGTGTTGAACCTCTCATAAGGAACTATCTTCAGAGGGCCAGAATATCCTGACGAAAAAAGAAAATGTGTGTGGGTAAAAGCAACGCACGAGGATTGGTGAAGTTAAAGCTGTGTTGCTTTAATTTGGTGCAGTTTTATTCACATTAAAACCAAGCAAAGCATACCCCCCAGTGTCAAAAGAATGGATAATAACTTGAGTGATGAAGCTAATTATAAACCCCATTTATAAATAAAGCAAAGCACAGGCAGCACAAACAAATTTAATATAAGTATAAATCAGTATGATGCTGCTACTGTCAATGACAAGCAATACAGTAATTATATCTCAGTGTGAATCACCAGTAACACAGCTCAGTTCATTACCAGTCATGCTGTAAACAGTGGCTTCTGTCAAACTAACAGTGACTGCCAGCAAAGATGGTCGCAGATGAAGGCACACTGCATAATGCCCCCCATTCACCTAGGCTTGATAAGAAATATAATACTGTATACTGATTTTTTCACCGAACTTCCCTATAAAAAGAGAACACTAGCAGTTTAATGACAGGTGCTGTTAATGCTTTTTCATGTGACCTATTTCTATAGCCGCTAGCAGTTCATGGTCATCCTTTCTTCTCCATGTATTTACCTGGGGCGAGGATTTCGGGACAGCCCATCTTCGCTATTGTCTTCTGAAGGTTTATGACCAGGCTATGCTTACCAGGGACGGAGAAAGCTGGGCCCTCCGTTCCTCTCTGTGGCTCTGGGATGATCTGTGGGGGGGGAGGAGCAGCTTCTGGTTGGACCTGGGAATTGAACAGAGTTCCATTTTATTTTAATATTCACTTTTTTAACGAATGTTACTTTTCAGTTGGCAGGCAAGGTGGTTATTTTTTACCAGTTTGTTGATCACTTAATTATTATTATAGTCAATATTATATGATCAGGGTCCAACCTTGGGAATTGAACTTTAAATTTGTGGGGAAACTGAGGCCTAGGCTTTGGCAGAGGTTTATATCCCTGTGTGTTGTCTAGTCCAGTGGTCCTCAATCATTTTCGCGCCACCGCAAATCATCTGACAATATTTTACAGACCGACCTTTAAGTTGAGGTGGAAAATAGAACAACATAAAACGAGACAACCAGCATGTAAACTGTTTTTTTTGTAAATTTAATCATATGTGTATGCAAGTTTATTAGCAGCTTCCTCGTAACATTGTTTTTTGCTCCTTTTGCTACCATGGAATTTCAACTTTGAGAAGACAGTCGTGTGACCAAGGCAAGAATCTTGAAAAATGTAAAGAATGAATTGTAGATAGAGAGAATTTGGTAATTTTCCAAAACAAAACATGATTTAGAATAAAATAATAATAAATAAATAATAAATGATAATAAATAAAACAGAAATAAGTTGTGTATTCTTTCTGTGCGGCCCGGAACCAATTGACCCACGCACCGGTACCAATCCACGACCTGGGGGTTAGGAACCACCTGTTTAGTACACTAAAGAGTTTTTATAAATATTGAGAGAATAGTTATGCATCTATATGTAGGGCAATTGTAAAGTTACAGCCTTCATGAATCCATCCTAATAACAATGACACTAACCCAACACTAAATACAGCAGAGGCATAGTTTAGGGGAAAAAATAACATCTGCAAGAACCGCTGGAGTCGCTGCATCATGCCAGTACAGTATTGTGCCACTGGCATGCTGGAGGCAGTTCTAGAACAGCCAACAACAATCCCTGAATTAAAAAAAACACCACTGACAATCTGGGAGGTGTTGGTTGTGTGTGTGACAGCATGAACATCCTCCATAGACTCAGCAGCAACCAAAGGCAGCTCCAGCCATAGAGCGGTCCATCATTCTGAAGAGATCATCCAGCGGTCGTGTCGGTCCGTGGGGAGGAGGATTACGGCTGTAATCACTGCTGATGGACACGCTGGTTCCTGACTGTGTGAAGTATGACAAAGCTGTGTCTACAGAGAAATGATCGGTGCCTATGTTTTCGGTTATTTAATTTTTTCTCTTTATTGTCTTGCTGCTAGGGAAATTGAAAAAGTAATTAGAAAAAGCAATAAATTAAGAAAACATATTTACAAATAAACACAGTGGTTTTTAAATCGTGTGAGAGAATGAAGATTGAACCAAATGCCAATCAGCTTGAGAAAATATCAATAGTCAATACACGAGGCTTTCCGTGACTCTTGATGCAAATAACATCCATCATGACAAACATGAATAGTGGACTGTGAGAATGTAGGCATTTTGCAGAAGTAAAAGTGTTGGGTCTTTTTTGGTTTAAATATAAAAACCTATATACACAACGCCTCTAATGAGCTTGGTAACCTTATCAAAACTACAGTAAATGTTTTTATTTACATACGTTAAAGGTATTCCCATCTGGTTAAAGTAAACTTTCTTGCATGCATAACAGAAACACTGCACATGCAAGTAGTGTGTTAAGATATTAAAGTCCCATTATTGTTTTCTAGAGAAATGAGACAGGACTCACATAATGGTCAGATAACACCGGACATAAATTCTAGATCAGATCTATGTAGCACCCTAACAAGCTGTGTCAGATACATGCTGTTGGGTGTGCATGTTGCACTACACGTAATTGATTGCAGCCATATGTGTGTTGCTGTTTGTCATCTGTTTCTTACATAGCCGGTGTTCTGAGCACCACTGGAAATGTTCTCCAGCGTGAACATCTCAGCCCTCTTTTGCCTCTCTTGAAACATGCGAGAGCCTCGATTAGATGGAAGATTGAGCTCCTCCATCATCACATCCTTTGGGACGCTGATCTTCTTCCCCAGATTCAGACCTGATGGAGAAAAATAGACTTATATAGAGTGACTGGACTTATTGTCTCTATACACTTCCAGAATGCAATAGCAGAGAAGATCTTTGCATTACCAGTTTGCTGCTGTAATTATGCTGGGTGCATTGGCATTAGGGCTTAAGGCATTGGTGCGAAATCAGTGATAATCCTCACTTTGAAACATTTGAAAAGAGGAGGAAAATTAACAGACTCCCTTTGGTAATTCTTAATACTTTTCCTGATCTCGACCGTGATGATTTTGAACAGCTGAAGTGAGCTGATACATAAAAAGCCAAACCATGCACAGCATCACTAAGTTGGTATCTGCACAGCTTTTGCTCCAGGTCTCTTTTTGTGTTATATCATGGTGCAGCAGAGGGTCTTAAATAGCCTTAAGATGATGTCAGGGATGCCTTATGTTTGTTGTGATCCAGGGTTGCATTGGTAACTGGGCATATAAATAGGATCTTTGGATGAAAGACTTGTTTAAGGGCTGATGGCCCTTTACCCCCATAAGAGTTATGACAAGCCTCAGCTTGTGTCACCCTTCAGGAGATGCCTTTGATCGAACTGTGTAAAATTATGTGGTGGGAGTCACATTTTGCTGAGTTTAGGCGACTTGGTTTCAAAGCGTTGCTGGCATGCTGGAAACAAACTGCAACTGGGAGAGTCTCTCTTGGAATTTCAACAACGATCTTACGCTCCTGAGATTTGGGTGTATCACTTTGCATGTGTCCCTAAGTGGTGACTAACACAGATCCATCTGACAGATCCTCCTGTGATTGCACACTGACACTTTTAATACAAACATAAATAGCACACAGGAGGATTCCAAACAGTTGAGGCAAAGTAACAAGCCATATGCACGTTGTTATGTGGATTATTTTACTAAATATTGGGGATCTGCAGATATATTCTATTCGAAATGTGAGACTGGGACAAAATGAAGTCAATGCATCCAAATATACCTCCTCTAGCCTTCTTCGGCATGACCTTCGCCTGCAGCATCCTCTGCTGAGTTATGTTGTCCTGACCTGGCTGCATCACCATCGTCATCCTCCTCTGACGGACATAAAAGTTTCAATATAAAATGTTCTACTTTATTTTATCATACATCTACAAGTGGTGTAGAGGTCAGTTTATGAATACTAAGTATGACTTCTTATTTTGTGACAATGGTGGAAAGAAATCACACCACTATTTCCTGTACATTCATACCTCAAAAATGATAAAATTATAAGTAATATTAATGACATCTACCTTTTTCTTTACAGGCCTTCTGCTTTAATCCCTGAAACTGCTATAGGCTATGCATTGAATAACAAAAACACACACAAAATCTTCACATTTTAAAGCAGTTTATCAGATGTTACTCATGTAGCTGTTCTGCAGAGGACATGCTCTCACTGCTGCCTGTTAGTAAAGGTCCAGACTATTACCTGGAGCCTTGCCTGTGTCTCCTGCCTCTCTGTGTGACCGGGATCGGAGCTGGTCTGGATGGCCGGGTGGTTTATTCCACACTGGGGCTGGGAAGGAACACTCCATAAAACTCATCCCAGGATGCCTTGCACACTTACCTCATTGGACTATTTTAGCATAGGGCTAAGAGAGTGAGGGATCGAGGGAGTGTTTTGAAGGGTGGTATAAAAGAACGATTAAGCGGAAGGGGAAAGTATAAAGATTTACATTCTGGCCTCGAGCCTCTAATATAAATCAGACCCACCCCTCTCTTTTTCTCTTTCTCTCTGTCTGTCTGTCTGTGTCTGTGTCTGTGTCTGAGTCTGTGTCTGTGTCTGTGTCTGTGTTTGTGTGTGTGTGTGTGTGTGTGTGTGTGTGTGTGTGTGTGTGTTTGTGTGCGTGCTAACAGCAGCTGTCCAGACAGTGACGTTGAAGTCTAAGGAGGCCAATCATCCAAGTAGCAAACACAGACAATATTTTTTTCTCGCTTTTCTCCCTCTTGTGAATCTCTTTTTTTCTACTCTTTCTAGTCTTTTATCACCGCTTACTCATGTTTTTCCAAATGCAGACCATTGTATAGGAGCAGTTGTCATAGCAATGAGGTTGAGTCCAAAGGACATGATTTATTTCTCCAGTTTGGGGTTAAAGGTTTAACTCTTCTGTTCTGATTTTAATGGTGTGAAACCTTTTACACACATTCATTGTATGCTCCTGTAAGTTATGGAAATTCTTCATACCTTTGAGTTTCTTTGTAAAATATTGCAAAGAATATTAAAACAATGTTTTTTTTTAAATTTCATTGCCTTATCAGAAGCAATTCAGGATTCTACATTAACTTGTCTGTGTGATATCTTTAAACATTATATTTGGATTCTGTTTTCAAGCTCTAGCTGGTCTTTATCTTGCAGCATCCCCACACAAATTGATTCATTGAGCTCGGCGGGAGTCCGCAGGGGGAAAAGCATTTTCTTTATCCCTCTTGAGATTGGATATCGATTTCACATCTGCCCTGCTCTGTAATGCCACAAGCTCCCAGTGGGGAGCTTCCCAGCCACTGAAATAAAATGTGAAGTCATTCAGAGTCATCTGCAAACAAACTATTGAAGATGAACGGATTCTGTTCATTAAAGGTTTATCTAAAGGGACCTTTAAATATAAAAAGCAGTTATGCTTCATAAAAAGAAACCACAGTGAATTAATTACTTCCTCAAGCAAATGCAATTTCAGCAACTGTGGTGGCTTGTGTGTGTAATAACAGTCTATCTGTCACTTTAAGACATCATGCTGATTGTTACAGTTAGTCACTGAGTTTGACATTCTGTTTATTGGTAAATCAGTCATATAAACAATTTCCTTGGAAAGAACAATAACAGCACAATGAAATAAGAATTTCTCATGACTGGTGTCATCTGTGTTTGAGAGGTGGCCTCTGAAGTGTGTTCCTGTCACATCAGGTAGGCGCACAGCCACCAGGTTGTGACAGCTGTCACTAAAACCCCATTGAGACACAAGAACCTGTGCAATGAGGACCCCTTTAAAACTGTTAGCTCTGATGGCTTTCAGATGAAACCTTACTTGGATGACTAGTCTGCCAGAGTTCAAATCTTCCCAGTAGCATCGAGAGCAGGAGAAAACAAAACCATTGATACAGCACTGTGAGCTTTTCTTGTTTGCTTTCAGATTTTGGAGGACTGCTGGGAACCAATCAGTTGCGGACCTGTTAATGCTCAACTTAAGCGTCAATCCAGAGAGTCATAATGTACGGGCTGCTGTGTGAAAGTCTTCATGACTTCATCAAGGAGTCATATGGAGATGATGTATGGAAGCTGGTCAGAGAGAGAGCAGATGTCAGGTTACACTCTTTTGTTACTCACCAGGTACAGTGTTTCTGAAAAA
Source organism: Antennarius striatus (assembly GCF_040054535.1). Classification (NCBI taxonomy): domain Eukaryota; kingdom Metazoa; phylum Chordata; class Actinopteri; order Lophiiformes; family Antennariidae; genus Antennarius; species Antennarius striatus. Next base: position 12,301,366 of record NC_090785.1, read on the forward strand.
ATGATATAATTCTGCCTGCATGTATTAAATACTGATATAGTTGTGTCTGTCTGATATGGTTGCAAGTCAGTTATTTTCACTTCGTCTGCTTCTTCCTGGGAGCGTCAGAGTCCTGTTGTCAAAGTATATATTTTTCTCACTGATGATGGGTTTGTGTTTGCAGGTGTACAGCGAGAGTGTGATTCCCCGTATCGCAAAGGCAGCCAGTGGAGTGACAGGAACACCCTACAATGAGCTGATGAACTCCTGGGGTGTCTATTTCCTGGGTTTTGTTGGGAAATACGGCTATGACAGGATCCTGAAGGTGAAAACTGTTATCAGATTCAAAATTGTCAGAACATTTGGGAAACCATTAAACATGATAGTAAATCCAGCAGCATTTTGATGGTTGAAGTTTTTGAAAGTTATGTATGTATACTGTATATCATTTTTTCTTGCTTAATTTTTATTTAACCTTTAATTTAACTAGAGAAATCAATTGAGATTTACATTTTGGCTAGGCCAATCACTTTTTTTTATTTATTAAAATTACACAATAAAATCTGTTAAATCAGTATAACAATATTATCAGTAGGTTTTTGTCTACGTGTAGTCCTTCCACAATGAACTCTTGTACAGACACTGCACTTTGTGCATTATTGAACCAAGTTCTGGTAGTCGCTTATAAAATTAATATCAACCGTCTGCCATTTCTGCAGGGCCATGTATGAAAGAATTACGAATTAAGAGTTTCATAATGGGCTTAATGTCTTAATGCTTAAAAAACAATTTTCCGTTGTCAGTAAGTGATCAAGAAAAATGGTGGGCAAGAAATACTGATTTGCCATAAATGATTTTTGCTCTGTTTTAAGTGCAAACCAAAATAACTCTTACCACATCATCTTGTCATCAATCTTTTCTCCAGATAAAAGTAGTCGTTAACGCTTTCTGGTTAAAATGTATGAAAAAGGCCTTTAGCAGGGCAACATGACCCATCCTCTGCCCTCAGGTGCTGGGCCGTCACGTACGTGACTTTGTCAATGGCCTTGATAATCTCCATGAGTACCTTCGATTCAGCTACCCCAAGGTGCAACCTCCAACCTTTTTCTGCCAGGAGGAGTCTGCCACTGGAGTCACGCTCCACTACAGGTATGTAGGGAGGAGCACCAATGTGAAGAAGAAGAATTGTAGAAGTAATTACGTACTATGTTACTGGCATCTTTCCTCACAACTACAGGAGTAAACGCAAAGGGTACCTGCACTACGCCATGGGTCAACTGAGACAAATGGGGAAACAGTTCTACGACACCGACATCCACGTGGAAGTGTTGTCTGAGCAGATGGTTGGAGACTACTCCCATGTCACCATGAGGTACACACGCACACACACACACACACGCACTCATGTACACACACACACACACTTGAAAGGTATTTAGAAGGGCAACAAAGTATTTTTACTCAAGTACTGCTCATGAGTAAAACATGTTTGGTTCCAAATATTTGTGATGCATAATAAAATGTTTTTTGAAAAAAATCACTGAACACTTTGGTTCCCGGGCGGCACGGTGCCGGAGTGGGTAGCGCTGTCGCCAGGTTCACATCCCGCTCCCGCTGTGGAGTTTGCATGTTCTCCCCGCGTCTGTGAGGGTTCTCCCCAGATTCTCCGACTTCCTCTCACCTCCAAAAAACATGCACTTCAGGTTAATTGGCCATTCCAAATTGGACATATTGTGTGAGTGTGAGCGTGCATGGGTGTCTGTCTTTATGTGGCTCCGAGACTCACTGGTGTCGTGCACAGAGTTTCGGAAGCAGTTCGGAAGTTGAATGAATGATTTAGTTTCCCTGTTGCGTTTAAAACACTTGTTAATCTCCACCAAAGAAAAAAATACCTCCTGGTATTCTCAGAAGGCTTAATTCAAATTACACTTCAAGGCCAAAGACATAAACAGATCCAATATCTAAACAATGAACAAGGAAAACATGAAAAGAAAATTACAAAAACATCCAAAGATTTTTAGCCACACAAACATTGTGTGGTTTTTGCCACACAATGTTTGTGTGGCCAAAAGCTTTTTTGTGTCACAGCTGTCATTATAAGCAGAATTAATATTACTAACTTTCTTAATTCTAATTCTTCTGTGCTTTGTAGTATTACTAAGTAAAGCATCTTAAGACTTGTTCTGCCACGGTTTGTAATACTAGACATTCTGATTTGTGTATGTGTGCAGGTTAAACTTTGACAACTCAGCCTACCGCTACATCATGAAGGAAGATGAGGAGGAGCAGGAGATTTTGCCCATTACCTCAGACTTCTTCTTTGAGGTCTTCCCCTTCAACATTGTCTTCAGAGAGGTAATCCTTCTCAGCAAACCAACCATGGGATATTAAGAAATTAAATGAAGCATTAAAAGAATGAGGTATCACTGCAGGTCTTTGATTTTTTTTAGGACATGGTGGTGCATAATGTTGGCTCAGGCCTGGCCACAGTCTTCCCTGATCTAGATGGGAAGAAGATCAATGATGCCTTCTTGCTGGCTCGCCCCCTAGTGGAGTTCACCTGGAACATGGTAACGACATATCTCCACCTGTCCCTGTGTCAGCAAGGGCATTTTAAACATCATCTTCAATTTGCACACACAGATCATCTCCCACCCTAACAACCTATTTGAGATCATGTCCAAGGAACCGGTGAAGAGAGAAAGGAACCTTCACAATCGAGTCCAGAGTAAGAGTGGAAGTCATGCAAACACTCGCAGGGGTGTGTTTCTGGTGTGCAAGAACTCAGTGGATTGTTGTCAAATCAGATTCACTGCAGTCGTTAGCAAAAAGAAATTTTCATTTAAAGTTAACGTTTAAGTCAAAACGAACAGATATGCACATAAAATGGTCTTCTAGATTTCCAACACCAGCCACTTATCTCTTAAATATAGTATGGTTGATTTAGGGTTTAGAGTTTAAGAGGTATTACACATTTATGTATTTATTTTTCTTGATTTAATTTGACGATAAAATAAATGACATTCACAGCCTCTAGATATTCCACGAAAGGACATCCAGAACAAAATAATTTAAACGAGTGAGATTTTTCACGTGTTATGTCGAAAAAAACCCCAATAGAACAGGCATGTAAACCCAAACTGTTCCTAAAGGTCATCTTAGCTCTTATTGTATATATAGACAGAGCATCAAATATGCAGTTTATCAAAAAATAAAACACAGAGAATTGACATTCACTAGTATGCATGTGAGGTCAATTGTCTGTATGTCTTTACTTAGAAATTTGCTTGGCTGTTTGCTCCTGTTTAAATTTTAAACCACATATACTTAACCTTTTAATTGGTTACACTGAGGAAGAGCTGAGCATTGACCGTGAATGTTTATGGCTCTGATAGTTCACCCTTAACCTTTTCACAGATTCTGACTATGACAATGCCAATCGGTCTGCTGATGTTGATGTGGAGCTCATGGCTTTCCAGTCCATCATTGGAGATGATTACAAAGGTCATGACATTTTTATTATTTGAGAAGAAAAATAGCAATACCTGAGCATACACGCAAAGAACAAATGAAAATCTATTAAAAGATAGATGCATGTTAAAATAAAAATAAGCTCACTTCAAGGCAAGACTTTGACAAGCTTGGAAATAAGCTTATTTGTTTTCTCGTTGAGAGCAAGTAATCCGCCTACCAGCATCTCTGTGTATCAAGGCCATTTGTGTGCTTTGGCTGTACTTTTGTTGGTGTGTCCTTAACCAGTGATGCCTGTCAATCAGTGTCGGTGGAATTTCAGCCAACATTGCTTAAATTAATTGGCAGCAGTACCATGAGTTGAGAAATTATTCTGATTTACTTTACTCTGGTTGTTCATGTAATTGCAAATCAATGTAAAAGAAGAAATTTGTAAGTTATGAAAGACAGCAGCTACTGTATGCCCACTCATGTTGCAATATTAGTATTTCATTCATCATCTAATGACAAATCCTGTCATTCAGTGTGTGTTTCCACAATTGTACATCTTCTTGTATCCATTGACTGCCAGAAAGAGCCACCTTCTAGTATGGAGAGTTGTTTCCTGCAGGCACAGAATGTTCTTCTGGTTGCCTGCCAGCTGTTGTCATTGTAATGTGTTCATGTGAAAAGGAAACATTAACTGTCAAACGTGAGTTGAGTTTGTCTTCATCACCACCAGTTCTCTCATGATGTTCTGTTATGTTTAATGTGCATGAAGAAAAGGTGAAAAAGAGACAATATGGTTTGACGGTTGTAAAATGTGCAGGAGTTAAAAAAAACAAAACCTTAGCAAGAAAACCTTACAAGGGCCGTGAACTATCAACATTTTTAGACAGACCCAGGTTAGCTTTTCCCTGTCCATTACTAGCCTTAATGCTAGGTTACAATAATGGACACTAGAGTCATATTGAACATAGTATTGACCCAATTTTTTTATTTTTATTTTAAAAAATTTTTATATACTGGTTTGATCCCCGAAGGGAAATTAAGAATGCACACTCTAGCTAATGATTCAAACACATGCATACATATATGTTTGTGAGTACAGGCCCCTGTATCACACTAGGAGGCTTTTATTGAGCCTCTCTTCTCACTGCCAAATAAATCTTTATTTTATAAAATGTCAGACCACTCCTTTATCATGCTAAACAGATGAATCCATTAGAATGACATTGGTAACACAGTATGGTGATTATCTTCTGCTGAATTTAACAGCTCTAAAAAGGTTGTCTTGGTGGAATTTCATCATGCTCCTCTTTTAGACGGTAATAGTGCTAATGCGATGGAGAGCTGGGGCGATGGGAGCCGCTGCCTGAAACTAAAAGGACAAATGAGATACATGCCAGAGTGGGAGTCCATCATCTTCCTGGGAACCCCTGTGTATGGGCCAGACACACAAAACACACACATGCAAACAGCCACCCATAGACATAGATCTTTATTAAAATCCTGCAGTTGAAAAACAAAACAATCTAAAAAGCAGCAAGAGCCAAACTGAATTACAAGGTTGGAAATAAAAGCCTGGGCAGTGAATCAAATCAGGGGCCCATTTTAACAGCACTTACCATGCATGAAATGAGCTGCTAATTAGCTTGTAATCAGACAGTGCAGCTCTTGTGAGCTTAATGGGAACCCGTTTGCTACCAAGAGTGTTTTAAGTACATTAACAAAACATTTCTGTCCTCTAAAACACTTTGCAAGTAAATGCTTTAATGTCCATGATGATTAAACTACTTAAATATTAAATCATAGTCATATGAATTATCTTACTTACGATATACAGAAAACTACAAACAACACATACCAGAGTGATTACCTTTTATTTTCAGGCACTGATTATTGATACTACCAGTGCCAGTTGTCTATAAGTGTGTGTGTGTGTGTGTGTGTGTGTGTGTGTGTGTGTGTGTGTGTGTGTGTATGCATGCGTGCGTGCGTGCGTGCGTGTGTGTGTGTGTGTGTCTGTGTGTGTGTGTGTATGTGTTTCTAGGATGGAGAGCCTGGGTGCTATGTTTAAAACTGGCCTTTACATCAATGACCTGAGCATGCACGACTCCAGCAGGGACCTGGTGCTGGCGGGCACGCAGCAGTCAGAGGAGCTCAAAAGAGCTCTCATACAGGTTCAATCTTCTCTGTACAGCACCAGCATTTTATTAGTGTTAACAGTTCACGTGTTACTCTGCATAAAGCAATGCTGACTCTTTTCACTACACAGACCCAGCATCACCTGTGGACCAGGGTTGAAAGAAATAGAATAAACACCTAGAGTTTCATTCTTTGTTCTTCTCATTGTCCTCGCAGGAGCAAAAGAAGTCCAGTAAGCTGGAGGAGAGCATGAAGATGTTGGACTATGAGATGAAAAAGACTGATGACCTTTTGTACAGGATGATACCCAAGCCAGTGGCTAAAAGACTGCGCAAAGGAGAGCCAGCAGTGAACACTTGTGAGGTCAGGATTTTAAATAGTGTTGCATACAGTAGATGCCAGAGTTAGCCAGTGATTATTAGTGTGATATAACCAGACACAAATACACTGTTGAATATACTACATTGTTTCATGTCAATTGAAAATATTTTGTCTTGATACGTCTTTTGCTAGTGATTTTCCAAACTGTATAATTACAAAGACCTACGGACAAAATCTATATGAAATTATGGGAAGATTCTTTCAGTTATATTCAGAGAGAAATTGGTCCAGGGAGAAACTGAACATCAGGAAGTCCAACACACAGTTATCAAAAGTAGAGTTTGGAATGACCAGAATTTTAAAAGCTAAGATTCTGATTTGGATTCTGCTTCAGTAGCTGCATTTTACCACTACAGTAACAGAAACTTGAGCACAGGTGAAATTTAATTTGGAACATGCAGAGTCAAATTGAACATTTCTTTGAAACCCTGCCTAGCTTTATTCACAGGCAAAAACTTAAAATTTTCTTCAGAAATTCTGAGGATAAGAACAAATATTTGTTTTATGTTCCCTTGTAGAATTTGAATATCCATACTGTTAATACACATATTTGTACATGTTCAGCAGCTGTGGTGTGTCATTCTAACCATACCGTCTACTATTTGGCATTTTGGGTGTTGTTTTAGGGGATGTCTTGTGGTTTATCTCAACATATCAGTATTTTTGGGCCCTAGATATACTTACACATGACTGGTGCTCATTGGATAATTCGACCTCAAATAAACTTATACCTTCACTCTTGACTCGTCCAGTCAAGATCCAATATCTCTGAATTGAGACCAATGTTACTACAGCTTATCTCTGATACCCCCATTGTAACTAAATTAGTATTAATTGATGAACTATGTAATCACAGATCAATTTCACTACCATTGCTGCATTTAGCCATGAATTTCAGTGACTATTATTACTGGGAATGTTACTAACACAATCACCAACAATGGCTCACTGGAGCCTACTTTCTGTCACTTCTGTATGTGTGCAGAATATCGTGCTACCTGCTCATCATCTTTCTTCTCTTCTCCCAGGTGTTCCCAGACGTGACCATTCTTTTCAGCGACGTTGTGGGATTCACTCGCATTTGCAGCCACATCACTCCAATGCAAGTGGTCTCCATGCTCAACACCATGTACACACTGTTTGACACGCTCAGTGAGAAGCACCGCGTCTTCAAGGTTTTAACAGACTTCATTTTGTTAAATTTACTGCATACATTACTGCCGCTTTGTATCAGCTGCTGTACCTGTGTTTATTCAGGTTGAGACTATTGGAGATGCTTACATGGTTGTAGCTGGGGCTCCGGAGAAGACAAAATATCATGCACACAATATTTGTGACATGGCCCTGGATATGGTTCGCTCCATCGACCACCTGAAAGACCCCTCCAATGGCAACAATATACAGATTCGTGTTGGTGGGTAAGATGTTCATGGACCAATTTGGTTGTTTATGTCAGTGTTTGACAGCGTAGATTATCATCTGTTATTCCTGTTGCAGGAATCCACTCTGGAATGGTTGTTGCAGGTGTGGTGGGTCATAAGATGCCACGTTATGGCCTTCATGGTGACACCGTCCACACTGCATCTGCCATGGAGAGCAACGGAAAAGTAGGAATTGATACTGGAAGAAAGATTATTATTATTCTCGCACAGAATCACCCCTAAAGAAGTAAAGCATGATAAAAGTAATCAAAATTGTTTTTTTATTAACTTATCCCTTCCAGGAAATGCATATTCAGCTGAGCAGCGCCACCTATGAACATCTAAAAGGAAGTCACTTTATCTTTGAAAGGAGGGGCATCATTACCATCAAGGTCAGGGGTCAGCACTGTTTAACACAACATCTACACCAGCAGCATGCATTTAATGTGATTTGCATGCACACAGTATGTATCATTGATCATGTGTGCTTGTCTGAATGCTGCTTACACGTGCCAGTATATGCCATTTAGAAAAAGTCACACAACCCACATGAAAATAAAATATTCTATCCATGTATTAGCAATCATTTACTCTATTATAAATATGTCTTGATATACAATCGATATACAATCCTTGGCTCACTGTATCACAGGCATAGATAAAAGATCATTTTGTCAGTTGCCCCTCTGTGACCTATAGTGATGTGAAATAAGTAACACAACAGTGAATTATTATTTTACTTGATCCACTTATTGCGTTTTGGAAGTACAAGCTTCTGAATTTGATTCTAGCAACTCGCACTGGAAGTAATTTTTTTTCATTGTATCGTGCTTTAAGCAATATCCCCTTAATAGAACTTTTAAATATGACTACCAGCATATTTTTTCTTTTCCTTTCGGCTTTTCCCTTCAGGGGTCGCCACAGCGAATCAATTGCCTCCATCTAGCCCTGTGCTTTGCATCCTCTTCTTTCACACCAACTACCTTCATGTCCTCTTTCTCTACATCCATAAACCTCCTCTTTGGTCTTCCTCTAGGCCTCCTGCCTGGCAGTTCAAAACTCAGCATCCTGCTACCAATATATTCACTATCTCTCCTCTGGACATGTCCAAACCATATCAGTCTGGCCTCTCTGACTTTATCTCCAAAACCTCTAACATGTGCTGTCCCTCTGATGTACTCATTCCTGATCCTATCCTTCCTGGTCACTCCCAAAGAGAACCTCAGCATCTTCATCTCTGCTACCTCCAGCTCTGTCTCCTGTCTTTTCCTCAGTGACACTGTCTCTAGACCAAACAACATTGCTGGTCTCACCACAGTTTTGTACACCTTTCCTTTCATTTTAGCTGAAACTCTTCTATCACACATTCACACCTGACACTTTTCTCCACCTGTTCCATCCTGCCTGTACACACTTCTTCACCTCTTTTCCACACTTTCCATTGCTCTGGACTGTTGACCCTAAGTACTTCAAATCCTCCACCTTCTTGATCTCTTCTCCCTGTAACCTCACTCTTCCACTTGGGTCCCTCTCATTCACACACATGTACTCTGTCTTACTGCGGCTAACCTTCATTCCTCTCCTTTCCAGGACAAACCTCCACCTCTCTAGCTTCTCCTCCACCTGTTCCCTGCTCTCACTGCAGATCACAATGTCATCTGTAAACATCATAGTCCATGGAGATTCCTGTCTAACCTCATCTGTCAGCCTGTCCATCACCATAGCGAACAAGAAGGGGCTCAGAGCTGATCCCTGATGCAGTCCCACCTCCACCTTGAACTCCCCTGTCACACCTACAGCACACCTCACCACTGTCTTACAGTCCTCATACATGTCCTGCACCGCTCTAACATACTTCTCTGCCACTCCAGACTTCCTCATACAATACCACAGTTCCTCTCTGGGCACCCTGTCATAAGCTTTCTCCAGATCTAGAAAAACACAATGCAGCTCCCTCTGGCCTTCTCTGTACTTCTCTATCAACATCCTCAAAGTAAATACTGCATCTGTAGTACTCTTTTTTTTGCATGAACTCATACTGCTGCTCACAAATGCTCACTTCTGCCCTTAGTCTAGCTTCCACTACTCTTTCCCATAACTTCATTGTATGGCTCATCATCTTTATTCCTCTGCAGTTGCCACAACTCTGCACATCTCCCTTGTTCTTAAAAATGGGTACCAGCACACTTCTCCATTCCTCAGGCATCTTCTCACTATCTAAGATCCTGTTGAACAACCCAGTCAGAAACTCTACTGTCACCTCTCCTAGACACTTCCAAACCTCTACAGGTATATCATCAGGCCCGACTGCATTTCCACTCTTCATTCTCTTCAGTGTCCTCCTCACTTCATCCTGACTAATCTTTGCTACTTCCTGGTTCACTGCAGTTGCGTCTTCTAGTCTTTGTTCTCTCTCATTTTCCACGTTCATCAACTCTTCAAAGTACTCTTTCCATCTTCCCATCACACTACTGGCACCTGTCAATAGACTTCCATCCCTATCCTTAATCACCCTAACCTGCTGCACGTCCTTCCCATCTCTGTCTCTGTCTTGCCAACCTGTATAGATCAGTTTCTCCCTCCTTACTGTCCAACCTAGCAAACAAGTCATCACAAGCTTCTTGTTTGGCCTTTGCTACCTCGACCTTCACCTTACGCTGCATCTCCCTGTACTCCTGTCTACTCTCCTCAGTCCTCTCAGTGTCCCACTTCCTCTTAGCTAACCTCTTTCTCTGTACATTCCTGTACCTCCTCATTCCACCAAGTCTCCTTATCTACTTTCCTTCCAGATGACACACCAAGTACTCTCCTACCTGTCTCCCTGATCTCATTAGCTGTAGTTGTCCAGTCATCTGGAAGCACCTCCTGACCACCCAGAGCTTGTCTTAACTCCTTCCTAAAAGTCATGCAACACTCTTCCTTTTTTAGCTTCCACCATTTCGTCTTCTGCTCTGCCTTTGTCCTCTTCATCTTCCTCACCACCAGAGTCATCCTACACACCACCATCCTATGCTGTTTGGCTACACTCTCGCCTACCACTACTTTGCAGTCACTGATCTCCTTCAGGTTACACCGTCTACACAAGATGTAGTCTACCTGTGTGCTCCTACCATCACTCTTATAGGTCACCCTATGTTCCTGCCTCTTCTGGAAGAAAGTATTCACTATAGCCATTTCCATCCTTTTTGCAAAGTCAACTACCATCTGTCCTTCTGCGTTCCTCTCCTGGATACCAAACCTGCCCATCACCTCCTCATCACCTCTGTTTCCTGCACCAACATGTTCTCTGAAGTCTCCATCAATGACAACTCTCTCACTTCTAGGCATGCTCTGCATCACTTCATCAAAGTGCGAACGCACTTTCCTCCTCTCTTTCTTAGACCAACAGTAATCCAATTTCCACCGGCGCCCTGTAGGTCAACAGCGCCGACGGCGGTCGTTGTTAACCCGGGCCTCGACCGATCCGGTATAGAAGTCATAGGTTTGATTCGCAACTTTGATTTGGCAAAAGTTTACGCCGGATGCCATTCCTGATGCAACCCTCTGTATTTATCCGGGCTTGGGACCGGCACAATAAGACACTGGCTTGTGTCCTCTTGCGGCTACATTGTGACTACCAGAATACTATTTTTCACTAATGCTACCATTTGACTACTCCTACTATTGGAACAAACCTGCCTCCAGAGAAACACACCAATACTGGCAAACACGTAATCTCCTTGGCAGAGGCAAAAACTGAAAACGGGCAGAAAAAAATGAGAAAACTGTGGATATTTCAGAAAAACTTTCTGCTTTGAAGACTTGACAGGTAAACAGTTCAATTAATCACAGGTGGGGGTACACAAGAAAGGGCGGTGTGAGATTTATCATTTAATGAAGTATGTGATTGTATTCAGAGCATTTTTTCAGAAGCAGGTTGTGTGTAAAAAAACTATAACTTTTAAGGTCTTTGCTCTGCATGTTCCACATAGGGTTCATTCAAAGCTCTTAATTACAGCTTACTTGTTCATTTGCCAGTCTTTTTTATCATAGGGTCTAAATATGAGGCTGTATTTTCATGGCAGAAAATCGATTCACTAAGGTTTCTCAGGCAGCTGATGGCAAGGGTCAATCTCAAGAAAGCAAGACTCACTTTTCATCAGCCACTTTTAACTACTGAGACTACCATTCTGTTTCCATCATGAAAGAAACTGTAGATAAAATGTGTCATTGAATATTCCTACATGTGCCAGGAACCCTTACGCTCAAAGCTAAATTTATAATGTTTTTTTTCTCTTGTCCACTTTTAGGGGAACGTTGAAATTGAGACGTACTGGCTAAAAGGAAAGAGAGACAAAGACGGTAATGCTCAGGCAGCTTGTCCTCAGTTTGAGACCCAGACCATCAGTAAAGCCATCACCAAGGCCACCTTATCCAGCCCTGAAGCAACAGGGGATGAGGAGGGACAGGTAAAAATTCAACTAATATATGTTTTAATGACATTCATTGTCATTTGCTTCAACATAAGCATCATTATCCCCGGTTCCTTGACTCTCCCTAAAATATTACCCTCAGGTTTTTCCAGGGGTTGCAGGGGAGGCTGAAGATGATGTTAAGTCTATTCGCTCCCATCGTATGAAGATGGAGATTTCAGGCCATTCTCTGGAGGAGTCAATGGAGGATTGCCACGTGGAGGAGATGACGGTTCAAAAGGTGAGAAGTGTGTCTAAACTTGTTGATTGTTGAATGTTTAATGACTTCTGATTGAACTCAAACTACTTATATTTTCTGTTTTAAAGCCTGTCAGTGTGGTTCCCTTCTTTGGTTACCATAAGCTATTTTTACATTTAGTGTGTTGTTATCAGTATGATGAATTGAGCTGTTCCTTCCTTAGTCCCACTATAAGGATGCTTTGCAGGACGGCCTGCAGGACCCTCACCTGGGAATGGACTCACCTAAGTTTGATGGGAGAGACTCCATCATGGAGTCTTGTGATAGCTCCTGTGACTCCCGCTGCTCCAAGAGTGCCATGTGCACTGTATCATAAATGAAAGTTCATGATAGTAGTATTGTTTCTAAAGCACTTCTCTTTTCTTTTTGTACAACTCACTCCCAGCGTGGAATATAGTCCAGATGCCAGACAGGAATGCAGTTTTGCTGTTATTTTTGCCATTTTGGAGAAGTTTTTGCCCTGATTTTGTCTACGGACCTGTTGTTTGTACATGGACTATTAATGTTTGAAATATTTAGTTGCCTCATGTTGTGTTATTTCGCACAACATTGCTTATTAACCTCTGATAATGGAAAAAATAAGTCACGTTTGCTTTTTGTAATTCACACTATGATCAACTACCTTAGAGCTTCAGAAGTCTTAAAATCAGCAGCCACTTTTTCAACTGTGCCTCACATCCGTCACCTCAAAGCCATCGCCACTAATTGCCAATTTTGCAGTAACTTGTATTACATGATTTAGTACACAGTTCAGCCACACAATTCAGCTGCACACAAACTCAGTGAGTTCTTGCACCGTTTGCTCTGTTCCACCTCATAGATTTGAAATGTTCACCTAAATCCTTGTTTACAGCAGACTTGTCAGGTACACAACACCATGGCAGCATGTAAATACTTGTCAACCAAGTGGTGGGAATAAAGCAAAATAACTGCTGAACCATGAGTAAATCAGTTTGTTGTTTTTGTTGTCACCAACACACCACAGTATTCAGACTCACAAATACATTTTACTTCACCTGTAAACAACTGTACATAAGATATGTTTTTAAATTGTATCTCTGAGCTACTTGACATGCATTAGTATGTATCTGCATCTCTACGAAAAAATATAACATAATCCTTTCATGTCCTTGAATTTTAGCTTAGCTTATTGTCTAGTGTAAAAAAAAATCAATATCAAAGAAACATGAGCTAAAGTAAACTTAAAATAAATACAGTGGTGGACAGTCAATATTACCAGTCGAGTTTTTTCAGTTAGATCATGTGCCCGAGTGACTGATTATCAGAAGAACTGCACTTGTAGGTGGCGTCCTCACGTTCCAGGCTGCACCTGTTGGCACTCTGCATGTCTTTAGGTGATGAACCAATGGAGCAGTGGAAGCAGAAGGCATACAGGAGGGCAAGCAGCAGCAGGAGGCAGACCACACAAAAAATGATTACGATCAAGATAGTGTGTATTTGCATGTGCACCTCCTCCCATGGGAGCAGCGTTGTTGTGGTCAGCAGCTTGGAGGTAGTTGGGGTAGAATTAAAACTGGGTGGAAAAGTCACTGTGGGTAACTTCATGGCAACCAAGTGGGTGACTTCAGGCATGATCCGGGGATGTGCACCCTCAGGATGTTGGGAATACTTCGTTGCTGCTGCTTACTTGGTTTGCCACCTGCATAGATAAACAGATTAATAGAATGCAATATATTTTCAAGAGGAATTAAAGGTAATTATTTCAAATGATGAAGGAACTTACAAATTTCAACACATTATAATTTCTGTGCAACAGTATACCACAAACTTAATACTGTATTAGTGAATTTAGCACCGCGGTGCACTGGCGTTGTGCCCGGTGTGTCCCCCGCCTCATGCCCTATGCCAGCTGAGTTAGGCTCCAGCTCCCCGTGACCCGCTACGACGGATGAAGCAGCAGAAAATGAATGAATGAATGAATTTAGCAACATCCCTGAAGTTTTACAAAATTAGGAGGCTGAATTTCCTCACAGACGATCAAATGCAGACTCGGTCTTTTGTCCGTACCTGGAATGAGCTGTTTTCCAGCCTCTGAGCAGGTCTCAGGATTCCTTTTGATGAACACAGCTTGGGAAAATGAAAGAAATGGAGGACAAGAGAGAGTGCTGGTGTACTGAAGAAGAGCGGTGGCAGACCATGAATAAGCTTGAGAGGGTTGCCATGGCAACTACTGCTGAGGGGCCACTAGCTTGGAGGTGACATCATGTCAATATGAATATGTCTTCAATCTTTCTCATTAGGGGACTTTAAGAGGTGGTAATGACCAATGGTGAATTTGATGGAAATAAGCACAAAACAAATACCATAACGCTGCCACAGAAATTACTTTAAAACAAAGCTAATTCATCCAGAAAGTAGTGTTCATCTTAAACTGTGCAAAATTATAGTATGGGGCCACTGAAAACTGAACTTAGGGATAATGTTTTGGAGACTGTAGAGCGTGTAAAAGCAGTTTTGTTTTGAAGAGCACAGCCTCCTCATCAGTTCTGAGACTAAGCAGCCTCTCTAATACTGCCCCCCATCGGTACCAACAGCACCAACAATCAAAGCATGTCTCCAGCCCAGCCTCTGCACCCTCTGGTCTCTGTCAAACAGCCATAAGGATTCTTTAGCACAAGTTTTAAATGACTCTACACCCTCTGCTGTGCTGTTTCACAGTGATGCCAAAATTTTTGCAGGATTTACACCAAATTTCAGTTGGTATGGTGATGCCAAAGTATTTCTTCTTTTTAGTAGCATCTACAGCAAGTACACTAGAGAAATGCTTTCCCTCTCAACACAAAATGCAAGACAACAGAACAAAGGAAAAAAAAAAGAATTACCATAATTTAATGTAAAAGAGGACACAGGACAAAGCCTGCCAGCTGATTTGATTTTAGAGTGCTTTCAGATGGTTAATTACAGCTCCAGACAACAGACACAAAAGATCCATTAAATCCAACTGCAGCTGAGAAGAGTCTGAAGCTAAGATTCGTCCTAAAGGTAAAAATGTGGAGCAGGACCACATGGCTGTGTGAGCCATCAAACCATTGACAAACCACTGGAGATCATGCATTTGTGGGCAAAGACTGAGAAATTTTTCTGGTATCATAAAAATTACAACAATCTTTATCTGTAGTTCTCATTATGAAAGGGAGAGAATGGATTTTTACTTCAAAGTTGCTCACAAGATGTCGACTATTTATATTTCTGCTGGTAGAACATCCAGCAGTCTCAGCAGGACATTAAATGCATCATATGGACGATTAAATCTGTCAAAAAGGATCCTGAAACACATTAAGACACATTGCTGCGAGACAGGCTGCATGATAGATGATAGAATTATCATGTAAAACAATGTTTTGATAAAAAGTCTACCTGGTGTAAATTAGTCAAACTCTGCATGTAATTTCCTGCTGTATTTGTTCTACTGTGCCTTGAAGATTTGAAATCTCATTCTGCTGTGTCATACATCATTGTAAAGCCTCTTCCCTTTTATGCTGTTTTTCAATTAGTCTCTCTCTAGCTGTACGACATAAGTGCTTGTCATTGCCTCGTAGAAAAAAAATAATGTTGACAGTTGGGTAGCAGTAGATCAACTCGGTTTTGTTCCTCCAGTTACTTATGGAAGTGTTGGGATTTATATTCACATTTATAACCTTTCTGTCGATATTTAAATCTCTTATTTGACCAACAAAAAGCTACGTTTATGCATGCATGCATTTTTGGAGAATTTCATTACTGGTGCTTACATTTATTTTTGAAAACAAGAAAGAGAAGTAGCAGGAATTACTAATTATTTTATTGTCAAAAATCTGAAAACACACACATAACACTCACACTGAACCTTTGCCTATGAAACTGACAAACCCTACCAGGTCTACATGGTTACATACTCAGACTGTTTTTTTTGGGGTTTTTTTGTGATGTTTAAGAATTCCCCAAAGAGCTTTAAAATAACAGGAGCAAAAACATCTTTTTTTCCAGATAGGACAAATAAACTCGTATCTAAAATCTGTCTTTAAATTAGCTGTTTTTGAAAAATAGTCAAAACCCCCTAATAAAAACGGAATTATCTTGGAAATCCATGAGGGGGAGCAGGATCTATGACATGTGAGGTATGTTGATGTAAAATAAATGTTTTCAGTCCCTTTTGTGATCCTGGACTTCTGACTCTGTTAGCACTATTTAGGAGGTGGTTCCCTTCTTTTTATTCACAATGTTGTTGCAGATCCAGTTCATTCCATCCTGTGGGGCAAATGAAAATCAAACTAAACCAATTCCATAGTTTGATGATAGAAAGCAGTCAAACTGACAAATTAAAGAGGCTGATAGAAATAAAAAATCTATGTTACAAGAATTGTATTGTATTTTCAATTGCAGAGCTTTAGACTAGGAGCTTTTCTATGTGGTTAATTAAGTTTCATCTAGGGAAGAATCCATAGATCAAAGCTGAATCCATATCTGACCTGAACTCCCTCCCCAGACACAGCAGAGCAGGCCTGAATCTGCCACTCACGATCCCGATAGGTATGCAAGTTGAGTCCCTCAGCAATCTCACTGGCCGGAGACGCTGTGGCCAGGTCCTGCTTATTGGCAAAGATGAGCACAGGAACGCCCTTTAGATTCTCCTCATCAATCAGCTCTGACAGCTCCTGCAGAGAGACACACACACACACACACACACACACACACACACACACACACACACACACACACACACACACACACACACACACACACACACTCAAAGAAAAACAAACACACACGCACGCACGCACGCACGCACGCATGCACGCACGCACACACACATATACACACACACACACAGATTAGACTTTCATATACAGTATGTTGATTTTAAAAATTTAGTGAGTTATAGTCCATGTGTATCTTTGTGAATATTTGCATGGAGAAAAAAACTGTTGTGCATCAGGCTCACCAGTCCAGTCTCCTCAAAACGTTTCTTGTCTGCACTGTCGATGACATAAATCTGAAAAGACAAATAAGTTGCCATGAATCTGCATGAAGAAAAAAAATTCTAACTGTATCTTTCAGAGATCATTCTGGGCCCAACATTTTCCACAGCATTAGTAACTTACTCCATTGACATGCAACTAGGGGACTAAACATGTGCATAATGTGACATTCTGTCTTGAACATAAATGTAATGCATTGTTTCTTTGTGCTGTAATTAATATTAACTCCTTGTTTTTTTTAACTGTATATAAATGGGCCCTAGGAAAATAAAAAGTACTCTTACCAACAGATCTGTGTTTTCCAGGTACTTTTTCCAGAAGGCCCTGATCTTCCGCTGTCCTCCAATGTCCCAAACATTGAGTTTCATGCCATGAGATGCAACACTCTTTATGTTGAAGCCCTGGTGTGAATGCAGAGATGGAGTCAGTGTTCTTTCAAATGAACACAGTTCTAGTACAGAACATCTAGCAACTGTTTAGATTACAATTCATCATGTCAGCAAGCACAAATGTTTATGATGAATGAACGGTATATTAATTATTCTGTACTGTAACACTGTCAGATAAAAAGGAGCGCAGATGCGCCCTGAGTCTCTGGGAGGAAATGGTCAGTGTGTTAATCCCCAGACGTTTTTCATAATGCAGAGCACCTTCTTGTTTCAGTCTGTCAGGTCGTATAACAATTTTATCCCAAGGGGTCAGTTGAGGAGGATAAGACTCCACAGATCAAACACAGTCAGTGTGTGTTTACACAGCCAGTCTGATTTAACTCTGTGGTGAGTGACTATTACAATAGCAAACTTCAATGTAAGCTGATGTTGACTATGATCTGCTCTATGTCTCATCAGAGTGATGCAGGAAAAAGGTGTTTGACGATTAAATAAGAGGTTAAACAAGTGCAGTAATGCTGACAAATGACAGATCCTACTAATATAAGGTAATATCATGTAAATCCAACATTTATCACCTGCAGAGAGAAGATTGTTTATTTTAAAAATTCACTTCATAGCGTGTTAAGAAAGCAAAGGTCATCTGGATCCCATTACTTTGCAACAGAGTGTACTGGTTTAGCTGGTCTTACAAGATTAGGTACAATCCCCCTTCCTCTTATAATGCTGACAAGACAGACCCATCATATTTTCACATGAAGGAGCAAACGCATCGGCAATTAAAAAAGTGGACCTTATTGATTTATGAAATATGAATGGCAGATGTACCTTGTATACCTAAAGTACACCTGATGATGGACATCAGGTTATAAAGTGGTCAAGCTGTTCACTTTTAAGTTAATTAAAATGAAGGACACTAAAGCAGCATCTGCCAGCTTGCCAGTCATGGTGGAAATGGTTTTTTGCGACCAACTGTCCTCAAAGTCATTTGTGTGCCTGAGAAAGTTTTCCACTAACCTGGGTTGGTGTGATGGTGTTCACATCCTCAGAGGCAAGACTCTTCAAGAGTGTGGTCTTGCCAGCATTGTCCAAGCCAAGAAGAACTATCCTGACTTCTTGCTCCGTGGATCCCTTCAGTTTCTCAACGACAGAGAGCAAGCCCTGCATGTAGGAAGGGTGAGGATGGAGGATTTGGGTGTAGAAGGATGGGACAGACCAGGAACTTGTTGAAAAATTCAAAATATCCATTAGTATTTGAAGGACACAACCTTTTTGGGATTATATGAAACAAGTTACCCTGAATCATAGTAAGGTTTTGTTATTGGATGTTCTGGCTGGATTTCTGATTAGGTTTGGAATTCAACAGTACATCAGGACATAATGTTCTGTGAAACCTAGAATTTTACCATAAAAAAACACGAGTGTAGTTTCTTTGACATACTTTGTAACACTACTACATGAAAATGTTTCCCTACTGATCTTTGATTTCAAGTCCAAGCTTTGCTTATATCCAAACCCATTGAACACAGGCATGCCCGTCTGGCTCCATCCACTATGGAGCTACTGCGAAGCACCCCCATCCTGTCAGACTTAATCTATTGGTTAATTTAAAAAAAACACAAAAACATTTGTGTTAATTCATTCATATAACAGTGCACAGTTTAGCGTAATTAGCCTGTAGCAAAGCTCAAGCCACACACTAACAAGAAGCCCTGTAGTTTCAAATATTTGATTCACAGTGGTAGGTACTACAAAGTGATTAACTGCAGCTCAAAGGGCACTGGAGTTTCCAATTGGATCTATATATATCTGCTCGAGCGCTTTATATATCAAAATTATTTGACAACCCAAGTCATTTAAAAGAAATACTTTAAACCCTTTATTTTTTTCATTATAACAACTGTACAATGTTTGAACCAGTAAATGTTCACATTTGGTCCTGCTCTAGATCAACTCACTTACCTTTTGAGCTTCTCCCATGGTGGTGTGTTTCCTCTGGCTTGACTGGAGGGCTGCGCTACATTCTCCAGTGAGCTTCACACAGGTGTGTTAGCTATTCTGGACACCCAGGTTAGCTATTCATCAATGGTGCTAGCAGATATTCACCTGTTCCCCCTTTCTCCCTAGGACGCTTGGGTGGGTTAAGTCCTATGTGTGCAAGAGATAGTAAGGTCTACCTGGGCGTCAATTGCTCCTCACCATGGAGTTAACAGCAGGACGAGGGGGAGGGTGGATGGAAGTGGGATTAGGAGGCCAGAATTAGCCTTGGTCATCCATGCAAAGGCCAACACATCCACCCTCCCCCTTCCTCTATCAATCCCTCCAGCTCCACTTTGCAGTGACTTTACCTGGATTATCCTCTAGCCACCTGCTATGGGAGGAAACCAAACGAACAGTCCTTCTTGACTCATTCACACACAAATGAGAATAGATGACACATTTTGTCATAAGGCTGAAGGGGAAATATGCTGCAGGATAAGGTCTAACACTATGCAGAGAGCTTAACGCATACACTTCAAGGGATTGCACACTGCTGTTGAACCAAGCATCTTATTATTTCTGCATTTGTAAATCACCTCTCAAATCCCACATCCACTCGGATAGGAGGGGGATAGCATTAAAGCACCGTGTATCCATTACATGCCAGTCTCTGTAAAGCTGCAGCGCGGCTCGTCTATAGGGCGTGTTACTGTGAGCAGAGCATTCAGAAGGATTAGTTTGAGCATGTCTGTCCCCCGTTTGGATTAAAACATTTCTAGGCTCATTTCCTCAACTCTAAAGACTTTCTGGTCAATGGGTGAGGTTAACAGGAATGCTGTGCTGAACTTTGGATCCACTGAAAACAGCTATAGCATGCAAACAACATTATTGTCACCTCACCTATAACTCTGACCACACAAAGGAGTGGAACTTTTAAAGAGTGGAACATTTAAGAACATTTAATATCTGACAATGCAGTTTCAGAGTCATTTAAATAGAATTCATACATCTGTGAGAAGTAAGACATTACAGGTATATCCGGGAAAAAGATAGACCTGGATCCACCATTATGGAAAAACCCATTTTACTGATACTCATGAATTACATTACTGATTTGGTCAACTCCAAATGTAAGGAGTAGGTTTCCAGATCATGGAGTTAGTCTGAGGCAGATCCAATCAAAGTGATGTAATCATGGCATCATCACAGTTTGATATGGTCTAAAAATGTCTCTGACTGCCCAGGTTTTTGGGATCATGTCAGTGTGATAGAGTCAGATGACTTCCAGTTTAGGTGTGAATGGAACTGGACTGTGACTCTGTTCAGCTGCAGATAGAGGGTGAGGGAGGTGCCACTCGTGTTTGAACCAGGAAGACGTTCCCTGACAGTGTCAGATTATGACGGTAAGAAATGAACAAATTGAGATTTTGGACTTCGAATCTATAAATCGTTTATTTATTATGAGATTTTTGGTGAATAGAAATATACATGTCATGAATGAACATGGTATTTTTCTTTTCACTGGGGAGGCAGTTTCATGGTCACTTCACAATGGATAAAGCACACTGAGTAAATATATTACACAATACAGTAAAGTGAGGGATTCGTTGAGACTATGGTTGCCTAGCAACTGCTTAATTTAAAGAAACAGCCTGACACAGGACCCCTATAAAACTGAAATTGTCGTTTTTACTCATAAGGGTTTTTTTTCCTAATAAAAACTGATTTGGATTTTGTTGGATTTGTACAAAGCCAGGCTATCTTATCTGTTTCTCTGTGCTAAGGTAAGCTAATTGACTTCTGGTTGATGTCATTTTCAGCTATTAGCCATAGTATTATCACTCTTGAGAAGAGAAGTGAACAACATGGATTATTTTGTTACAGTCACTGGATGGGGCATATCAAGTAGCAGGAGGTCATTTTGTTCCTGAAGTCAGTGTGTTGGAAGCCAGAAAAATGAATGATGATGAGAGACTTGGAGACGGGCCAAAGCCCTGGTTGACAGCTAGGCTCAGGTTCCAGATCTGTAGAGGTTTGTACCTCCCTATATCGCTACAGGGAAGGACAAACATTGAATGTCAGACAGTGTTGGGGAACCCAAGACTCACTGACGTGCATGAGGAACAAAAGGCTTAAGTTTGTGTTTGTTAAATGACGACACAAAAGCTACTGTAGCAGAAAGAGAAAAACTAGTTCATACTGATTCTACTAGAACAGTGTTCAAACACAGTGCGCATCACAGCTTGATGCAAATGGCGAAGCAGAGCTGAGGAATGGTCACAGTCCTGATGCTGAACCGTCTTCCAACAAATAGCATTAGAGCAACAGAACCAAACAACGGAGCAATGGAATGGAATAAGTTTAGGAGCACAGCATTGATCGATTTCAAGGAATGAAGGCGGTCTTCATGTTGAACATCTGTGGGCTGTGCTGGACAAACAAATCCAATCCATGGAGCCCCACCTCCTAACTAACAAGATTTATGTGATCTGTTTTAACATCTTGGTGCCAGATACCCCAGACCAATATGGCTGATCTGTTGTATATTATGGATTACTGATTGTCTCACATGGCTATTTGAAAAGAAGCCCAAGATGCATGTCATGGGGTAACACATAATTATTGTATAAATTCCATCATAATCTGCATTTAATAAGATGTATTTAAGACAGAAGAGGTGCTGCGTTTATTGGTCAGTGAGTCTCTTTTAAGTCTCTGTGCTGTTGACAGCTGACCTGAACTGATGTGAAGCTCTTCAGCTCTAACCAGGACCAAAAGCAGCATCACACTGCTGTCTGGATGAGGACACAATAATATTCTCCACATTCATTATTCTTCAGGAAAGATTGACAAACCATTGCATTTGTTTTGATTTGGCACTGTACATAAAATATTCTCAAGCCTCCGGGTAACAATACAAAATACGCAATACATTGCTAAGTAATCCGAGGCTGTTTTAAAATAAACAGGGACATGTCATCTCACTACTTACAGTGACACCATGTGGCAGAGAATCATAAATTACACATGAGCTTTTCACATAGTGAGTACAGCTGCCTTCATTATTTAAAAAGAAACTTTTTATAAATCCACTTCTATTTTAGTTTGACCATTCAGGGTTTCCTTCACATCGTCCTACCACTTGAATGTCAGACTTCGTTAAGACATGTTTGAGTGCTGTCATCGCCTTGCTCTGTTTCCACTACTGCTGAGAGAAAGCTGGAAGTCCAGTGGGCTGAGTAAATATATAGAGGAACTGACAGCGTTACATAATCAGATGGCTGACGATGAATTTCAGAGCACTGCCACAGACGAGGAATTTGTTCCAGGTTACATTATTTTAGCGGTATGGAATATCTGAGGCTTTGTTAGAAAATTGTAAACATGGAAATCTCAGAAAGCAGTTAACATATAACGGAAACACATTTATTGGACGCTATAGAAAACAAAGGGAGAATGTGTGAGAATATACTGCAAATGTGCTGCAAATATATGTCCCAACACAATCAAGACTTCTACTCATGTACCATATGCATGATTCATAAGATTTATCATCCAGCAAACCACTGGGATGAAGAATGGCACCAGCTCTTAATGTGTTGCATAGTTTGAGCAGATTAGACAGGAGTCAACAGGGAAAACAGATGGAGGGAATCACATTACGAACATTTTTCCTTTGTATCTCACTTCATAATTAATTCATGGCAGTGAATGTTCAGGTACATTAGCTGCAACATAATGCTTCCAGATGTGCTGGAGTTTCTCCTGTCATGTTAGTCAGATACTAGAATGGAACACCAGTAGAGCCAAACTCTGCAAAAACAAAGAATGAATGAAACGTATTTATAGACTTAAACAGACATATATGTTCAAATGAGATGGGTATTTTTAAAACCCTAACCCTAAGTTATCTATGACTAGAACAGAATACCGCATGAGGACATAGCTCACAGTCATTCTGTTTATAACTTTACATTACCCAAACATTTTTTTCTTCTTCTTGCCTCTAGCAGTATTTTTTCCTCTTGCACAGATTTGAATGATTATCTGCTAATGGTATTCATAGAACTCATCAACTCTGATACCAATCCATCTAAATGAATCCCTGAAACTTTTTAGCACCAACAATAGCATTCTGATGTTTTGCGGGTAGAAGTGATGGCATTGATTACCAGCTGTTGCTGCTTTTTATGTTTCTAGGTAACATTTAGATTAAAATTATGGGCTGATTGGCTTTTTGTTCCTGTCATACATACAGAAAGGGAAAGAAACAGACAAAGGCAGGTTTATAAGAAGGTATACCCTTTAGGTATAGTTTTCAGGTAAACAGATTACTCTTTGAAATTATATTCTGCACAGATCATATAGGAGTTTGTTCAGAATGTTTAGATCATAATCAGAAGGATAAATTTTCTTTTAAAGTTAGAAATTATCCTTCAATAAGGATAATTTAATCCGTACATTTGCCAGTGGAAGGCGCTGCTGATTATCTTTTGTTTAGAAAGGCATCCTCTTGAAGAGGATGGAAAGGAGGGAGCTCACTGGTTGCAAAACACAACTATCACACTCCTAGAAGTTTAAACGGCAACTTAAACAGTTGTAATGTTTGGAAAAAGCATCAGAAAAAGAACCTGCTGGATGCCTTTTAATGGGATCTGGTAAAAAAAAACACCCCCAAACATCTACAGTATTCAGTGTTTGAACGGTTCCGAATCGAAGGGCATAATTTGAGTTGGGTTTAGGAAATAGCGGACAAACTAGTCAAAGAATTAAGAGAAGGAAAAAGGAATCAGAGGGGGAAAAAATGAAAAAGACAACGTGACTCTGATTCCCCCTGTTGGAATTATATCTTTTTATAATTATATCTTTTTATGTTATGTTGGAATTATATCTTTTTATGTTATGTTGGAATTATATCTTTTTATGTGGAAAGTTACTGAGCTTAAAGTTCATCTTAGGTCACATCACGTGACAGTTAGAACTGCTGACTTATGCTAAATTGCTTGCACAGCTAGTCGAGCAGAAACTCTTGCAAGGCCGTCTTCCGCTTTCTTCTCTGATAATTGGCGTATATCTTCTTAGATAATTGCACAGCTAGTCGAGCAGAAACTCTTGCAAGGCCGTCTTCCGCTTTCTTCTCTGATAACTGGCGTATATCTTCTTAGATAATTGGCGTATAGCTACGATAGTTTTCATGACCTGTCTGCTTATCACCTCTTGCCAGGCCGTCTGCAAGGCCGTCTTCCTCTTCTCAGATAATTGGCGCACCATGACATCACCTGAATGTAACCCACTGTCTTGCCTGCTATCTTGCAGCTGTTGTGATACCAGGTGAACCCCGCCTTCTGATGTGCATAAAATCCATGTGCTGCAAGTGCATCCTCGCACTCTGCAGGGAGTAATCTCCCATGAGACAAAGTGCCGAGAATATTCTCTTTGCAATTGAAAAATAAACTTTGAAGCTTCGACATTTCACTGAGTGTTTTGTTTATTTAACTCTGTTCAGAAATTGTCCACAACCAAGAGAAAACGAACACGAAGCTGGAGGACCAAGGGTCTTTAGGACCATATTATTTGGCTCCACTTCAACATTTGGTGACCCCGACGTGATCTTGGCTGGACTCCTGCCGGACAGAGACAACTCCAAAGGGTACCCCGACTTGTAAGGTAAGAGGAACTTTGCCTCTTAGGGCCTTGTCTCTGCCTGTCAGTATAAGGTTAAAATCTGTCTTTCCCTATTTGGAAAACGTTCTAGAATCATTGACTCGAACACCAGTGATTTGATTTAATAGACGTCTTTTTGTGAATGTCGAACCGGACGCTGTTTGGATTGATCGGTCTTTTAATTATACTTTGTGTCAGCGTCTGGTGGTTCTTACACCTAAATTATTCTTACAGTAAGAACACTCAACTAGGTTTACAGACGTTCAAACCTAGTTGTTTTAATGCTGCGGTTGCTCAAAGAGTTTGTGGGGTTGCCCCAGCTGATGACATTAGGCTGTAGAGGTTAAAGCAAACTATTGGCTAAAAACGTCTGGTAAATTCTTCCATAACTGAGTAGACTGAGAGGATTGTCTGGGACATCCTGCGCGCTAGAGATTTTGCGTCTGGGACGCCCGTCTGGGAATATTAGTGAAACGATCCGGGATCGTGGGTCGAGTGATACTGAGTTCCGTGTTGAGGTTCTCGGAGGAAACGACGCCGAATTTTCTTAACTAAATTGGGAAAAGGCCTAATAGAATTTACAATGGAAGGTGAATTCGATCGGGAAACAGACTGGTTCAACTGGAACTTAATTCCAGACGACCCAGATGGTGCACCATTAGAAAATCAAGCAAAAATTGCTATTTTAGTGGCATCCGAGGGACTGCCCACAAAGATCCGCAGTAAGACGGAGTCTGAAATGAAAGATTGGTTTGAAGATTGCTGTAAAAAAGGATGGTTACCACCGCTAACATCCAAAAAATCATTCGTCTTACTGATGAAAGAGGTTGAAAAAGCATGCATTAAAAAGTTAAATGTACTGGCCACAACTGTCTCTGCAACAAATAGAATCAGTATTCCAGGAAGGCGGGCACGAGAGTCATATGTAAAGGTGGAAAAAGTTAAGTCACATGTACGATTGCTGTCAATGGGAGGATCAGTCAGAGTAAGTAGACAAGAGGTCAAAGAAAAGTGTGGTTGGAATAATCCTGACCCGCCTCCTTAACTGGGGGAGAATTTTGCATCTGTTTTTTCCAAAACTAACCCGTTTGCCAGTAATCCTTATGCAGAATTACAACAGACTCTGACTCTGACTCAGACCAGACCAGACCCGCCGTCACTATACGTCCAGGCACCAGTCTGGAACATCACCAGCGGGAAACTGCACATGGATCAGACCGCCCCATCCGCGCCCACACCCGCGACTGAAGGTAAAGTGGTACCGGAACATGTCAGAATCATGGCCGCGCCCTGTGAACGAGCTAACAAACAGCTTAAAGATGAGTTTGAAGAAATCCTCAGGACCAGTAAAACTTATCCGGACCTGAGGCTTGCCCTGAGTGAGTTCAAGACGGAGCTGCTGCGCAGAGGGAATGCCTCCCGCAGCGTCAGAGACGAACTCCGTCAGAGGGTCCTACAAGCAGAACAGGAAGCGGAGGAACACTTCAAGACGTCACTCAAACATCATGAGGTATCATTTGACAACGAACAACATTCCACTTTACAGAAACAGGTGGCTGCACTTCAGGAACAGCTCTGTCGCCTCTCTTCCCGAGCGGAACCTCCCGTCTCCGCTCTTCCCCTCCCTTCTCTCCCTCCCCGGCCTCCAGCAGCGGAACCTCCCGTCTCCGCTCTTCCCCTCCCTTCTCTCCCTCCCCGGCCTCCAACCCCGCCTCCCTGTCAGCCCACCTCAGAGGGACCTGTGACTCGATCCAGAGCCGCTGTACAAGCTCCATTGATGGATACAGTGGACCCCAACTCCGGACGGCGTGTTGCCGTCTACCGCCCTTTCCCTGCAGCAGATCTCAATGCCATGCTTCAGACATTGCCACCTATTTCATCGGGGGGACGCAATTGGTTTGCATCCGTGCAGCGTCAGGCTATGGGCCACGACTTGTGTGGTGGTGACATGCAAATGATTTTAACTAAAGTATGTCCTTTGTCTATCTTACCACAGGTTCTAGAGGAAACAGGGGTGGGTCGTATGGCTAAAGATGAACCTCTAGACCACGAAAATTTGGACCGCATTGACGTAGGTCTTAACGCACATTTCCCTTTGCCTCTGTGTGCTGTCCATGACATGGTGTTCACTCCAAAAGTTGGAGAGGACGCGACTACTTACGTTGATCGGGCCAAAACTGAATATCACATTAAAACAGGTTTTCTACATAATACCTCGCCTTTCCATGACTCAGTCTTTCGAGCTTCCATTTTGAAGGGGATTCCCAAAACAGTGGTTACCGCCATGGAAAACATACCAGATCTGGCTGAAATGACGGATGACCGGTGGTGTTCCTGCCTGAGACACTTTCTGAGGAGACATGCCAAAGAAAAAGATACTAAGGTAGAAAAACATCAAACTGCTGTTTCTCAATTGACCGTCATGCAGATCCAGGACATCAAGAAGAAAGAGGACTCAGTTTCCTCTCCTGCCTCTGCTCTTCCACCTGATGATGCAGATAGAATGATGTATCAGTCGGGGCCACGATCTTGGGGTGGGGCTGACACTCAACGTTACGTATGTTTCCGCTGTGGCAGAGAAGGTCATTGGGTCAAAGATTGCCCCGAGAGGCCCCCACCTAGGGGGCGTGGTCGTGGATTCCAACGCCCTCGTGGACGTGGCAGAGACATGGGACGGTGGCAGTCTCTAGATCGGCAGCAGTACCAACAGCGCCGCCCAGTGGACTCCAACCAAGGGTCGCCCGTCCCGAATCGCCAGCGTCTGCCCCCTGGTGAACAGTTCTCACAATGAAGATGCCCTGAACCCACGGACATAGGCATGCAGGAGCCTATGATCACCATTACGGTAGGAGGAGTGTCAACTCCTTTTATGGTTGATACTGGTGCCCGTTATTCCACCATCCAACGGCTTCCTCCTGGCGCCTATGTCACCAATGACGTAATTCCTTTAGTTGGGTTCAAGGGTGAAGAAATTGCCCTGCCAAAGACTTCCTCCATTTTGGTTTCTGCACACAACCAGTTATTAACTCACTCCTTTATCCTGGCTCCCTCCAGCCCTGCCAATCTTTTAGGGCGTGATTTAATGTGCAAGTTGTGTCCTTTGATAAAGTGTTCTGCCGACGGCCTGCAACTGATGTTTCCGGATGGATCATCCCGACTGTGCCTGTCTGCCACCAACCCCGTCAACACCATGTTTCCGGTACATGCCAAAGTTGCTGTGGTGTGCATGTATGCTGACATCTTTTGGGTTGTGATGGACACTGATGCTGGACAGTGGACTCCTGTTGAGACTTTCTGGACAAAGTGGTCGCCCTGGGTCCGTCACCTACGCCCCTATGATCTGGTCTCTGACGCTTTGCATTGTACTCTGTATTATGACAGGATGGAAGACACAATTTTCCTGGGAGCCTTCCAGGAGGTGGAAGGACTCCCGTGGGATCTCTCTCTCCAAGATCTCTACGTAGGACCTCAGGGTGTGGCTTGGGCCGTATCCTTGACGCCCGAACAGCAGAAGTGGTATCGTATGGATGATCCTCCAGATCCTTCGATGCCGCCTTGCTATCCTCATGTCTCCTTGGCTGTCTCCCCAAAACACACACAGAAAGATCTGGGTCCCTTCGTGAAAGCTTGCATCGATGCTGATGATTGGAAGCCGACATTCTACTCTGGTTTGCACTATTCTGCATCTCTTGACTCATATCGCATTTTGTCTCCAGAATTTGTGATCCCTTCCGTCCTAGAACACAGCGTCCTGGACAGGCACCATGGCAGAGAAACATCCGACAGCGATTTGGCACCTGCGCTGATTGACTCTCTTCCCGACTCCCTCTGGACCCAGGGTCCTACGGATGTCGGTCGTTGTGACGTCACGCCAGTCACGTTTCAAATGAAACCGGGTCCCATTTGGGTTCCTCAATATCCGGTTCCTGCGAAGGGTAAGGCCGGTGTAACTGAGACCATAAACGGGTTGCTTGAAGCTGGTGTGCTTGCTCTAATTGAAAGCTCTCCTTTTAATACACCCATTCTCCCTGTAGAAAAGAAAGGTACAGGCAAATGGAGGATGGTCCATGATTTGAGAGCTATAAATGCTGCAGTCACCACTCCCACCCTTCCGGTCCCGAACCCTCATGCTGCACTCTCACTGTTGTCGCCCTCTCACACTCACTTCACTGTCATCGACTTGGCTAATGCTTTTTTCAGTATTCCTCTTCATCCATCCATGAAACCTTATCTGGCCTTCACCTGGGATGGAAGGAGATACTCCTACAACTGTCTGCCCATGGGGTTCCTCCTTTCTCCTGGTCTCTTCAACGTCCATCTTCGTGAGCTTCTGAAACCTTTGTCTCTTCCGCCCGGTGTGCTCCTCGTCCAGTACGTCGATGACCTCCTGGTTGCGGCTCCATCAGAGCAATCCTGTCTGGACACGACTCACTCTCTGCTCCTTCGTCTCCATGAAGTAGGCCTTAAAGTTTCTAAATCCAAAATTCAAGTTGCCAGAACTCAAGTCTCTTTCCTTGGTCGCTGTGTATCCCGGATGGGCACAGGCCTCTCCTCCTCGCACAGAGAAGACATTTTACACTCTGCTCGTCCATCTACCGTGAAGCAAATGCTAGCTTTTCTGGGGTTGTGTAACTACTCTCGCCATCATGTTGTTGACTTCTCAGAGTGCACGCATCCTCTCCGTGCTATGGTCAAGGAAGTCGGCATGCGGAACCTTTCAGCCGCTTTGGCCTGGACTCCGGACGCTGATGCTGCCTTTTCTCACCTTAAGGCATGTTTGGCCTCTGCTACATTTCTTTCCATTCCTGACTACAATAAGATGTTTTTCCTCGATGTGGCTGAAAAAGCAAGCAGTGTTTCTGCTGTGCTTTTTCAAAAGGGGGATAGAGGAGAACGAAACGTCTGTATGTATGTCTCAACACCATTGGACAATTATGAAAAACGCCAAACGCCCTGTTCATCTTTTGCCTCAGCACTAGAATCGGTCATCACTCAACCACACATCATCTTCATCCATGAAGGGATCAATATGGCTGATGGTCTGATTGAAGGTACCCCACACTTTTGTACAGAAAAAGTCCAAGACGACACAAAACTCAGAGATGACTTGTACGAACAGCCATTGACTAACCCCGACATGACGTTGTTCACCGACGGATGTTGTTTTAAAGGCATGGATGGCCTGCAATCAGGTTTTGCCATAGTTCAACATCAAAACGACGATTTTGAGACAGTTAAGGAAGTCAGACTGGACGGACCACAGTCAGCACAGAGAGCTGAAATCCTAGCAGTCGCAGAAGCTCTAGGACTCGCAAAAGACCAAACTGTAAATATCTACACTGATTCTGCTTATGCTCATTTGGTTGTACATACTGCATTAAGTGAATGGCAACGGAACAATTATCAGACAGCAACAGGAAGTCCAATTAAACACCTGAAAGAGGTAATGCATCTCCAGGAAATGCTGATGTTGCCAAAAGCTGTTGCTGTTATCAAGTGTCCAGGTCATTCCAGAAAAAATGACCTGATTGCAAATGGAAACGCCGCAGCAGATGCAGCTGCTAAAAAGGTGGCAGGTTATCAGCCAGCACTCCAACTCTCGGTGAGTGACAAAGAAATTGATTGCAAAATAACGAATGATGTGATCCGAGAGTGGCAGGTGAAAGCTAGCCCAGAAGAAAGGAGTTTGTGGAAGGCAAAAGGGGGTGAAAAGAATGATGAAGGAATCTGGAACAAAGAAGGTAAACCTGTGCCGCCTCAAAAACAATTGAAAGTTTTGATTCAAGAAGCCCATGGACCATGCCACGTAGGCACGGACGAAACACTGAGACGTCTCTGTGGCTGGTGGCATCCGTTCATGAGAACAATTGTGAAAAGTGAACTGCAGGACTGCAGTGTTTGCAATAGGCATAATTGCCTGCCAACAACTAAACCACCTCCAGGGGTGCAGGACCAGGAAGTGACAGCACCTGGTCAGGTAATTTCAATGGATTTTACCGACATGATCCAATCGGTTAATGGGTATCGATACCTGTTAGTGATTGTTGACTCTTTTTCAGGATGGCCTGAGGCTTATCCATGCAGAGCAGAGACAGCAGCTTCTGTAGTGAAACATTTGGTTAACCATTACATTCCAACTCATGGTTTTCCGAGAAAAATCAGGTCAGACAATGGAACTCATTTCAAAAACAAACATCTACAACAGGTGGAAAGTATGTTGGGATTGAGACACACTTTTGGCGCTGTGTATCACCCTCAGTCACAGGGAAAGGTCGAACGAATGAATCGCAACATCAAAGAAAAATTGTCAAAATCCATGGCCTCGTCAAAGATGAATTGGCTACAGGCCCTCCCTGTGGCTCTGTTGAATGTCAGAATGTCATTGAATTCATCCACAGGTTGGACCCCATTTGAGGCACACACTAACAGACCTTTTCCAGCTCCCACAGCTCCATTGGAACCAGTTCCCGGATTCCAAGGCCCAAAAGGCCTCCGCGAACTAACAGTCAATTTTTCCCATCTCACAGAACCACAGGAGAAACCACCAAAAAGTGTGAATGTGTGTGAATGGGTGTGGCTGAGAGTAATCAAACGAAAATGGTCTGAACCTAGGTGGACAGGTCCCCATCAAGTCATTGAGAGAACCGGAACCGCAGTTCGGCTTCTAGGAAGAGGGGACACGTGGTTTCATCTGACGTCCACCAGGCCTGCAAAGACCCCAACGGGAGTCGCTCTCCCCTCTCCAAAAGCTGCTAATAGTGGTGACGACCACTAGGGCATCCGCCCCAACTGAGGACATCGAGCAACGGCTCCAACTGAGGACATCGAGTGAGTGGTTGTTCAACGTGGCGTAAAGTCACAAAGCAACCCGAGAGCAGGCAATTACGTTCAGTAACTGACCTAAGCTTTTGAAGAGACCCCAGCGGTCACGGTGCAGCGTTCCCGAGCATCGCTCTCAACCAGCGTCCGGACGAGCCAGTATCCAGAGGGGTCAACCCAGAGGAAAAGGTGCAAGACCTCCCTCTCTACAAGCAACAACCGTTATCTTCAGTCTAAAAAAAAAAAAAAAAAAAAAACATGCTGTATTTCCTTGTTTTTAGTCTTTTGGATAACTGGTTTACTAACATGTTTGGTAAATGGAAAACGTTGTTTATTTCTTTGTTCATGTCTATAGCCGTCTTTGTTGCCATTATAGTCATTTGTGGTTGTTGCTGCGTTCCCTGTATTCGTTCCTTGATGGTCCGTCTGATCACCACCACCATAGAAGGTAAATCCGGTCCTCCCCCTCCCTACAGCATGTCTCTTCTCCAAGACGCTGATGACCCTGCTGGTACTTTTGATTAGGTGTTGGACTCTTTCGAGTCCAAAAGGGGGATTGTTGGAATTATATCTTTTTATAATTATATCTTTTTATGTTATGTTGGAATTATATCTTTTTATGTTATGTTGGAATTATATCTTTTTATGTGGAAAGTTACTGAGCTTAAAGTTCATCTTAGGTCACATCACGTGACAGTTAGAACTGCTGACTTATGCTAAATTGCTTGCACAGCTAGTCGAGCAGAAACTCTTGCAAGGCCGTCTTCCGCTTTCTTCTCTGATAATTGGCGTATATCTTCTTAGATAATTGCACAGCTAGTCGAGCAGAAACTCTTGCAAGGCCGTCTTCCGCTTTCTTCTCTGATAACTGGCGTATATCTTCTTAGATAATTGGCGTATAGCTACGATAGTTTTCATGACCTGTCTGCTTATCACCTCTTGCCAGGCCGTCTGCAAGGCCGTCTTCCTCTTCTCAGATAATTGGCGCACCATGACATCACCTGAATGTAACCCACTGTCTTGCCTGCTATCTTGCAGCTGTTGTGATACCAGGTGAACCCCGCCTTCTGATGTGCATAAAATCCATGTGCTGCAAGTGCATCCTCGCACTCTGCAGGGAGTAATCTCCCATGAGACAAAGTGCCGAGAATATTCTCTTTGCAATTGAAAAATAAACTTTGAAGCTTCGACATTTCACTGAGTGTTTTGTTTATTTAACTCTGTTCAGAAATTGTCCACAACCAAGAGAAAACGAACACGAAGCTGGAGGACCAAGGGTCTTTAGGACCATATTATTTGGCTCCACTTCAACACCCCACACCGGTTACGACCTAAAGCAACAAATACCCACGAAAACACCTGCGCAAAATCCTAAAGGACAGTGACTCACAAACCCAGAGCTGCTCAAACTTCCATGACGGACAGAAATAATCTTGTCCGACCCCCACCCCCCCACCGCCTTGCAAGCCCACCACCCAAATGCTGATATGCTATTACGATCCCAACAGAATAAAATAATAATGAGAAGGGAAAAAAATGGAGGGATAAATCGGGTCTCTACGGTTCCAGCAGTGCGTCATAGGTGACGTTTGAGCGGTGACGCTGCGCTTCAGCAGCCAGCCATCCAATTTAGAAAATTCATATATCCATGGAAATAAATGCAGACGTGAAGTTTGCGCTTGAATATGTGATTGACAGAAGAATTGATGCGGGTAGAGCCAGCAGTATGCGTTATCCAAGGCCCCAACAAGTTTTCATTCCAAAAAACGCTCCTAAAATTTATTCCATAGATATTCTGCTACAGTTAAAAATCGGAAATCTTAAACTCTAATTGAGACCAAGTACTCTGAGGTACTGTATAGTATACAGTACCTCAGAGTATACAGTGTATACTGAACCAGCTGCAAAGGCTTCTGGCACGTCGGCTAATTCACAGAGCCTCCTTCATTAAAAGGCACCGCATCACCTGAGTCCTCAGCGCGTCCGCTTGTCAAGATGCGCAAATAATCAGGCCGGATCGAAGTTGTTGATTACTTCCGCCCTGAACTCCACCAGCTCTGTCGAGCTCATTTATCGCGTCTTTTCTTTTCCGAAATGACGGTCACATTCCAAGCTGTTTACCGCAGATTGTCCCGCATGGCAAAGAAAACACCACCAAGACAATTCTGGAAATGCGACAGGTGGTGCGCCACGCGTTCTTCCTCCACGGAGGATAAGAAGGTAAATCAGGACATAATCACGGGATACTTACCTGTTTGTTTTGTACGACTGTGAGTTTAGACCACAATAGATTGGCACACACATGTAGTTAAAACCCATAGGC
This sequence comes from Antennarius striatus, assembly GCF_040054535.1. Classification (NCBI taxonomy): domain Eukaryota; kingdom Metazoa; phylum Chordata; class Actinopteri; order Lophiiformes; family Antennariidae; genus Antennarius; species Antennarius striatus. The sequence goes on from NC_090785.1 coordinate 12,335,609, forward strand.
AGCACGAGCAATTTACTATCAACCATCAAGAGAAATATTTCACCTCATCTGTTTGAAAAGAATACACAAGTTAATAGATGTTTAAGTAGACGTAAGATGGATAAGAAAATAAAATAAGAAATGAGATAAATGCACCTTAATTGTATTTTTAAGAAATCACTTTATGGCAGATCTGCATTTAAAAATTAATTGAATATCAGTTGGAGATGTATGAAGTCTCAATTATCTCTTCAATTGTAACACGTGTTTCTTTATTTTAAAGCAATAATCCCATGGTAGGTTGTCCCCCGTGACTTCTGAACCATGAAACTTTTTGGACACCTAGCTGGATCCACACAGTGTCGACTACAATTTGACCCTAACTGCAAGTTTGTAGCTTTCTCACAATAAGTCATTTTCCATGTTACCTATAAATTTAAATCCATAGGTAACAGTGTGGGTTCCCAACATTAAAAGAGAAATGGGAGATATAATAAACTTGTCAGTGATATTAATAGTGTTTGATACCATTAATTCAAGTTTACTTGTTAGTGTGAGGTAAAACACAAATAATGAATGTACAATTAGTATATTTTTAACTTTTTATATTGAACTACAACCATTTTCTCTTTTTGTCACTTATGTACTGTAAAACTTAACACAATCTCAAGCATTTTTGTTCTTATGGTTAGAAATACTTTTTTCTTAATAGGAAATGTCTTATTTATGTTAAAATTTTCTATTTTTTGGTTAAAATAACATGATTTATCTGTGTCCATCAATTTCATTGTTCCACTCTCACACAAATGTAATTTTTCGCCAAAATGCCATCCACTTCCTGTAAGTGCACCAATAACAGGAAATGACATATTTCAAGAGTTTGAGGAAAAGTTCAAACAATTGTGAAGTTTGATTTCTTTCATAACATTTTTGATAGATTTTCCTTTCAAAAACTTTTCATCCGAACCGTCACGCAAAAATAAATTTAAAAAATGGGTAAAACAACTATTTAATCAAATTTTCCTATTATATCTGTACAATCAGTTTTTTTCATGTAGTTTTATGCAAATTGTGGTGTTAGCTTTTAGTACATTCAGAATTTCTGCCATACTGCTGTAGACTTTCCAAGCTGTCACATTTCACCCCAGAAAAAGAAAATGAAACTGATCTCTGGATATAATTTTTTAAAAGACTTTTGGAAATTGGTGTCTGAGCTTGAAAAAAGTTTTATTTCATGTGTAAAGTCTTCTAAATGGTATGAAATTAAAATTTTTTTTCCAAGGTTCAGTCTTGGCACTTTCCATGTAATTATCCTAGGACTATGTTTCAACAGAACTGAATATGAATTAAATTCACATCAAATCTTTGCGGTACAGTGATACCTCTACTTACGAATGTCTCTACTTACGAAATTGCTCAGCAGGAAAACATTACCTCTACTTACGAAAGAAATTTCGACTTGCGTAATGTAAAAACGCACTATTGACTGATACAAGAATAAAAACACAGTATCGGCTGATACTCGAATCTCCCACAGGTTCCTGAACGCAACATTCTCATAGCTGCTCTGCCATTGGCTATTACCTATTACAGTGGTACCTCTACTTACGAAATTTATTGGTTCCGGAAGAAATTATGTAAGTAGAAAATTACGTAAGTAGAGAGGCGTTTTCCATGCAAATGCCCTAATCCATTCCAAGCCCACAAAAATTCCGACAAATGTTTTATAAACCATAAAAATGCATCAAAACATGTGACAAATACATGTTACGATTAGATTATTACACAATAAATGAGAGTTGTGCATAACGTAAAAAACAAATAATAGAGTAAATAATAATGACGATCATTTAACTTTTATCAGCTGTCCCCATTGTTTTTTGCCCTCTTTGGTTCATGCGCTCCTATCTCACGATGCTGAACAACGGAGTGAATTCCAGTCCTCCTTTTGAACTTCTCCAACCACCTATGCAATGCATTAGACTCCTTAAACTTCCTTTTGTTTTAATAACGTGTCGATTGTTGATTTTTGGCCATGTTCCTTGGCAAGATCAACCAAACGCATCCCTTTCTCATGCTCTTCTATTATCTCTTGCTTTGTTTGTACAGACAAAAAAAATTTTTCTTCGTCTTTTCATTTCCTCTTTTCTCCGTCACTTTCTTGGGGTCCATAGTGAATACGTACTGACAAAGTTATTATATTTGCGCAAAAGTATTAGACTACCTCACGGGTCGACTGCCGAATGCCGAGACACTCCATAAGCACCGTTCTAGCTCCACACAGAGGTGGAGTGTCATCCCTCTTAGCCAATGGGATGCCAGGGAGATACGTACAGTGATACCTCTACTTACGAATGTCTCTACTTACGAAATTTTCTACTTACGAAATTTCTCACCAGGAAAATATTACCTCTACTTACGAAAGAAATTTCGACTTATGTAAAAACACAGTATCGGCTGATACTTGAATCTCCCACAGGTTCCTGAACGCACCATTCTCATAGCTGCTCTGCCATTGGCTATTACCTATCTTCTTCCTGGCATCCCGTTGGCTAAGAGGGATGCCACTCCACCTCTGTGTGGAGCTAGAACGGTGCTTATGGAGTGTCTCAGCCTTTGGCACCCATGATCTAATGGATCATCTCTTGGGTAATACCCTGAAGTCCATTGATGATTTTGAGCATCGTTCTTAGAGACAGAAATTAGTCAAACTATTACTAGTTGAAAATGTGGTGACCTTCAGTGATCAGAAACATTTCAGATGCAGCAGCGCCCCAAATATTGCTACATGGATTGATAGTGTTAGCTGTTATGCAGCTCATCCACTGATCATATCAAAAGAAGATTAAGTGGTTAGTCTTGTCTGTATTCCCGGGTATTTCTCAAGATGGGTTGAGAACAGTTTGATCATAGTAGCCATACTTCCTATTTTGTGGTGTGTTGCTAAGGCAAGACTTCTGTTCTAGGCAGGAAGTGATGACTTTATGTATGTGTGTGTGTTCTAGCGCGCACACACATGCATCATATGTGGGTGGAGCACTTTGTAGTGGCCCCTGACAGCGTGAACATTGTGTTAGGACTTCAGATTGAAGTGTGGTGTGTGGGCCACCATGGCGAAGAACTGCAATGCCGGAGGCCTTTCTGTTGGCCACATGGTGAGTCAGCAAAGTTCTTGTTCGGTCCAGTGTGTGGTGCAGCCGTCCTTTGGGTCCTGTGGTTTGTTCATGTTGAGTTCAGTGTTTCAGCGAACAGCTTTTTCTAAATGGTTAACAGAAAGGTCTTATGAAAATTCAAACCACTTCTGCTTTTTATCTGTGCTCACATATAGTGTTGACATACAGGTCAGAGTAGATGAGTTTCATGTGTGGACTTGTAGAATCCATCACAGCTCCTTGGCAGTGCCAGAACCAATCAGGCTACAGTTGCAAGCTGCTGACAACAGGCCGCGCCTGCCTGGATCAAACGTGGTAACCAAGTCATTCCTGTTCGCCAGGCTGTCGTGTGCAGACATAGCCGGCTTTGGTATGCTTTGCCCAATGTTCCTGGACTTGACTGAGCTGCACAGAAGGTGTGAAAGGAAAGGAGGACATCATGTTGCTGTTTTTTTAAAAGGTGCTCAATGTGCTTTTATATTTTGTGTGATTGGAAATGATCCTGTTTCTGACGCTGCTCTGACTGATTGAGCTGCATTTTTTTTTTGCATACAGTATCTTGCCTGGAAAGGACTTGCAATGAATTTTAATAATTTGATTTTTTTTCTATTGTGGTGTGTGGAAAATGAAAGGAAGGCGGGTGAGACGATCTTGAGTTGTTTGGCTTTCATTTCTTGTTGGAGAAGATTGGATTAAGTGATTGTTGTTTTTTTTCTGATAAGTATATTTGTAAACCTGGAAATGTTGAGTCAGAGCTAGATTTTGAACAGTATAGAAAGAATCATAGAGTTGGAACAGGTCGAGATACAGTGGAACTCTCACCTACAGAAGCAACGGGCCTCTAGAGCTCCATCATCGATAACTTAAATATTCGATGAGCTAAACCTTTACTTCTCAGTTCTATTTGCTCTGGGAACCTTGAACTGCCTTTTTAAAGTTCATTACTACTGGTATTTAGTTTTGGGGACTTAAATATTCCTCAATATTTTTTTTGCTGACATTGAATTATTGAAAACAGTCTAGGCATCAAACAGTCTTGAGTTCTGGACACATATTCAAGAAGATCGGTTGTTCTACGTGCTCAACTCATTTGTGCATGCTTTAATTCTGTGTGTACAAATTTGTAAGTTGATTTATTGTGTGACCACATGACTAATTCATCTGTTGATTGTCAATCAGTCTGGACAGACCTGGGTGTAAACTGTAAGGCAGCCATTTTTCTTCCACTGAAAGCAAATGCAAAGTTAACATCCCCACATAAATTGTGACTCGTATAGCAATAGTGTAAAAAAAAAAAAAAATCAAACAATTTTTAAAAGTTTTTATTCATCCTATTTGCAGCAAAATTAAGTAGTGTCTTGAAAAAGTTATAGTATTCATTTCATTTATGGCATTTTTCAAGGTTAGGAGATAAAAAAAAGTCAATGGTTAAAACAAGTAGACTTCGATCGCTCTGCCAACCTTGAAGAACTCTTCACTATTAGTAAATTATTAAACAGTAGTGTTTTGTATGAAAACTATTATTAGAACTGAACAACCTGATTTTAGCTCAAATTCTGTGAGAACAGATTGATGACACCTTCAGATTTGTTAGAGGTTTATTTCAATATGTAAGCCCTCTAATATCTGTCCTGCTGAATCTTTGCTGACAGCAGTTTGGTGTGATAACTTGAAGTGCAAACTTTTTTTTTGTAGAATGTATTGGTTTTATCAATAAATGCAAGTGCTCAAATTTGACACAACACTTTAATATGTGACTTTTGAGCTCTGAAAGCTGAAGAGCATCATTGTCATGAGCGTCACAACCACTTCCTGTGAAAACAGCCTTGACAGATTGTAGTAAGAAAAATGAAACGCATGCAGCTGGTGTTCACAGTTCACTTCCTCAATTGCTGCCTTCATGCTTTTGACTGTGGTCATCCGCTGTATCAATAGTTTTACTATGAATCCTCACATTTTTCATTGTCAATGAATCAGTTCAGAGATGGAAATTTTTATTTTAGTTAACCCATGTGTCAATGTTTAATATCACTTTCTTTGTTTGTCCTCCTATTAACAGATCCAGGCAGTATCAGATGGAGGTGAGAATGACCTGCATGTGTATAAGACAGTGTGTGTTAGAAAAAATCTATCTTGATCTGTCATATCTTTTTTTGCTGTTAATGAATGTGATTGTTTGGACGTGTCATAGAGTTGAACATGTCTACGAGGGCCTGTGGCGGCAGCAGCTCCAGCCTTCCTGGCGCTCAGGGCGGAGATGTCAGCCCGACCTGTAGTGTGTTGAGTTGGGCTGTCTCATTTGAGAAGCTGCTGGAGGACCCCTGTGGAGTTGACTACTTTACAGTGAGAAGCATTCAGCACATATAATATAGTTTTCTAAAGATTTATGCAGGGCTGTATAAATGTGTTGTTTTTGTGCCTTCACAGTCCTTCTTGAGGTCAGAGGTGAGTGCGGAAAACATTTTATTCTGGCAGGCTTGTGAAAAGTTCAGGAAGATCCCAGCCACCTCATTGGAAGAGGTATGATAACACTATTTGTTTTGAATTGTATTCCCTGTCTTTGTGCTTTATCAAGCTGTTGTGGTTTTCACACCTATGCTGGATGGAACGTGCAGCTTTTTGCTTGTTGTCCTTCTATCATCTTTGCTTGTTGTCCTTCTATCATCTATTACATCTATACACTTTTACTGATAGCCTGCTATACAGAATTCTGGGAAAATTTCACATACACCTTCTGGGGGACAAAAGTGTGCATTTCACTATTGCATTCTTCAGTGTGTGTTTTTAAAAAAAAAATTCTTAGCCACAAATGGCCTCAAACGATTTTCATGTCAGTTTGCTTGCATTCCCAGGGCTTTACAGGTTTGGACACATTTGAACCCTTGATTACGAAATACGTTGGTTTTAAATACTCTTAATTATGAATTTCATTAAACTGATATCGTAAAGCGATGCAATTTTTATGAAATATGAAATTATTTTTCTAAAGACACAAGAAGTACAGAAACTGACAGGTTTGCTTCAGTGGTGAGAAACTAATTGACTTTTTAGTGCTATTAAATGTATGCCTGGCAGTGTTGAAGCTTGAAAAGGATTTTTGATCGCAAACCAGTATATATATGCCCACAGATGGGGTTGATTGATAAATAGATATTGAAAGCTAAATGCTCAGATTTGTTGATCAAGTTTGTCTCCCTTGTTAAAAAAGGTGACCTTGGAATCAATGGATAATGTCTGATGGAGTTCTTGTGTTTCCAGCTGAAAGCAGAGGCTCGCTCCATCTACGACACGTATCTGTCTGACAGCGCTCCCTACTCAGTCAATATTGATGATACGGTCAAGGTGGAAGAGAAGGACTTGGAGCAACCCACGCCTGTTATGTTCAATGACGCTCAAGCACAGGTCTGTCTTCATTGATAGTACAGCGACATACTGCTGGAACTTTGTGTTGAATATGTGTGACTGCTCCTTTTTTTTGTGCCAGATATTTAAACTGATGAAGATGGACAGCTACAGGCGCTTTGTGCACTCTCCTCTCTACCAGAGTTGCACCTTAGCGAGTGTGGATGGCAAAGCTCTACCTCAGCCGATGCGCTTGGGATCCCGGGAGGACGTGGCTGAAAGAAGCCCAACATCATGTGACAAGAAGGTAGAAGGATGGGAGGAGTAGAACTGAGACAGAGAGGAAGGGGGATGATATGTAAAGGATTGTTTGGATTTTATTGTTTGTCTGTTGTCGCTGTTTTAAACAGAACAAAATGATGGACTTGGCGTCAGAGAAGCGGCATCAGAAAACTGGATCCTGGGGAGGTAATTCCTGTCAAATGGCTAATCTTGCAGTTGTAGGTGTTGCCTTGATCTGCATAATGTCTTTATCTCACAAGTCTTCCCCATCTGTCTCTTCTTTTGTCGCTGTAAATTCTTCCAACTTCCATGGATTTGTTTCCTGAGAAAGAATTGTCAGTCAGCAATGTGGAGCTGGGCTTCTTCGACAGGCGGTTAGAGGTCAGTATATTTGTCCCAAGAGGCTCTGTGCTGGATAGAAAATCAATGTTAAGGTTCTGTGTTTACAGAGTAGCAAATGGACGTCTTCAAGGTCCCAGACCTCACCTATGTTTTGAGTTTTATTTTTCACCTAAGTTTTTCTTTCTCCATCTGTGTTGTAGGACAACAGATTGAGTCGACGCTCTCTGGAGCGGCTGACCGGGGTGGAGGGAGGCTATTGCTGTGTCTTCCTGCCAGATGGCAGCGCCTCCCTGGTCCCCACACGTAATGGTCAAACCATTAAAGACATGCTTGCCAGCCTGTGTGAGAAGAGAGGCTTTCCGATAAAAGATGTCATCATCTATCTTCATGGCAAGGATAAGGTGAGAGGTGTTCGGTGTGCAACACAAACCAGCTTTTTAATCCTGATGCGATTTTAAACATTTCTCCTTGCATTGTTGTTTTTACAATAGACAGTGATTAAATATGATTGGTCTCTTCCTATTTTTATGTCCTCTCAGTCCTTATTTTTCTCTCTTGCTCTCTCCACAGCAGCCCTTATTGCTGGGCCAGGACTGCTCTGTACTGAGGGATCAGCAAGTCTCTCTTGAGCTCAGGGTTACATTTTTGTGAGTTAGTTTTGTCTGTTTTGTTCACTTCCAACTTTGTCTTTGTCCTATTTGCAGACTCTCACATCCACATACCCATCACAGCATGTCACTTGTCAATATATGAAAGCAAGAACTGTTCACTCAAGACTTATAGCATGGTTATCTTTCCTTTTTAATCATTGCAATCATTGCATGAGCCTCAAGGCCTAGTTTCATGCAAAACCTGCAGTGAGGTACATTTTAATGATGCTATGCTGCTGCTGACCTGCCTCAATCACTTTGACCCTCTTACTGAGGCAGGTAGTTGAAATGAATGTGTTTCAGGCTGGAGATTGCCTTCACTGGTAAAACTGTGGGGATTATGGTGAAGTCCAGTAAGACACTGCAGGACGCCCTCACTTCTGTGCTGCAGCGACATCATCTCAAACAGCAAGATGTCTCGGTCACCATTGTGAGTGTCTGTCTGAGTGAGAACATAATATGTCTGGAGTATTCCCACTTGTCTCTAAAACAATATTGGACAAAAAAAGTAAAACCATGGATACCATTTTTCTGTGCACAAATTTCAGGAGCAGCTATTCTATAGATTTCTGCGACTTGCATACAAATGTCCAATTTTAGGATTTTAATGGGATCACTCAAGATGACAAGGGAACAATATTTCCTTAATGGAACAAAAATGGCACTCAGTAGAGCAGATGGCTTTAGGCAAGTCTGAGTAGCTCTCAACACACCTGTCTCAAACTCTCTGCAGAAGAAAAGACAGAGGGAATTTGTCTGAAATATAATTAGGATATACAGTGATACCTCTACTTACGAAATTTTCTACTTACGAAATTTCTCACCAGGAAAATATTACCTCTACTTACGTAAAAACTGTACTGTGTAAAAACACAGTATCAGCTGATACTCGAATCTCCCACAGGTTCCTGAAAGCAACATTCTCATGGCTGCTCTGCCATTGGCTATTACCTATTACGTATCCTCCTGGCATCCCATTGGCTAAGAGGGATGCCATTCCACCTCTGTGTGGAGCTAGAACGGTGCTTATGGAGTGTCTCGGCATTCGGCACTCGACCCTTGAGGTAGTCTGATACTTTTGCGCAAATATAACTTTTTGAGTACGTATTCGCTATGGACCCCAAGAAAGTGAGGGAGAAAAGAGGAAAAGAAAAGACGAAGAAAATATTTTCTTTGTCAATGACAAAGCAAGAGATAATAGAAGAGCATAAGAAAGGGATGCGTTTGGTTGATCTCGCCAAAGAATATTGCCAAAAATCTACAATCGACACGTTATTAAAACAAAAGGAAGTTTAAGGAGTTTAAGACATCGCGTGGGTGGTTGGAGAAGTTCAAAAGGAGGACTGGAATTCTGTTGTGTGGCATGGTGAGATAGGAGCGCATGAACCAAAGAGGGCAAAAAACAGTGAGGACAGCTGTTAAAAGGTAAATGACCATCATTTTTATTCTTTACTCTATTATTTGTTTTTTACGTTATGCACAACTCTCATTGTGTAATAATCAAATCTTAACATGTATTTGTTACATGTTTTGATGCATTTTTATGCTTTATAAATTTGTCGGAATTTTTGTGGGCTTGGAACAGATTAGGGCCTTTACATGGAAAATGCGTCTCTACTTACGTAATTTTCTACTTGCGTAATTTCTTCTGCAACCAATTAATTTCGTAAGTAGAGGTACCACTGTAATTTAGATCAAAGGTAGAAGGCATCAAAAACAGCTTGATGTTTTCATTGCTGCTTGTGTCATTGTCTGGGGTACAGCTTGTAAAATTGTCACTAAAGTTGGTTTGAGACATGCTATACATAATGTTGAATGTTTATTAATCTAAATTTTTGGATAATTTCTTGTGAAATGAGAGGAAATGTTGAAAGATACTTCAATCCCATCATCCCAACAGTATGCAAGTAATGACCTTTACTTTCATAATGTTACAAATATACCAACAAATAGGGGTCCAGGTGGAGGTAATGAGCAGATCAAGGTGATCTTACTAAAGCATGATGTATATGTTCTGTTATCCTTCGCTCACTGAACTGTGTCTGTACCACTGACTGGAAGGACTGGAGGCCCTCATGTCTTCCATGTTTGTTTTTAGGTTGGAAGCGATGAGCCTGTTAGCATGACCACGACTGCATTCAAGCTGGTCAACAAGACGATACGGCTCGACATAACCAAAGGTTACTTTACTGCACTTATTCATTCATTCTTTCTTGCTATGAAGATGTCTTATTTCACTTTAATGGACACAGAAAAAACACATATTTAATATCAGGTATAATGGTCGGATTGAAACAAGCAGCTATAGTATGGGGAAAACAAACCAGAACTCTTGGCTACTCACTAATGTCATTAAATGACATTAGTCAAATCAGACAAGACCTGTCGTGACCTTTTCTTGCAAGTCAAGTTATTTATGATGAAGGTTTATCATTCATAATTCTTTTTGTTCCCCTGTGCTGCCTGAACCCTGACCTCATTCATCTCATTATTCCCTAATGGGTCCTTCATGGTTTTGCATTTCCTGAGTCTGAGTTGTAAGCTGGAGCCAAAGACAAAATCTTTTCACTGTCACTTTTAGTGCCTTGTTTTTACTTTTTTTTTAACTTCTGTCTGAATTTTCTTTGTTCCCAGTTCAAGCGCAGGTTTCTTTCTTTTTGTCTCTTCATTATTTTCTGTGGAGTTGAAATGTCTAGAGTCCGTTTGGTGTCTCAGGCGAATTGTTCGCTCACCTCTTTTCCCTAATGCTTAAAACACCAGAGCCAACTTCACTTTAGATCAGTGCGACACACCTCAGCTCCACTCACTGAACTCAGAAACAAAGATATATAGATTCGATCAGAGTGGCTGTATCCTTGGAGGGCTGGCATAATTCTTGTCACGATTGGTTTTTTTCTGGCTTATGCCTGTGTTAAAACAATGGAAAAGTTGGGCTCTTAACATCATCTGTAATGGAAATGGAAGCACAACTAAAATCTGATTGGTACCTTTTGGTTTGAGGAGGAAGAGCCGCTTCCAGTGCCAGTGGTGCAGCAGCCGCCACACAGGTGAGGCAATGATAATGAACTGCATGACATCAAACTTGTGTGCTTCATGAAATCATTGGCAAGATTATTTGAAATAAGATTTGAAACGGTTTATACAATGACAAAATATTTTTTTTTAAATTTCAACCTGAAATTCTATTTTAATTGTTATAAAAATGCTATGTTTGAACAACATGATGTTTGGCTTCATTATTTAGATTTTAGTTCTTGAACCATGTCGGAATCTATCCCTTTTTATCTGCTGTGTATGGGATAATGAAATTTTTTAAAGTATAGAATGTTACCCAAGCACTGAAATGAAATGGCTAAATATGAATCTAATGCACTTAAATTTTACGGGGAGGGTTCTGGATAAAACTAAAAGCGTCTGAAGTCCAGTAAATGTCCTTGTTTTGAGGCATCAGCATGTAGCCCTGAAATATTTAATCCTTGTTTGATTGGTGTGCAAATTAACGCATTAATCATGCATTGAAAGCTGGAATCTATTTTGGGCCTAGGGAGGACCAGTGAGTGCAAGAGGTGCGGCTAGGTCATTGCTGCAGACTGAAAGCACAAAGATGCCCAGTAAGAACCGCGACATGGACGGTAGGACATCACAGCAGAATGTTGTAGGGCTGCATTAAATGGATTCAGACATTTCAGTTGAATCACACAATCTGTCTCAACAGACGAGATTATAAGGATAAACTGCTATTAGAAGATTTATTATTTATATCATTTTATGTTGCCTGACAAAATAATGTCTATTTGATACAAAGGTGAGATTGATATTTTGTGTGTTTCAGGGTTGCTTGACATGCTGACGAGGGCTCAGTGCCACAGGGTTGAAGACCAGCGAGGTCTTTTGACCAAAGAGCAGCTGGAAATCCCAGTTTTCCTGCAGTTGACCTCTGAGCAGGGACAGGACATGGATAAGGAGGACAAGGAGATCAACGCAAGCAGCCCCCCCACTGCAGACTGTAAAGAAGACAATTTGTCCTTAACAGCCAGTTCAGCCGGAGTAGGAGAGGAAAGTCCTGCTGCACCAAAAGACTCGTTTGAAACAACTGTTTGACCAAAAGAAAAAAAGGAGCGACCCAGAACTGCAAGAGCATTGTGCTTCCTATTGTGTCAATAGAAAGAAATGGTCAGTGAAAAATGGTTACGTAGTTTTAGAATTGTTTACTACTGCTATCAACTTGGAAACTGATAACTGGCCTCTCTGCAGGCTGTATGGTATTTAAAAAGCTGAAGAAAGATTCTGGTCAACATTTATGGTGTCATTTTAGAACACTACATTTTGGTTTGAAATGTTATGAATTTAATATATCAAATGTTTGAAGCATTGCTCACCTTGAAGACTGTTTTTGTGTTCCCTTATGTTAAATGGTTTACGGTTTCTGCCGGTTTTATTTCTCACTTTTTTTTTCTATGACCTAAACATAAACAGGCTTCAAAAGATGGGCCAGAGGGCAATGTATTGCACATCCTTTTCCTTAAGATTAATGATATTGAATATTTTCAAGTTTTAATATTTTAAATCACTAATTTCACCTGATTTTGCATGCTTGCTGTTTTCAAATTGTGTGTTGTGGAATCTGACTGTTTGCTGTGATGACACTGGTGCTGTTCTGTTTCCCTGTTGCCTTGGATACATCTCTGGGTCTAGTTCATGGATGAGAAATGTGATATCACAGTGAATGACTACGGTGAAATCAAACTAGTAATTATCTCTCAGGTTGTATCCAAAGAATTAAAGCGTTTTCTCATTAACTGTGAGGACCTGCCTGTGTTGTGGAAAGATGGCATGTTTGAACTTTATAGCCCTCAGTAAAGATTTTTTTTTTTTTTTTTTTGGATGAATTACTGAGGTCAGGTTCTGGGTTGACAAATGCAATGTGATTTGGTTTTGTAAGAAGTGTAGCCAGGCCCTGCTGTCATCCAGCCAGTGGACCGGCGGTATGACTCATTCCATGTAAAACAAGTCTGATCTGGATCTCTCTAGCAGCTACCAATTCATGAAGATTTGGTTGTATTAGCTTGTTTTAAAATAAAGTCTCGAAGCCATCCTTTTTCTCATGTCTTACTATACCTCTTAAATTGGCTTTTAACCAATGATTTTGCTCAACCATCAACAGATCTTTTCCTATTACTGGGATTGATGGGATTCTTACGGACTGTTGTGTAGATTGCAAAACAAATTTAATGAGCCATAGAAGTTAGAAGAAAGCATGAATATAGATGTGACAGTTGTGATTGTATGAGCGTTTGGAAACGTCAGTTCTGCCTTCCCTGTATCATTCCTGTAGATCTGGCTGTCAGGTCAGAGATTGGCTGCAGACTACTGCATTAGCAGCTGTGTAGTTAACACGGCTTCTAGCCGCTGTTCTGGACTTGGCATACAGAACTGTTTGGTAAAGCTGGCGTTATGTGGTTGTGTTTGTGTGTAAATGTTTGAGTGGTGCATCAGAGAAGCTATGAATGGGCAGAGAGGGGTGTGCTTTCAGACACCATTGCAGCGGTGAGCGGAGTGCCATCTACTCCACTCCAGTACTGCACTGAGAGAGAAAAGGAGAGAGAAGGAAAGGTAAGTGCATGATTTTCTTCTAAGGTATTTAAGTGATCACATTTTTGGGGGATTGCTGTGCTTATTTACCTGCTCGGTCTCTGACTCGTTCATCCTCTCTGCCAGCCCATTTCATTTATATGCTGATGCTGACTTCATGCCCTCATTCATAGAAAACAATATTTTTGTTTTGACTGAATAGAACACATTGTCATGTTTCCATATCTGCTTTTAGTGTTTGACATTGTATATATAACAAGCTTTCAATCCCCAGAATTGAAATCAGATAATAGCAGTTATTCTTTTAGAGAACCTTTCAGAGGAATCTTGCAGGGTATAAGGGAAAGGCATTTATCAAGACTTGCAAGTCATTTTTTAAGTTGAAAGCTAGCCAGTCTTCAAACAAAAATGAATTCAGATGCTGCGATCTGGAGAAAGGCACATGGCAGACCTGTGATTCAGATGCTTGACTGTCTAATGTGTGTGTATGCCTGTGTACGTATGTAAATGCACATGTGACCATGCATATGTCACACCTAAGCATGACAGAGCAGATGGCCCATCATTTACAGGACAAAATGTCCTTGCAAACTGTGTCATCAAATTGTACTTCCTACCCAGCTGCTGTTTCACTTATTGAACCTATGTTCCTTTTATACAGTGACCAACTATGTATACATGCATGAATGTTTAGATAGACATCTTAACCAGGGCAGACATGAGCAGGCGTTACTGTCATACCACATGAGTCTGTGGCTTCCAGGTATGAGTTGACTTAAACATCTCCAAGGTGTTCACCACTAAACTGAGTTAAGGAGGAACTCTACTATTATGTATTTTCTAAGCTGTAGGATTTGTTCTCTTTTCAAACATTCTCAGCCTCTCCTTCAGTTGAAGTGAATCTGGAAGGAGGTAAATGGTGAAAAAGACTGTAAGGCAAGGTATTCCATTTGCCCAGCCTTGCAGAAAGAGTAGCTGGAGTAGCTTTTAAGTTTCTACCTTAGTGTGTACCAGGTTTTGTACTAGGACCACAAAGAAGCGTAGTGCTTTTGGATGTGTCGCCTTCGCTGTTGTCTGGCTGCTTGCTCATGTGGATTAATTGATGCAGAGGTGTTTTTCAAAGCCATGAGGCTTTCTGTCTCACCAATGAAATGTGGCTCCACCACCTCAATGCACCTCAAGAGAATTAAATAAGAATTGCATGAGGTCCAATGTGGTTAGATACCCATAAATAACTCAGTATTGTACTTTTTGCCAGACTGAAGAAAATAGTTTTCTTCAACAGAAATACTCTTTACACAATAAAACACTAGAATTTTGAATTGTGATTAAACTAGTTTTGTCTAGTCAGAAGGAGGTAGGGTGATGAACATTATACAGCATAGGTCACATGATTGATCCATCAAGTTCCGTCTCTGGTGATCTATTATTGCAGATCTGATAATATCCTATTAAAACATGGGGAGCTTTCTAACCAGAAACATTCTGAATGATAACAAGGAGCTGCTCTCCTGGGATGAAGTTGTGAGAATGAGTCAGATTTTGTATATGCGGTACATGAAACATGAAATGAGGTACTTGTCACCATGATTTCTCTTCATGGTTTGAAAATATGTGTAGGTCTCTTTGATTGAAACCCAATTTTAAAAAAGTTCACTTTCCAGAGGAAGGTGGGGAAAAAAGAATCAGCTGGACTTGCTTAAGGTCGGTTGACCAATCTTTTTAAAGTTCCTCTTCCATGATGAAATACTGACTTTCATCACAACTACACCACTATAAGAAGGCTGCAAAGGGTCATAGTAAAGCTTCTAAAGAAACTCTTCTGATCCTATATGAGGTGAACCTGGTCAATGGGTGACCAAGAGAACCTAAATGACACTTCCTGCTGCCACTAGGTGGTGCAAGGACTCTAGCTCAATTTTGGCACTCATATAATCAAGATCTGGAGAAAGCTTATGACAGGGTGCCCAGAGAGGAACTGTGGTATTGTATGAGGAAGTCTGGAGTGGCAGAGAAGTATGTTAGAGCGGTGCAGGACATGTATGAGGACTGTAAGACAGTGGTGAGGTGTGCTGTAGGTGTGACAGAGGAGTTCAAGGTGGAGGTGGGACTGCATCAGGGATCAGCTCTGAGCCCCTTCTTGTTCGCTATGGTGATGGACAGGCTGACAGACGAGGTTAGACAGGAATCTCCATGGACTATGATATTTGCAGATGACATTGTGATCTGCAGTGAGAGCAGGGAACAGGTGGAGGAGAAGCTAGTGAGGTGGAGGTTTGTCCTGGAAAGGAGAGGAATGAAGGTTAGCTGCAGTAAGACAGAGTACATGTGTGTGAATGAGAGGGACCCAAATGGAAGAGTGAGGTTACAGGGAGAAGAGATCAAGAAGGTGGAGGATTTTAAGTACTTAGGGTCAACAGTCCAGAGCAATGGAGAGTGTGGAAAAGAGGTGAAGAAGCGTGTACAGGCAGGATGGAACGGGTGGAGGAAAGTGTCAGGTGTGATGTATGATAGAAGAGTTTAAGATAAAATGAAAGGAAAGGTGTACAAAACTGTGGTGAGACCAGCGATGTTGTTTGGTCTAGAGACAGTGTCACTGAGGAAAAGACAGGAGACAGAGCTGGAGGTAGCAGAGATGAAGATGCTGAGGTTCTCTCTGGGAGTGACCAGGAAGGATAGGATCAGGAATGAGTACATCAGAGGGACAGCACATGTTAGAGGTTTTGGAGATAAAGTCAGAGGCCAGACTGACATGGTTTGGACATGTCCAGAGGAGAGATAGTGAATATATTGGTAGAAGGATGCTGAGTTTTGAACTGCCAGGCAGGAGGCCTAGAGGAAGACCAAAGAGGAGGTTTATGGATGTAATGAGGGAAGACATGAAGGTAGTTGGTGTGAGAGAAGAGGATTCAAAGGACAGGGCTAGATGGAGGAAATTGATTCGCTGTGGCGACCCCTGAAGGGAAAAGCCGAAAGGAAAAGAAGAAGAAGAAGATAATCAAGTTTTGGGAAGATTTAATCATCCCCAATATTCATCCAAGACAATGTAATTGAAATTCTTTTTGGCTCTGTTAGCCTTTTTAGAAATGTGTGTGGGTGTGCGTGCACACACAAATACACATCAGTAGGAGTTGGAAGAACTGTGATCGGTGAAGTGACTACACCACAGTTCTTACAACTCCTGCTGGTGAAGGTAATAAGTTCTTCATTTCAGAAGCATTAATTGTTCAAACATGTCTTTCATGCATGTTGCGTGCCTCTGACGAGACATTGTGTGTGAAGCACAATCATTGTCAATTAAGTATTATTTTCTTTGCGAGCTGGTCAGGGAGTCCTCTGTACAGCCTTCTGCAAAGTCTTCAAAGGGCTTCTTTACACACTTGAAAGTAAGAGTCCGCAGCCTTGGTTTTACCCAAACATGTATGTGCGCAAAAAGCCTGATCCATGAAAGACGCTGTGCACACCCTGCTGGGCTAGGCACAGAGGATGAGTGAGCGCCTGTTGCTCATCCGCCATTTATTCTTCATGAGCTCTCAGCTGAAAGCTTCCTGTTGAGCTGCAGACTGAAAGGGTGGCTAATAATTCAGTGTCACATCAGACAATGATAATTAATCTTTTCATTTTCTTTTAGTTGGTTTAGTCTTGTTTTACCAGTTAAAGGTGTAAACTTACAAAAACTAATATAATGCAATGAGAGACTTGCAATAAATGTTTCATTTTGCAATAAACAATGCTTTAGTTATTTCACATGAAAGGTTTCCAGGTTTTCCATTGTTTGGATTTGGCAGCATTTACTAGTTCCAGGTTCTGATTACATGATTGTGGCTCCATCTGGTTGTCTGACATGTTTTTGGCTTCGGGCCAAAATATGAAGAAGGGTTTTTAGGGATCATTAATCATCAAATAGGGATACATTGTTTGGATCCCTCCAGGAGACCATTCAGGAAAGACTAACATGTCAATGTTTCCGGAAGTTGACCAACCAGATAATGGTTTGCGTTCTAAATAGGAATGGTATATATACCAGCTGCATTTAGCTCGGTTTTGATCTGATCTGGTGCAACCAAAACAACAAACCTCCAACAACCACTAGATGACAGCAAAAGACTGGATTAGATTTGGACTACTGCACCTTTGGTTCTTTTCGTTTTTGGATCACTTACCAGCTAGAAGAGGCAACACTGTTAAAGTCCAATCATGTTTCATTCAGACTGTCGACATACTGTGTGGTTCATCACTTAACACTTTTTTTAAATAGATTTTTTAATATATGAAGACTAAACAGGTCCACAATTGTTTTTGAAGACCATTCACTTCTTCTGTAGTCATGACTCACCAACATAGCTGATGTCACATTACTTTTCCGGGCAGGACTCTGAAAGAATGAACGGATTATTTGCCATACATTAAAATGGTCAACACACCTTTTACATTCTTTGCTCAAAGTAATTTTTAAGATATGAACAGATTTATGGAAATTGGATACACTCACAGGAGCTGTTTTTCACCACAGTGGTTCAACCCTAAAAAAACATAACTGTAGTTGTGACATTATCCATCTATTGACGTACAGCGCCATTTTTGGGGCCTGAAAATGTAAATTTTTTACATTGGCTTCCAGAAATTGATCTTTTATAAATATTATAATTGCTGATGCTGTGTAAACTAACAAAATGCAACTATTCTGGGCTTGATAACAGAGCCCACCTCACATACTTATTACGATTCCATTATTGCCAGAACAACAAAAAATGCTTTAATGTTTTAAATTTTATATACTGTTGTGATTCCCGAAGGGAAATTAAGAACGCACACTGTAGTATATTAGTCATCAATCAATCACACGCATGCATATTAGTGAGTACAGGCCTCTGTAATACACACAAACACACACAGGGGACCTGTAAACATGCAACAGGAGGTAGAGTGGTGGGCAGTCCTTTGGTGGAGCGGCCAACTTGTAAGGTGGACGGCGCCTCGCTCAAAGGCACCTCGGCAGCGCTCCGGAGGTGAGCTGACACCTCCTGTCAGCTCACTCCAGGTGTTTTTGGACGGGAGCGGGAATCGAACCACCAATCTTGGATGATTGGACGACTCGCTCTACCACTGCTGTTCCAAAGCTGGCTCAGTGTCTCGTTTTGCTTGTGCTAAGTTTATCAACATCCCTCCAATGTTGGATTCCTGAGCCACTATTGTGATCAGCAAAAGTGGCTCAGGAACAGCAACTGTTCTTATGATCCATGTGCACAAGGAAAATTCCCAATGCAATGTTTTGTGAAGGCAAATTTAAATAAAATGTTTTGAAAAAAACCACTGTCATATAAACAGGGTCATAATCTGGAGGTGTCTTTGTCTAATAATTTAGAGTAATGTCCAGCACGGTGGTCCACTTGGTGTTTTCAAATCCGTCAGAGATCAGTGGAGGAGTTAGACGTGGCTGTTGGTGGTCTCCATTGTTGCATTATAGTTGTGCAGATAGTTTGTCAGTCAAACTAATGATGGCACAATAAGGACAAACTATCTTACATCCCAAGAGGAAAAGAACTCTGGAGTAGAGAGATGAGATTTGTGTCCCTGAGTTAGTCACCACCTAGTGAAGATAAACCTTAACTGCAGATTTATCAACATTTTCCTCAGGGTGAAAGATGAACAGTTTAGTTCATAATGAAATGTAAATAAAATGAGTGTGGCCAGTAACCCCACTAAGAGATGCTAATGGTTTTCTTTCATGTCTAACATATAACCAATGCTGTTGTAACGTGGTTGTTTCTCTCTCTCCCTCCTGTCTTTAGTTTGAATAGCCGCGGCTTTCCCAAAAATATCAAATCAAAATCCTAATTGGAACTGAACACATCCTGAAACTTCGTGTCAATCATGGAACAGAAGGCGAACGAGGTGTGTGTGAATGCCTGACACAATATATACTTTTATAGACATGTAGTGTGTCTTACATGACCCTCCCCTGTCATTCTTTAGTGTCCCACCACCACCTCTCCTCAGAAGCACATGAAGAACAGGTCCAAATCCACAGAGGAGATGCAGCAGATGAAGAAGGTGAGCAGCAATCTGTCATTCGTCTCTGCTTGGATTTCCCCTCTGTACCATCAGTTAGATTTGATGTGACTGCTTGCTTCTCCTGTACAGACCTTTGCCTCACAGAAATCACTCCCAGGAAGACCAGAGCTGAATAAAGTGAAGGTGAGGGCTGTGTTAGGACTTTATATGGATTTTTTATCTATTTCTATATCGTTCCATGTCTTTGTTTTTCAGGAGTGTCCTGAGGGCTCTCACGTGCCTACATCCCGCACAGAGGAGATTAAGTGATAAATCCAAGGACCAATTAGTTCCTGCTGAATTACAATCATCACAAACATAACATGCATAAATTGTACATGTGTACACTTGGAAACATTATCCTCAATTATTGAGGACAATAATAAATTCAAAATATGCAAGAAATGGTAAATTGAACTCAAACGGAAACACAACCTCATGCACACTAAAGCACCACAAAAACAGGACGCCTGTAATGATGCTGTTTCATTGTACTCTGAATGTTGTATACATATTTCAAAATGAATGTGTATCGACATTAAAGTCTTGCTGTCGAGTCAGTCTGTCTTTGTTGTGCTCTCATTCAGATCTTGACAAGCTCAAAGCACATTTTTTACTATGAGAGAGCTAATCTATTTGATGAAACTAATGCACGCATTCATCTGGAGATTAACCAGGGCCGTGGAGCAAGATTAAAGGGCAAATGAGGCAGATGGTGATAACAGAGCAACAAGCAGGCCCTGATCTAATTGAAGTGCAGTGAAATGCAGCTCAAGGACTTCATTGGCCACAGGGAATCCTAAGGCACAGGGAAATCATTAGCCATTCAGGCAATGTCTGGGAGGATTAATTTTCAAAAATGTGTTTATTGGAGAAATGTACCTGATGGCATCTCCCAGAATTCTCTACCTAGGGATCTGAGACCTGCAGAAATATTAATTTCTTCGTTCACACTCTACTACCATTTCTTTTTTGCAAAAAAATAAATATTTGGCTCCAATTTTACCAACTGTGGAACTATTTTATAAGTGCAGGATAAGGAAAACTATTAGAATTTTTCATCCTACTCCACCCAACATGTCACGGATCTAACACTGAGCGAGACAAACAACCATTCACATTGTTGTAACACTTGTTGGTAATTTCACCTGCTACATACAGTATGTTTTGGCCATGAGAGGGACAGCAGTAACTAATGAACCCTTATGCTGCCCTACACTGATGACAATTAATGCTAAAAGAATTTTTATTTCATTGCTCCCATAAGTCACTTTGCTTGATCTAGTACTCTCTAAAATGTGATTATACAGAACACACTTTCAGCAAGCTTAGACACACTGACACCTTGTAGTTCACGTAACAAATCCAAGATGTTGAGTGGTATATCAAACCAGTTTTGAAAAGCTTTGAGACTCCCCAATGAGACTGAAGATGAAACTCCCCAAAAATCCAGAATATTAGAAAGGCTTTTACAAGCTCATTAAGTTTGGTTAAATTTGTTGCTAAGAGACATTAATGTGAAATTTTGCATGCCTGATAAAACACTTTTAGTTTTGTTGTCATTAATCTCCAGACTCTGCTTTCAATTACAGTAGCGACAGCTGAAATCTCATTTTATAATGAAGGTAGTTTTAAATTATTAAATGCTTTGTTTATTAAATGTCAGAAAATCCCCATTGTCAGGGAGAAAGTGTCCAGTTTGTTTTATCTAACCAAATGTCCAAAACTTCAGAAATACTTAACACAAGTGAATAACTAATTTCGAGACAATCACTTCAGTTGTCGATCAATTTTCTGGTGACTGATGTCTCTCAATCTTTTACGTTAATTGACAAGTCAGCATACTTAAATGAAAACTAGATGGTACTCAGTAGAGCAAAAGCCCAATAGTTTTAACAAAATGAACCCCAATTTAGTTTACAAATCTTAACAGAAAAATTTCCATTAAAATCTGAAATTTAATGACATTTTGAATACAGCTCTATCCAACAATATTAAAGGAAGACAAATGTATCCTCATAGATTATCCTTGTTTGGATCCACTGCAAAATCTGATGGCTTCTTTTTTGACACATCCAACCCATCTAATCAAAATCTGTCAGATTTAGCTTTACCATGTGACCAGATAAAAAATGAACAAATTACAAGGACACCCAATAGAACAGATAACTTAAATCCCAACAGTCCTTTTAATTAAATACATTTTTTCCCCAACAAAACATGGGTGCCATGCAAAACTGGCTGCCCTCAGGGTTTTATTGAAGTAAGTGGAAAATATTATAAATCTTAGATCCCTTCCATGTCTGAATTTCCTCCAAAATGTAATACTGTAGTTCTAATGTTAAGGGAAATTAAGAATTTTATGGATAGGTCTTTTTCTGATTCACTCCAATATTTGACGATTTCTTCCATTGCACCAGTGTCACCCTTCAATCTGGTGTCACAACAATCCATCAGATCGCTCATATGTGATTGAAAAAATGTTTAAATATGCTCAAATATTTCTATCAATGGTCACAAAATAGAAAACCCTGAATCTAACTGGATCCATCTGACATTTAGTTGGTTTCCTGACATACCCCTTTGCTAAGATTAATAAAAACAAAACAAACGGCACTGGTGAAAACAACAGACTGGGAGGCTAACTTTAACGCCACATGGTCTGTCTCAGTATAAGAATAAGAAGAAAATGTGGCCTTTAGGGAAGTGGAGCAGGAAAGTGTGTGTCTGCTGCAGCACCAGAGTGACAATCTGTTTGGATTAGCTCCAAACTAAACACGGAAAAGGACATTGCATACCTAGACAGCAGATTAATAACATCACTGAGCCTTTTTAAGGAGCCCTGGGTGTAAGCCAGATACTTAGTAATGCATTTGTAGGCCATGATTGATTACTTATTCATATCTATTCTCTAATGCAGCACCAAACCTTGAGGGTTTCTTCCTCTGCTGTACACAGCGCGGGCTCCTGTCCAGCTACCTGCACAACAGCTGAGCTGTTATCTCTCTGGCTCCCAGCTCTCATAATAGTTTGGAACAACCACATTAAAGGGACTATTCACTTTAGCTCCTCTGAGTTCATGGATGCAAGTCTGAGGTCAGCAGCTTTTCTCAAATATGTTTGAGAATGCTGCTGACTTCACAGAACCTGATTTGGAGTAATTATTAACAATTGCCCTCTTAGCCAGGCCATTGTGGACTTCAACAACAGTGAGGGGGACATTGTTCATGGGTTGTGGGGTTCAGATGAAAATCTTCATATTTATGGGTGAGTCTGTCTGAAAACATCCCATATGGTCCAATATCAATCATAACATGCTTGATCTTAGGTCCTAGCAAAGTATCTAAGTACCTGAACATTCTGCATAAGTGAAGAAGATGACACTGGTCATGTTTGAAATTCATCCACTGATTTATCTCACGTAATAAATTATCATTTAATGTCCAGACTCTAATCTTATCCAGGCAGCCAGTGCGTCAGGGCAACATCAAGACTGAGCAGACCTTTCTCCCCACATGTACCACTAGATGTCAGATTGCTCATACGTTTGAGGCTGAGAGGACATCAAACAACCTGCACAATGGCATTGCCCTCTCCATTTTGATATCATCATCTAGTCCCAAATCAGGCGAAAATTAGCTGGTTCAGCAAACATCACTTTTCACCTCATAAACAATGTACTCTCCCAAGTACGTGTCATTAGGTTAAGGCTTTTTGTTGTTGATTAGCGATGAGGTTTGTGATGATGGAGCAGGTTAATTTACAAGAAACGAGTTCTCCTCCAACCACCTGACACTTGGTAACTTATTGAAAAATCACACCTACTTCACATGGATGTTTTTATTTCTACGGGTTCACACAAAACACGTCACACAAGTTTCCTCACCATATGTGTCAATATCTAATATTTTTCATCCTGACACACCATGTTCATAAACTGAACATTTATTCTCAACTAAATCTCAGCCTTTTATCTTCAGCTGTGGGACCCACAGCTCATGCATCTTTTAAAAAATGTTGGCAAGTCGGCTGTCCCTCACTGACAATTACTAAATATTTCATTAATCCCTTTCACGACTATTTGCTACTTTGGGTAAAACTGGAGTAACTTCAGAAATATATAAGTGACTCACATCGACTTAAAGAAAAACTCCCAAATTGCACAGATACAGAGAATGTGGCAGACAAGGAAATAGTTGACTGTGGGATAGATGGATTAGAGGATAGCATTCACTACACACACACACACAGACACAGACACACACACACAGACACACACACTGTGCACAATCTAAGCTTATTCAGCTACAATCTATACAACTGTTTTAACACGCGTGTGCACGCTATCTACAGAGATGTACACATGCTAATGGGCTTCTTTTCACGTCACAACCTGTGAGAAGATTGAATGCACTGACTGCAATTGCTGTAATTTTGGCTGCTGTAATTACCGAACTCACTTCCATCCTCTTTGCTTTAAGACACATTAGCACTCCCTCCTCCACTGGAGTCCCCAAAATATGGTAAACTGGCTGACATGAAAAGAGGAGAAGAGTTTCTTTAAACGAATACTGGTGAAAAGGGAGTTGCTGCTTTATAGACAGTGGAGTGTTCCTTAAATGGATGACTTGCAGCTGCAGGAAATAGAGTGTAAGACAAATAACATGCCCACTGATGTTTCCTTATTGATTCTTACAAGGCATTCATTTGTCGTGGTGCACGACTTGACCTTGACTCAAGGACAGCCACCAATTGAAAACAGTGTGGGCCACCTTTGGCCTTTTTTATGGGTGTGTTGCTTGATCTGAGTCATGCGATGAGAAATGGGCTCATGTCCAGACATGTTGGCCTGTCTGGCCTCTTTGTACTGTTGCAGGTGTCTGATGATCATTTTTCACTTTCATATTCTCTCTATAATGGTGCCATTTAAAATACCTGTGTGTCACCACTCAGCATTCAAAGCACCATGTTCTCTCCATTTATAACCACAGTGTTCTTTGAGCTCAGTCCTGTGCTAAACTATCATGCCAAGTTTTTTTATTTAACTTCCCTTATTATGTACTTACATATTTGAAATACTTGAAACAAAGCTTTTAGCTTGTGTGTTTGTTCTTTGTAATTAGGGCTCAGGAAGTCTCCAAAGCTCAAAGTCATGCTCAAGGATGAGAGGAAGTCCGGTGTCATCTCCACCTTTGAGCTCAGCAGCAGCTTTGAGGGCTGCAACTCCACCTCAATTCTGCTTCACACAGAGAAGCTGACAGACCTCCTGAAGAGAAAGGAGATTCACATATTTGTCTCCTGGATTGGCAGCAGGCCTGAGATCTTTGAAAAGGCAAATAACAACAGTTGAAACCACACCTCAGTGTCTGAAGACATGCTCAAAAGGCAAACAGGGGAGGGGAGATCACACAAACCTTATTTATACCATCACCCTGCACTGTTTGTCTGATAATGATGTGCAGTATGTCTTTATTCTTTACATGCGTGACTGCCTGCTGAGACAACTTGGTCTATAGGTACTGTATGTTGAAATGTCTTGTATGAAAAGATCAAGTTTGCCTTTGTTTTACTTATAATGATGCACATGAAAAGCTTCTTCTCCTCAATCTTGTTAGTCTTCTGTTTTTATTTTGAACAGATAACACCCCAGAGACCACAGTAGAGAGTCCAAACAATATAAAAGAACTTCTTATAAATACACCCAAAGTCGCTTTCCTGTTGGTTCTTCTCTTCTTCTTCATTTGCTCTTTGGACTGCTCCCTCTGAGCTCTGCCTTCCAGTTAGCAGGAGGTCTGTCCATAACCCTGGCTGCCCCTCAGCAGGTAAAAAGGAACTCAGCCAGATGCTCGACAAGTACGAGTCTTTCCCACATAGTTCACTCTGCCTGACGGGATCAGCACTATATAATTTACTGCATAGTTTCCTGACCTTTGTGGACGTGGAGAAACAAGCTCTTTGAATTTTGTGTTGCTGTGGGCAACTTTATCATGTATAAGACCACTGTGTGTGTGTGCGTGTGTGTCTGTGTGCGTCTGTGTACGTGTGTGTCTGTGTGTGTGTGTGTGTGTGTGTACGTGTGTGTGTGTGTGTGTGTGTGTGTGTGTGTGTGTGTGTGTGTGTGTGTGTGTGTGTGTGTGTGTGTGTGTGTGTGTGTGTGTGTGTGTGCGTGTGTGTGTGTGAGAGAGAGAGAGGGGAGGGGACATTTACCAGAGCTCACCCACCTCCACCTCCAACATAGTCAGTCTGGTAGCCTCCAGATGTGAGTAGGTGCTTAACAGTGTGTGTCATTTTTGCAATGTGTCATATTTCATACAAATAAAGATTGATGTTCAGTGTTTTAAGTAAGATTCTCAAATGGGAAGACATTCAGCCTGGCCTAATGCACTGATAGAGCCCCCCCCCCCCACATCAATGCAAAAATGAACAACCATGAAAACTGCATAACAAGACTAAACCCAGGAGCAAAACATGTGTTTGTCAATGTCACAACTTTCAATGTCTATATGTTTGTGTTCACATTCCAAAATTATGAACAAAATATAACACTTTTTTGCCACTACATATCACTGTATTCTTAAAACTTTATGTAATCATCCAATCACTTTATAAAATACAGCTGACACAGGCGTAAATCGTGCATCTGTTGGACAAAGATATCACACACTCATTTGTGTTGTGTCTCAATGCAGACAGCACTTCGGCTGTTACAACTTGAGTTCCACAAGGCTTTAGAAAATGCCTGTTCGTACAATTAAGTTGTTGTTATTGTTTGATGTATTTTTACAGATTGGTTCAGTTAACAACTTTGTTGCTATGGGGGTCATTAGTAAAACTTGTAAGAATTATTTTAATATGGGAGGGTTTTACTGAATCAAAGAGATGATCAAATCCAACCATTCACGCTCTGTAATCCTCTTCAGTTTCAGTCACAGAGTCCATGTAAAGTATAAAAAGGCTGCTTAACACTATTATGTGGTGAAGTTACGACTAGTCCGTTGGGACAGCAGGCACTTAAGTGTAGTGTGTTAACACTATAAAATAAAATTCATATAAGAGGAGTCGGCCATCTTGTGAAACCCTTCTGTTGGCACCATAAGAGGCAAAAATGCAGAGACATGGAAGTGTCTGTTGGGGTGTGTACATGCATCCCCTGGAGGATCACTTTAGAGACATCCTCAACAATAAACCCTTAAGTAGAGAGTAAAGGCTAAGGATGGCCCCACATGTCTGCAGGTTAAAATAACCTTTCATCTCATTTGAAGTTTAAACATTGGAAGGTCGTGTGTTGGTATTATGTGGATGATGCATCGCAATTTATGATGAAGGGGTATATTCATTCTCCTTCAAATTAATGAAATCATTGGATGCTTATGTTCATGAAACATTAAGTCACGTAAATCCTTTTGTGATTGTCTCACACTTTCAGAAGTGAGGTCGGCTCTTCCCATTGTTATAGGGGTCCAATATTAGAATGTCAGCCATGAACATCATAGTCGTCATGATGCAAGAGTGACGACTTTCAACGGTGAGCGAATAATGGTGGAAGGGCAGGGGGTGAATGAAGTGGAAGTGAAAAACAGGAAAAAAGAAAATGAAATGGGAATGTGAAGAGGATAAGTGGGTAGATGAAGGAAAGAAGGCTGAAAGTGTAAAGAGAGGATGGTGAAAAGAAGGCATTAGCAGCTGTTCACTGCCTTTCTGCTTAAGCCTCCACTTCACTATGACGTCTCTAATAGCGACAATAATGGCACCAATCGACATTGATCCCACACCATTAACACTTCAGCATGAATGGTACACGACTGAACAGATGGCCTATTACTTAATCCTAGGCAAACCAATCATATTCTTCAATCTTTAACAGTATACAGTACTCATACGCTGAGTGAAAATAAAATACTCATATACTCAATAAATTACATCATAAACAGTGAAAAGCCATGAAAATCATATTAGTAAACAGCTACTTTTGCCAGTGAGAGCTGGAGGTGGGGTTTATTTCTTTGTCTACAAGATATCTTGAAAAGTTCGGGTCAGTGTTTATATGAATTGAATAGTTTCAGAGTCAGATCCCTTAACAGAGGTAATTTTCCTTCAACAAGAAACCAAAAATTACTGTACATCAATCAATTTGAAAATGTCGAGGCAGCATGGTGATACAGTAGGTATCGCTGTTATCGCACACCAAGTTGGTTCCTGGTTCGAGTCACACTCTGTGTGGAGTTTGCATGTTCTCAATGTGCCTGCGTGAGTTCTCTCCGAGTTCTCCAGCTTTCTCCCACCTCCAAAAACATGCGGTTCAGGTGAATTAGCCAGCTTCGAATTGCCATAAATGTTAATGTGTGCGTTCACATTTGAATGTCTCTATGTGGCTCTGCAGTGCACTGGCGTCACGCCTGGAGTGTACCCTACCTCACATCCCAAATCCACCGGGATAGGCTCCAGCACCCTGCAACCTGTGACAGTGGCAGAAGTGGGTAATGACGATGAATGAATGAATGCATTTGAAAATACCCATATATGGAGAACTCCAGGTGGTCCGTTGCTGCTGTATGTTCTGGGTCATGATCCAGATCTTTTAGGAGGCCAATATTTATTAGACCACAGTGTGGTTATCAAGCACAGATGTTTGAGCAAAATACTATGTTGTGATACATTTGATATTTTGTTATTGCTTGTGTTACCCTGTGTTAATCCTCATGGCTGGTTGAGACAATTTACGATGTACTCTACATTCTTTACTTTCACTTAAGTTAGACACACACATATACTTGTCATTAATGATTTACTATTGGATTATCTGTAATCTCCCAGGTGTTTAACTGTTTTTTCTAAGACAGCAAATCATTTGTCCAGAGTCAGGTTTAGATCAGGTCCAAACACATCAATTTTGCATAGGTGTCAAAGTGCACAATGCCACATCTGTTTAAAAGATATACAGAGATTACATTGAAACCAGAAGATGACAAAAGCCAGTGTCTTATTGTGACGGTCCCAAGCCCGTATAAATACAGAGGGTTGCGTCAGGAAGGGCATCCGGCGTAAAACTTTTGCCAAATCAAAGATGCGAATCAAACCTATGACTTCCATACCGGATTGGTTGAGGCCCGGGTTAACAACGACCGCCATCAGCGCTGTTGACCTACAGGGCGACGGTGGAAATTGGACTACTGTTGGTCGAAGAAGGAGAGGAGGAAAGTGTGTTCACACGAAGAGAGAGAAGATGAGTGCCAAGAGTATAGGACTGAGAGTAGGGACGTTGAATGTTGGAACTATGTCAGGAAAAGGTAGAGAGTTGGTTGACATGATGCAGAGGACATACTGTGTGTCCAGGAGACCAGGTGGAAAGGTAGCAAGGCTAGAAGTTTAGGAGCAGGGTTCAAGTTGTTCTATCATGGTGTAGATGGGAAGAGAAATGGAGTAGGAGTTATCTTGAAAGAGGAGTTTGTTAGGAATGTCCTGGAGGTAAAGAGTGTCGGATAGAGTGGTGAGTCTGAAGCTAGAAATAGAAGGTGTGATGTTCAATGTTGTTAGTGGGTATGCTCCACAGGTAGGATGTGAACTGGAGGAGAAGGAGAATTTCTGGTTGGACTTTGAAGTGATGCAGAGCATACCGAGAAGTGAGAGAGTTGTCATTGTGTGCAGACTTCAATGGACATGTTGGTGCAGGAAACAGAGGTGATGAGGAGGTGATGGGCAGGTTTGGTATCCAGGAGAGGAACTCAGAAGTACAGATGGTAGTTGACTTTGCAAAAAGGAAAGAAATGGCTATATTGAATAATTTCTTCCAGAAGAGGCAGGGACATAGGGTGACCTATAAGAGTGGTGGTAGAGCACACAGGTACAGTATGCTACATCTTGTGTAGACAGTGTGACCTGAAGGAGATCAGTGACTGCAAAATAGTGGTAGGCGAGAGTGTAGCCAAACAGCATAGGATGGTGGTGTGTAGGATGAATCTGGTGGTGAGGAAGATGAAGAGGACAAAGGCAGAGCAGAGGACGACATGGTGGAAGCTGAAAAAGGAAGAGTGTTGCATGACTTTTAGGAAGGAGTTAAGACAGGCTCTGGGAGGCCAGGAGGTGCTTCCAGATGATTGGAAAACTACAGCTAATGTGGTCAGGGAGACAGGTAGGAGAGTACTTGGTGTGTCATCTGGAAGGAAAGTAGATAAGGAGACTTGGTGATGGAATGAGGAGGTACAGGAGTGTATACAGAGAAAGAAGTTAGCTAAGAAGAAGTGGGATACTGAGAGGACTGAGGAGCGTAGACAGGAGTACAGGGAGATGCAGCGTAAGGTGAAGGTAGAGGTACCAAAGGCATAACAAAAAGCTTATGATGACATGTATGCTAGGTTGGACAGTGAGGAGGGAGACTGATGTATACCGGTTGGCAAGACAGAGAGACAGAGATGGGAAGGACGTGCAGCAGGTTAGGGTGATTAAGGATAGGGACGGAAGTCTATTGACAGGTGCCAGTAGTATGATGGGAAGATGGGAAGAGTACTTTGAAGAGTTGATGAACGTGGAAAATCAGAGAGAACAAAGACTAGAAGAGGTGACTGTTGTGGACCAGGATGTAGCAAAGATTAGTCAGGATGAAGTGAGGAGGGCACTGAAGAGGATGAAGAGTGGAAGGGCAGTCGGGCCTGATGATATACCTGTGGCGGTTTGGAAGTGTCTAGGAGAGGTGGCAGTAGAGTTTCTGACTGGGTTGTTCAACAGGATCTTAGATATTGAGAAGATGCCTGAGGAATGGAGGAGAAGTGTGCTGGTGCTCATTTTTAAGAACAAGGGAGATGTTCAGAGTTGCGGCAACTGCAGAGGAATAAAGCTGATGAGCCATACAATTAAGTTGTGGGAAAGAGTAGTGGAAGCTAGACTAAGGGCAGAAGTGAGCATTTGTGAGCAGCAGTATGAGTTCATGCCAAAAAAGAGTACTACAGATGCAGTATTTACTTTGAGGATATTGATAGAGAAGTACAGAGAAGGCCAGAGGGAGCTGCATTGTGTTTTTGTAGATCTGGAGAAAGCTTATGACAGGGTGCCCAGAGAGGAACTGTGGTATTGTATGAAGAAGTCTGGAGTGGCAGAGAAGTATCTTAGAACGGTGCAGAACATGTATGAGGACTGTAAGACAGTGGTAAGGTGTGCTGTAGGTGTGACAGAGGAGTTCAAGGTGGAGGTGGGACTGCATCAGGGATCAGCTCTGAGCCCCTTCTTGTTCGCTATGGTGGAAGTGGAAGAGTGAGGTTACAGGGAGAAGAGATCAAGAAGGTGGTGGATTTTAAGTACTTAGGGTCAACAGTCCAGAGCAATGGAGAGTGTGGAAAAGAGGTATCCTACTGCAGTAGTAACATAGTGTGACTCTAAATGAAAGTTTAACGGTTATGAAATGGTTTCATCTTTAAGTTCATATCATCTGAGCACTGACACTGACAGTGTTGGTAAGTTTCTGTGAGCGGGAAGGGAGGGGGGAAATCATCACTGAAGCCCAGATCACTTCTTTTAGCAAATGACTGAGTCAGGATAAGAGGCATAATGAGACATGTGGATATTAATGATACGAATCAGCATATAAAAAACCATGATCATGACTGGTAGATTTTTAACTCATGTTCCACATTGAGTGAATGACTGTTGTCCTTAATTCAAAAGAAATTATCCACCTTCACTAAACTAAATGAAAATGGCTTTCAAACACAATCTGTCATTCATCACAAACTTTGCAAATTTCTGGGCTTCTTCTTTGTGTAGAAAGCCTTCATTTATTCAATGAACACCATTCCTTTTCATCCACACCTGTCATAGTTGTTTTCTTTACTAATGTACACCCTTATTAATATTCCTATTGTTAAAATTACATAGATGTGACGGGTGTTCTTTGATTAAGCGATAATACATGTATAGCCTAAATATGTGGCAGAAAATTGTTTAAAGTAGATGTAACTTAATTTTTTAAAAAACCTATAAGGCCCAGCTACAATTAGAAGCCCTATCTTATGTTGGCACACAGGTACATATCTTGCATCTTTTTCCACTTCCGTAGGATGATTATTTTATGGCTGGTGTAACAATACTAATAATAATAATGAGATATAGCTCATTGTGCTGGTTGCCGTCAGAACCGAAGAGATCTCTGGTGAAATTGCTTCAAACACGAAGCAGAAGACCAGGTTTTTCAGATTCAACCATCAAGATGACCAGGACATGTCTTTGCCATTTGGGCGCATTGGCTTTGGAACGACTGGCCAGGGGAGATAATATTTGCAGAATCAATAACCTTTTTTAAATCATGTCTTCTTAAATCTCACTTCTGCAGATTTGCATTTATGTGATGTCATGTGTTTTATTGTCATTTTTATTTTGTGTTTTAATGTTTTTATGGAACTTTATAATCCTTGAATCTTATCATCCATCCCTTATTTTCTCTTTGCTTTTGACCATTGTCTTCTGGTTCACGTTTTTGCCTTTGTATTGTATTGCTTTGCCTTTGCTTTGCTTTCATAGGCACAAGAAAGAACATTATTATAAATAACTGAAATGTCTTTTTAAATCTGGAACACATTTTTGCATGATTTTAATCTAATGACTGGCAACAAATATTTTTGAGATGATTCCAACACCGAGCAAGTCCTTAACAGCTGCCAGCTGCAAAACAGGAACATATAATTTCTATAAGGGGAGTTGGACCCTGTCAAAGTCTCTCCACTTAAAATGTTTGCTCCGTATTGAAAGTTTTCCGAATTAAATTGAATTGAATATTGTTATTTAAATTCAGTGAAGACAATGGCTTACCACAAAGAAATATTTGTTATTCAAGAACAGAATCCTTCCTGGCTCAACAGAATCAGACACAATGACTCTTGCCGAGGACCCCAAGCGTCATTTCCAGGATCAGTACTGTAATTTTATTATAAAACACTCTTAATTCAAACATGACAGAAAAACAAAATGCAATACTTTTGGTGTTTCACAATCATCATCTCTGGTTTTGTCAAAAATAAATCTATGATTCACGGTGTTGGATGTCAGGAAATAAAATTCAGTGACTGAGAGATGAAAATGTGCAGCCAGTTCTACAGTTCCACATTTTTATCTCAGTTTTAATAGTTTTTTGCTGTTGCTTATTTGGTAGCTGCTAGTGACAGAGACAGTCAAACTGTCAAAATGACTTAGAGACCCCATATACAGTCTCCCACACAGCAGCCCAATACATATGACATGTTTGCTTGATGAGTTGTGAATTCATGTATCCTTCATATTTGTGTAAGACTTAACATAACAGAGAATTTAGTAATAGTATATAGTCCACACCTTGATGCTTGTACAACTAAGGTTCTTCAGTGTCTTCATCATGTGTGACTCATGATATTTGACAGATTGTAAAAACTGACATTTCAGTCATGGGTATGAATGGGTTAAACGATTAAAGACATCGTCTTTTACTCTCAGCTACACGAGTGCTTTATCATGGGGTCGCCATGGGAAATGAGGACATGAGGAACAGGGGACTGGTGCGTATGATGCCAGAATAGTGCTCTATTATGATAGTAGATTGTCTCCAGTGCTGTCTCCTGCACAGACAATGTGTCACACACTGGTGCCAAATAGAACCTGCCTGTGTTGTGCTTTGTGCTTCATTTCAGACTTCTTTATTTCTTTGTTTCTTTTCTTATTTCTTTGTTTCTTTCTTCCTATATTTCTGTCTCTTTTCAGTGAATTGGAAATAAGAGCATTGAAAGCCATGGTTCGAGTCATGACTTCCCGAGTCATCACTGAAGTGTGACTTTAGACTCAATAATATCTGCAACCTCAATGGAGGGAAGCCTCGGAGTGAATTCTGGCTGTGCTGCTGTGTAGATGTCTCCTCTCTCCTCTCCACTCACCAACACACCCTCCCAGTTAGGAAGTCTATTTAAGTTGCAGTGAGTTTCCCGTCGCTCCCTCTACCTGTCAGTGCCTCTGCTGCTCTGCATGCATATTTCTGCCTGTGCTTTCTTCCACACTGCTGTTCCAGCATCCAGGAGTGTGCTATGGTTCAGTCTGGTTTGGTTTGCATGTATCTGTGGGAAGTGATGAGGCTGAAGCCTAGACACCAAACTCCTGCTCCTATAATAAATTTCAAAATCAGGACTTGTCTGACTGAACTACTCTAAAGAAAGTGACCTGAATACAGTTATTTTTCTGACAAATTTCCAACATGCATATCCTCAGTAGTTTTCACTGATCCCGTTTAAAATCACCATGTTAATATCCTAACGATGGTATTGTCGTTCTGCAGGCAGTCATTTGTTTGTGTATACTAAGCTGTCAGACCTTACAGTGGGCCTGCTCCTCCTGGCAGGCTCCATGACTGTTCTCTGTACTTACTTAAAGGCCAAGTAGCAAAAGTCATCCATGAAGTCTTGAACACACGTGAGCATGCTGTTGAGCTGAAGAGCACATGGAGATTTTGCAGGTTAACAGGCAGGATCAAGTCAAATGAGGAAACCATCCAACATCTAAGAGTGATTATTGTACGATTTTGCACACATGAAAAGCATGACAGCCACAAAGTGAGGTAGACTGGACTCAAAACTCTTTTTCTACTCTGGTTAAGTGCTTTACACCGTAAAGCAGGACTCAGCCCTTCACACATTCATACAATTGTGGCACAGACATCAGTGGAAGGTGAGTAACCTTCTTATCAACAGAGTTAACCAGTCAGACACTCACACATCAATAGAACAATTTGGGGTTCAGTCTCCTGACATCTGCATACCAGTGTGTCCTTTTTGTGTGTGTGGCATCTAGGGTCCATTTAGGGTCAGGTCACATAATAGCTGTAAAATAACAATGAAGAGCCAGAAATAGTTCAGATTGTTCCAAAGAAAGTTTTAGTTTGATATGTGTGTGTGTGTGTGTGTGTGTGTGTGTGTGTGTGTGTGTGTGTGTGTGTGTGTGTGTGTGTGTGTGTGTGTGTGTGTGTGTGTGTGTGTGTGTGTGTGTATTCTTGTTAATAAGAATAAATAAATAAATATTCTTTCTTTCTACTACTAAATATGACACCTATTGATTGGCCTGCCTCAAAATTAAATTTGATTTCTTTCACATATTTGAATTTTGAGCTTGTGGCAAGATTACATCATTGAGCTAGAGAAAAGAAAGATGAAAGAAATGAAGATTTTTTTTCTTTTGAGAGGCTTGACCAGATTTTCACATTTTCCTAGACTTGTTTCTGCCACACTGAGATGACCACTTCTTTTTCTACCCCTCTGCTTGCATGTCAAAAATTGATTGTGGGGCTTTAGTGTGACAGGTTATTTTGTGAATCACTCACCCCATAGTTAATTTAAAATACAAGGGCAATTCTAACATACCTTATTAATGTTGTTTGTTCATATGAGGAGTTTGATTATTTAGTAATATACTGGTGATGCCTCAGAGCTGTGTGGAGGCAGATCAATTGCTCGGTGATCGGTTGGTAATGCCTCAGGGCTCCGGTAGGGGGAGACGCGCTCTGCTCCTTCGTTCAATACAATAAGTGAACGACAGAGCTGCGTGTGGTTTTCCTCAGTTCTCTCACTATTGTTTCCCTGTTTAAGGGCACAACATTAGCAGCTGTCTGTACATATACGACAAATAGAAACTAATTAACACTCAAAACACCCACAAAGTCTGAACACACTTCCATTGCTCAGCCAAGCAAATATTTAATTTACATTTTATTACATGTATGTACATTTACTTGAGCGATAGTTACCAGCACAGTAATACACTCCATAGTGTGGTGTGAGTCTGTAGACTCAAGAAGAAATAGATTTGCAAGAGTACTTTTTTTTGATTATGAAAAATTCAGAAATTGATTTTGTAAATGAACATGTTTTTGCTGCCATCATTTCTGCTTCACATGTAATTTACCTGATCTGTTTTTACATTGACTCAATTTATGCTTCTATAAGGTCTGCCTTCAAATCAATAAAGAAATTTGATGAAAGTGGTGCTGCCATTTAATAAAATACCACTTTCCTGTATGTTTTTTCTCTAATCTGTAGGCGTCCTCTCTCCTCACTTTGGTGAATTCAGGAGATTTGGAGATCTTAGCAGTGTGGGAAATTTTTTTAGGAGGGCAGCGAGAACCCGACAATATTGGTGTTATGATAGCACCACCATCAAACTTAATGTCTACTTAATTTTCACTTACGTTAATGGAAGCTTTTTTCCTTGCCCTACCATGATAATATTTTGTGAAACATCTAGGACAGGACATCTAGGACTCTTATTACCATTTGCAAAAAGGATACACTTCTCACTGTCCGATCTTTGTCGTGACTTTTATTAGTTTTATCCAGTTTGCAGCAGGTGATTCTAGAGAAAGTGGGGGCGATAGTATCCAGATTAAAAGTTGGACCCATGTGAAGCCTCATCTGATCCCGACCCTGCAGTTATGAGTCTGTTTCATTTGCTGCAATCCCTCAGGGAGATTGCCTGTTGTAATGTCTTATTAAACTCAACTCTAATTATGCTGACTATCAAATTTTATCCTTCAGTGGGCCAGCACTTTGCAGAATTGTGTTTTACTAGTTACCTAGAGTCTATGCATTGGAAGTTTGAGATCATTTCCACTCCAAACGTGTACTGAAAAAGTCTCAGGTTATATTTTGGTTCTTAAGGTAATGTCCTTTTTAAGCCGCTGAGCAGTGGCAAAGCGAGAACAATGCTTTTTTACTGTCAGACAGACAGAAGAATTACCACTGTAATCTAGACGCTCATAAACCTGACCATTGTTTCCAAGGCTACCTTTCTGTAGCAGGTTGTAATTTCTGTTAGCAAAAGACATTTACTACTACTATAATAAATTGTTAACTGTACGGTGATGAAAGGTTAACCTGATTGCTCTAGTCATATAATTAATGAGTTTATTTTCACAGTAGAGTTCATTGTTGACTAATGGTGTATTGCAACCTAGACAGGGCCAAATAAGGACATAAACCTGCGTATTTACACTGTTGCATAAGCAGCACTGTATGCCATAGGGTAAATGAAGCATGTAAAATCAGTGACTGAGTCATCATCCTGCTATGTGAGATGGGAATAATCCGTCATTTTAACAGGAGTAATTAACCACTAAAACGAAACAGACAGGGAGCATGGAGGATGGTTTCTGATCCACAGATATACTTAATTGTTTCCAGTTTTTTTCCTGTTAATATCATCTCGAAATGTCATATATTGAAAAAAACAACAGAAAATAGCAAATAGGAAACAATACTTTATGCCCAATTTCCAGCTCTCCTGATTACGTACAAACCAGGGAAACAATCGACTTTAGTTGTTGGGGCTGTTTAACGATCATCTGACAGTCATTAGTCATCTGGTAAAGATATATCTGTCCTTCTATGACTACACATTTGCTTTTTTCCAAATACACACTTTTCTGTTCTTCATCCAAAACATCACACAGAAAATTTTCTCCATCAGATGTGATCTGAGCATTTGAATCCTATTGGAGTATTGAGTTCATGACTCAGCAGACTTACGATAATATTCATGCTTGTTCGCTCAAAAACTGTACTGGGAGAAAAAAAAAATCTTATCTTTGAATGTTTTATCTTGAGACTTGTAGTTTTGAGTGCAATTGAAGTATGAAATACTGCAGTAAGCATCAGATGCTGTGGTTGACTATTTCGATATTCTTTCCTTTCCTCTTGTCTCTGTTGGATATTGGTGTGATCCGTTTAGAGTGGGCCAACCCTCTCATTGTTGGGTCCAACCTCAGTAATTTTTTAATTTTTTAAAATTTTTATACACTGTTATAATCCCCGAAGGGAAATTAAGAACGTGCACTCTAATTTTTTTTGTTAGTAAATCACACGCATGCATATTGTGTGTACAGGCCCCTGTAATACACACAACCACACACAATGGGGCCTGTAGGCATGCAATGGGAGGTGGAGTGGCGGGCAGCTCCTTCGTGGTGCGCCCAAATGAGCAGCTTGCGAGGGGGGGGATGGCGCCTTGCTCAGGGGCGCCTCGCTCAGGGGCGCCTCGCTCAAGGGCGCCTCGGCAGTGCTCTGGAGGTGAGCTGACACCTCCTACTGTCAGCTCACTTTCGGATGTTTTTTTGGGGGGGCGGGAGCGGGAAGCGAACCGCCGATCTCAGAACATTTGATGACCTGCTCTACTGCCCGCTCTACCACTGAGCCACTGCCACACTGGAACAACTGCCATGCCCCTACTGGCATCACTGGCCAGTTTTGGCAACATGCTAGTAGTGGCCAAAAAAGTAACCTGTTGATTTGTTGGATGCAGTATTTATATTATGTTTTAAAACCTCAGGAGAAAGAGAAAAGGGAAGTGAAAGTTTCTCTACGACTACCCTATTCACAGAAAGAATAAAATATTTTCATGAATATATTTTCACCTGATATGACTCTCAGATAGAGGGACAAACACAGACATACACACATACCACATTCATCAAGCAGAAACACCAGGCTGGAACGACAGTTTGCACGTTCGAGTCTCTGCAAGGCAAAGTCCTCGCCAGATTGCATGAAATGGTGTGTAAGCACACAGCTCCTAGAGCCACAAGTATGATCGTAATATGAAAATAAATGATTGTAATCAGGCTAGAACATAATTAAAAATGTTTAGCAGAAACAATTTGAACAAATAAAATTTTTATTGATCACATTCAGTTACTATAATTCCAATGAACAGTGGGTGAATGCTGTGCTTTTCATTACCTGGGACTAAATGGTTGGGTTTTGGTAAAAATGGTCCTCTTAGTTTTCCATTCATTCTGGAGATGCAGACGTGTCTAAGTAAGAATGTGTCTATGTAGGTTGCAGCTGAAGTTATCCAAAATTGATATTAGCCTCGCTTCACCACTAAACCCAGCTCCATTTTTACCTTTTCAACAATACAATATTATGTTTCACCAAACTGAACCATAAATTAACTGAAATACGTATTGGATACATATAAAGTGCACAACACCATCCTGGTGGACAAAACAAAAATCCACATATCAGATAATACAATTGTTTCTCTAGTAACTGTTGGTGAGACTTAAATATCTTTCAATGAAGCAGTCACACTGGTTCTGATTTAGGAGCACAAATGATCATGGATGTTTAAATGATAATGTTTTAATCCTTTACTTGTGGCATGTTGGCTTCTAGGTTTGTGTCTAGAACAATTTTTAGCCATATTAGAAATGTATCCACTTTAACTTAGACTCCTGGTAGGTTATTAAGTCCAGTATCTGTGTGTGGAAGCTCCTGACGCTAAAAAGTATAAAGAAGCAAATTAAGATCTATGCAAGCTAATCCCATTATTCTGCTCCAGTGGAAAATTGTGCTTTGGTTGGAATGATGTGTTGATGTTAGCTCCCTGTATTTGTGACTGAATGTTAAGACAGTTTAGCAAGCACATTTTATAGTTAACAAGCTAACGTTAGTATTATTCAAGCCTATTTGGCTATCTTACTTAGTAGGTTGTAATTGAAGCACTAGACGCTATTCTTTTATTTACACATTACAAGGAGTGAGAAGAGTAGCTGGAGATGAGATAGCAGACAAGTGAGGAAGATGAAGAGGAAGGAGAGAGCGCAAGAGAGAAAGAGAGAGAGAGAGAGAGAGAGAGGGGGGGGGCGCTACATTCAGGCCACCAAGCCAGAGCAGTGTGTTATGCCTCCTAGACATGCTCCATTCAGTCTTAACACAACTCACAATGATGGCCATTAAGATAATAACCAGTAATAAGTTTTCATGATCGTTAGAGCATGGCTCTGTTTGCAGCTTGCGGATTGCAGCTGGACATTTTTGAGAGTGCGAAGGTCTCATACCAGGACATGAAAGCCATGAG
Organism: Antennarius striatus; assembly: GCF_040054535.1. Lineage (NCBI taxonomy): Eukaryota > Metazoa > Chordata > Actinopteri > Lophiiformes > Antennariidae > Antennarius > Antennarius striatus. Next base: position 12,374,853 of record NC_090785.1, read on the forward strand.
ACGTACTATCTGAAACTGGCCCAAAAGCCTAAACCTGAAAAAAGAAAATGGCAGTGATTTCACCTCTGAGTTACTGTAACAGTATCAGCAAGTCACTCCTATTCACTTTGCATTTGAACGGTAGGCCAAATCCTGCATGCAAGTCCTATTTGTGGCGTTCGTCCACAAAGGTACACTGTGTGGGATAAACCAAACTACGCTGCCACCCATTACCAAGTGGATAAGTGTCTGCATAAGTGTATTCCAAAAATTTGCTTGAAAAGAGTCCACAAAGAAGGGTATGAATGTGTCGTAGTGTGTTGTGCCATGTGTGCACTTGTGTGAGATTAAGCACACTTAGGAGGTGTTGCTGAATGTGTGAATATGCGCTTTGTTTTCTCTGTACTGTAACAATTGATGATGCATTAAAGAAATGTCGACTCTGAAGGCTGTTGATTTCTTAAGGGAATAAAGGCCAAATATTTGACTTTCACTTTCTAAGGTGAGAAACACAGAAGAGTGCTGGTTTAAAATACCCATGAAAGAAAGGACTAGTCTTTGATGATTTACAATCTTCATTCTTCTGTGTTGTACTTTACAAAATGTTTCAGGAAGAAGACGTGACCTCTCTTCTCTCAGCTCTTCATCTGATCCTACCACGTTCTTTAAAGTTTTATAGATCGTCTTTACCACCAGACATGGATGCGTGATGGAGTTTACATCATCCTGCTAAGCCTGAAGCTCCGAGGAAACTCAGAGGTTTCTGAGAGGAAGAAGGGAGCCTCTCAAGAACCTATGATGACACTCTGTCTCTTATGCTCACTAAAGCGCACCTATTGTTCTCTGGCATTGAGAGGTGATCTGACTACTGATGATGTATATAGACGACTGTAATTCAGATGCATGTTGGGTTAAGGATCTGCCAAATTCAAGTGTCATGAAGCCGGCAGGATTTTCTGCTGTTATCATAATTGCTCAGTCTCCATTATTGTGATACAAATTGTACAGCAGTTTCCAATACGATACCCCGTACACAGGCATTGAGACATGCATAAGGGTCTCTAAGATGTTGATTGTTGCAAGGATTGTTCATCAAATAAGGTATAATGTTCTCTGCTGAGGAGGTTGTTTTTCTCCAACACTTACATTCCTCTTCTGTGAGAATCTCAGCGCATCAGGCTTCATACAGTTTACAGATTATAATGGATTAAAAACCAAAGGTTTGTGATGATAGTGGTAATGGTGACCATCTTCGACAAACTCTGCCTCTCATCGACAATAATTCTTCCATCCTCCTCTTGCTTTGCTCTAAAGATAAGCTACATGCTACATGTTACAATACTATACTGTACAGTGGATCATCAACATTAACAGACATAAAGTCGAGTGAAATGACATAAACTTCATTTTTATTTTTGCGTGTATTAGTTTTGAAAATCAATCAATAATTGAGAACTACGTAACTGGAATCAACTTGTACCTGTGTTTTTTTTTAGTATGTGTTGGTTTCATGTCTTGTAATTTTTCTGGTAAGTCTTCGGGTACCGTACTTTTCTTTTTCAGGTATAAATGGCAAATATAGATTGAAATTTAATAAAAAATGACTTATGAACAATTCAGTTCATGAACAACCTCTCAGAACCAGTTGTGTTCGTAGGTTGAGGACTACCTGCATTCTGCTGTGGAAACGAGAAGAAAATATATTTTTGACAGAAGGTGGACTTTGACACAACTCACATTTACATACAGTATTTCTATACTACGCTTTGTCTCAGACAATGTAAATTTTGTAAATGTAAATATAAATGCAGTGTAAATAATGCAGAAATCATAATAATGAAATGGATGACAGGGTGGGTAGCACAGTTGTCTCTGAGCAAAGAGGTTCTGGTTTGAATCCTTTCTGTGCAGTTTGTATGTTCTTCCTGTGTCTGTGTGGGTTCTCTCTGGGATCTCTGGCTCTCCCACCTCCAAAAACATGCAGCTTAGGTGAACTAATCAGTTCCACTTTGCCTGTTGGTGTGAGCGTGTGCGTGAGTTGTTTGGTGTTGTTCCTTAATGCACTGGCGATTTGTTTGGAGTGTACCCTGCCTGCACAAAGTTGAGATGATTACGGTTGTCTTGTCAACAAGAAGATGGATGGATGGATGGATGGAAATTAATTTTATTTCTGTGACTGAATTATTTTTTCATATGCTTATTATTGCTCTTTTACCATCTATTATTTCCTAGCTTACTTACTATTCATCTCCTTCAAGTAGCATTTTCTGTACTCACCTCGAAGTCATCAAATGCATTTATTTTTGTCTTTCCAGTATGACTGTCTTTCTGCAGGGCTGAAGTCATACCCATTCCTCAATTTGCTTGCAAAGCATTTTGCTTCACTTCCTAGGTGCTGAGGCAGGACTAATCTGTCAGACATTTCTTGTTGTGTCAGATATCGGAGTATTTCTCGAAGGAATTAAAATACAGAATTACAATCAATGAAAATTGCTGCAGGTTCTCGAACACCCAAACTCTGCTGTTACACTGAAATACAATCAAAGTACAAAGTACCTGGATGCCTGGATTTTTCTCTTTTTGTGTTTGCAATAGAAGCTCTTTTTTTTTTTTTTTTAATTTAGTCTTAATTATTCATGTATTCATGTCAAACCCATTGATGAGTATTAATAAAAAGCTAATGAAAGCAAATTGGTTGGTGAAGCAGCATTAAAATAAGAAATAATTCAGTCCAGTGCAAGATAGTACAATTAATTATGTACAGACTCACAAAGAAGAAATGATTACAACACAAACCCACTACAAGTTATTCTTTCAGTCCTAAATGGTATAAAGGTCGTCAATGCTTTCTCAGCCTGGATTAGTGCTCAAGCAGCTTTTCCCTAAAAAATAATTATTGTAATTTTATATATACAATCACCACCAATATATTTGAATAAGCTCACTTGAAAACCTCACGCTGTTACGCTTCCGGCGTCTACCCAGAAGTTCGGGCCACTAGTCGAGTTAGCTCCGGTCATCACATTTGTCCATGTCTCTCACTTACGGTGCCGTTTTGGCTTCGTCAAACATAGTGGTTTATATTCTTTGATTGTGACGGACCTCACGCTGTCGTGTTGGGAACCCCGATGCTTTATTCACCAGGACCGAACTCACAAAGCCGGCATCTACACGGATGGCCGGACCGTAACGCTGAAGCGGCCTTTGTCCGTCCCACACACACGGAGCCATTACGGCTTCATCGGACACAGCAGTTTGTTTTTTTGTGACGCAGAAGAAAAAAAAACGAAGTCTGGTATTATTTTTTTATTGTGGAATTTCCACGGGTTTCCGCTAGTTATAGATATATTTATGTATTGCATATATATTAATGTCTCACGTGTAGTTTTTGACTGGCACCACATTTATGGACTTAGCTTTGTGCAAGTCTAGAAAAAATAGTCTTCAAAAATTGTAATTTTATATCTCCGGAAAACACAGTAAACTGGTGAAGCAACACTTTTGCAAGAGCAATGAGATTACAACATAGTAGATCAATATCAGTGGAGTTATATTAATAATAGGAAAAGTTCTTTTATGCCTTTGCATGTTCTAAAAGAAAATCACACCACAACAGGAAAATATAGTTTCCTTTTGTCATCTTCTGTCTTCTTTGGAATTACTCTTTTAAGCATTAAATTTAATTTGTCATCAACATGCATGGGATAGTAACTGTTACTGTAATTTATTATATATAGTATATAAAAAGGTCTAATATTTTATAATAACTCATGACCACTCAGCTTTTGAGCTCTCACTTTGAAAATATCAATGATACATCCATATTTTGCAATCAGACTTGGCCTCAAACATAAACATGAAATAACAATGCACATGTACATAACGACTTTACAATAGCACAGAGGTGACAACTCTAGAATTGTTTTCATTTATTCTTCTGATAACTAAGGTATGGTCATGCATAATGGAATCGTGACAGTGCATTTGAATGAGATAATTTGTTTTCAGTGCAGTAACCTCACATGATGACAGATCTGCATGCCTGCACATACTGCTGCAGGATCAGTCCTCAATGGGTACAGACAAGCAAGACAAGATATGGCAAAGCAAAATAAATAAAAGTCCTTTTGGCTTTAAGAGGGAGCATTAAGAGAGGTGTGTCAGCTACACATGTTAAGGTCGCTTGTTAAACAGTAATAGAGGTGAAGCCTCTAGCATTTGTCAGTGCACTAATGACACCCTTCTCTTGAACAACAACTGAGAATTTAAATGAAACCACACACCGGAGCTCATTTTTTATCATTCAATTTAAAGTGTTAATAGCTGATCATTTAATCATTTCATAATTTTTTCAAAAGTTTATATTTTTTAGAGACTTTCAGCATTCATACTATTATAAGAAACTGATAGGCAGATGTTTTTTTGTGGCAAAAAACCCCAACTCTTACCGTGCAGAAAGGTGGATGCTAGATTAAAAAATACCTATATGGTGTTGATGCTCTGTATTGCTCCTTGTTATTTTCAGTGCAGGGTGAAAGCTGTTTTGTTACCATGCTAAGTATTAGAGTGCCAGATCATGCAGACACATATCACTACAGTTTCTTAGCATGCGCATGGGTCATTCTTTAAACAATCATTTCAGCAACATTATGATCTGTATTTAGAGTAATTTCTGACAATTTTCTCAAATGATGCAGCATCATATTAATCCCTGCAATTTCACAAATGTGTTTGTTGCAAATTACATGTAGACTGAATGAGAATGGCTGCAACAATTTCCATTGTCTACCCACAATGGGTATTGTGCTAACCTCTGGGCCATATGCAATTTGAGCTGTGTTTTGAAATAATCTAAGCTTCAGGCTTTCAATAAATCTTGCATACTGTGTAGAAACATTCTGTTAATTTCAGTGTTTGTTTGGTCAGCTTCTGTATGACAAGCAATCATTTTGCAGACATGATCCTATAACTCAACAAAAACTGGCGACTGTCAGCAGCAGTTGTAAACTGGAGAGAGATCCAGTCACATTCTCACAGAGTGCAACACAGTACGGTACAACAAACCAATCCTGCAATTCTGGACAGCACCACAGTAACGTACACTCCCTCAGAAATGTTCCCTGATCACAAACATGTAGTTTTGGTACCTCATCGTTTCAAACATGAATCATGTAGTAGGAGAGTCTGTCAGTGATTTCAGACTGTTTTAAAGATGCTGGAGCTCATCAAAAGTTGTTTTAGTTTAGTATAAACAAATATGACACAAATTTTTGACTCATAATTTATTGATGTTGTGGTAAATTGTGTGTGTGTGTGTGTGTGTGTGTGTGTGTGTGTGTGTGTGTGTGTGTGTGTGTGTGTGTGTGTGTGTGTGTGTGTGTGTGTGTGTGCAGACTGTCACTTAATCCTTCTAAGTTCTGTCAAGTCTTTTGTCAATCTTAAATTTGAAATCTCTCAAATTTCAAGTTTTTATATGATGTTTTGTCCCCCGTCATGTGATCCCAGTACCCCACCTCTAATAGCTTCTATCAAGAATATTACAATTAAAATGACATTATCATACTTTTAAAAACTTATGGAACTGTCTTTATAAACTAGAAAACACTCGTGTATAAGCTCCTTCAGTTCCAGTTCCATCATTGCCAAAACCTGAACAACTAGAAAACAACAGATGAGTCACTAATCATGCCTCTGAAAGATTAACACTTATGAGTGTGCATATGTGTATTATGAATTACTCATTCATGTTGACACAGTGCTGGACATGAATGCTAACACTGACATTCTATCACATTATCACATTCTGCTCCAGAAGCACGCATTAGCTGTTCCCTCTGATGTTATTGCACTTAGAGGGACAAAGCAGTGAAGAGGAGGATGTGCCGTGGGCTCATTAGCTGTCACCTCAACACACGGTAACCCATAAAACATCAGTTCAGAAGACATCTGAGCTATGTAAAAAAAAAAGACTCCTTGATCAGTGAGGTCATAAAACTGAAATAGACAGGAATGATCCCCAATGATAAAGATGTCAAAATGGTACTTATTGAAAGACCAGAAAGTCTACTAAAAATGAATGGTGCTGAACGGATAAAAGGATCTGCATGGCAAGAGTTGAGTTCCCTTGGTATTTCTAAAAATAAATAAATAAATAAATAAAATAAAATAGAGGATTATGTGATCAGGAGGTGTGGTTCTATTGAAAAGAGAAGAATTTCTGCTCCTAACAAAACACTCATGGGTGACAAAACCAGCATCCAGTCAGAGATTGTCTCGGTCAATTATCGCCACCTTAGAAAAGGCAAACAAGACTATAAATAAATATTTATTCTAGTTAAGCGTTAAAACCACTTTGTCCAAACAAACGTTGCAAATCAGGGAAGACAAGGATATAACACACCAGAATTTGTATCATAGATTTGTTCACATTGAAAAAATGGACAATGATTAGGCACAAGAAATTGGAATTGAATAGAATGTTTCAGTGCCCAACACATGTCTAGTAATGTTCTTGAACAGCTCTACACGATCTGAGGGGAATTCCTTTGAGAGATAGACCAGTATGCTGGTCTGGATACTCTGTCCCCTGCTGGAGGAAAAGGCCTGATTGGAAAGTCCATTCACCCCACATCAGTCATGCATATGCTGCACCGGCCAAGGTCACAGAATACTCACTACCCTCCCATGCCTGGCTGTCAAAGTACTGTTTAACCTGACACCTGAACCAGCACCCCTGATGCTGCAAATATTTGTACAAAAAGGGCTAACTGATTTAAAGTGAATACAATATTATTCCTTACTACTTCAGAGTCATGTGATGAAAAATATCTGCTGGCTCAGATTCCCTTAGGTGCCAAAAAAAAGAGTCAGTGACAAAGAAATGTCACACAATCACTGTATTTTACATGTGTTTCTTGTGTAATGTAAAGCAGAAACATTACAGAGATAGTTACTGATCATTTTATATCATATGTCAGTGTGTTATGGTTAAATAGTGTGGTATAGTTTTTGTACATCGCTCTATAATAGGATTTGTTATGTACCTGACATTTTCAATAGGTAATATATTTAGTGGTAAAAAATGTCTGTTATAGCGTACATCTCCTGTCCTTCCTTCTTTCCTCTCCTCTGTTTTTGTCCAATATTCTGAAAGGAGTGATGCTGGCTGTGATTTATTTATTTTATAAATATAAAAATCTTTCCAACACATCCAAAGTATCAGTAAAGTTCCAGGACTTTGCCATGGTTCTTAATAGAGTATTTACAAGTGTTAATGCAATGTAATTTACGGTTTTTACTTTTATAAACTAGTTCCTGTAATCTGGAGTGGTCCTTAGCTATGTGAACCAGACACCTTCTCTCATGCAGTTGTTTGTGTCGTGACCAGAAGTCATGGATATGAGAGCGCCTCAGTTAATTTGTTTTTGTGGCTAGATCGCTAATCGTATGCACATGCACACAATCAACCATACCAACACATTCCAGGAAATACACACGGATTCACACACACACACACACACAAACACACACACACACGCACGCACACACGCACGCACGCACACACACACACACGCACGCACGCACACATACACACACAAGTGCGCGTGCGTACTCAAACCTTGTGTCAAATGATGCATCAAACTGCCAAAGGGAAAGCAGTACAACATGTTAGTTTATCCTGAGGATCTGAAACAGAAATAAACAACATTCTATTGCAGTCATCTATACTATGCTCTGCCAACAATTTTATTTTAGTACCACACAACTCGCAAATTCACATGCAAAAGTTGACCACATAATAATAGCTACATTTCAGGAAGTGCAATAAATTATCGTTAGTGAATGTTTAACTAATCAAAGTATTAAGAGCAAAACGTTTTTCCTTTACACCTAAATTGTTGAGCATGCATAATCTTATATTCAGTTTCTAGAATCACTTTTTTTCAAAGCAAGATTTAGAATTTTAATTTATTTTTGATTAGGTGAAACTTCCAGAGAGTTTTGTCACACTTAGGACAACCTGATCAGGTATTTACATGCAAGCAGGCTGGCAGACAGACAGACAGAAAGGCAGACAGGCTGGCAGGCGGATGGATGGACGGACGGACGGACGGACGGCCAAACATAAACAGAAATCATAATGATATTTATGGTAAAAGTTGATTATATTTTAATGCATTTTCATTAAATAAATATATTTAAATATATGTACAGTAATCCTTCGCTTATTCGCGCTTCAAGATGCACGGCTTCACAACATCACGGATTTTTAGTAGGTAGTCACATGATACCGTGCGCACATGCTATTTGCTGACAGTATCCGTGTGTGTCATATTATGTGTTTCTTTAATACATTTCCATGTATTAAAGAAACACTTTTCTTTAATATAAAAATGTTTTAACAGTCTATAAGAGAGTGGGAAAAGACAATACAGATATAAGGTGGTTTAATATCAGTATGGGGAGAGTTCATAAATGTTTAAATTACCGTAAGTAATAAAATAGCCAATCAGATCACGAGTTAGGACGTCTAGCTGGCCTCGTGTTGTCCTGTCAGGACTACGTGTCAGGACTACGTGTCCTGTGATTGGATACTCACTCTGAGAAGACAGAGCTACGCAGATCCTTACGGTTAGAGTGCAGAGCTTTAGAGGAGAAATCTGTGTTTTCTCTTGCTTTTTGCTCCTCAATGGCTGAGGGAGGAAATAACGAAGGTTTGTCGTCCGACCCCTGAACTAGCTTACCTGTCCCAGGCTGGAAAAGGGTTTGTTCACCATTTCCAGACACATAATTATGAGCGGTACTCATGGCTGACAGGCTCCGAGGGACGCTGCAACTATTAAAAACTTTTGGGGACACTACAATGGATTCATAGCTCAGTGAGCAGACACGCAACTACTTAGAACTTTTTTCTTTTCTTGCTGAGCATGACACAGACCTGCATTACCACTAACAGAGTATTTCCTGTGACATCTGACAAAATACAAAATGACCTCATTCATGGTATTTCAGAAGATATTGGAGAAGAAATCAAAATCAAAAAAAGCTTTTTGTCGCTGTAATGGTGGATGAGACAACAGGCGTGGGTAAGGCTGCACAGCTCGCATTTGTCTTCCATGACGTAACAGAATCAGGTGTCAAGAAGTGTTATGTCAAATATGAGATTGTATCTAGTGGCCAGCAAGCTAATGACATTGCTGCTCTTATTTTTTCCTTTCGTGATTAATATGAATGTTATCTGGACAAAGCTGTGGCACCCACACATACGTACTTTTGGGGTGATTTCATCTTCTGCATTGGTGGCGAAGGAGAGACAATCTTCCCCAAAACTTTTACAGATGGACCACAGAGAGCATCCCAACAAACAGCATGACAGCTTGGCACTACAACTCCAGCAAAGCAGACAAAAAAACCCTTCAGCTTGTTGTGAAAGCAGCACTAAAACATCTTCAAAGCACTTGATGTGTGAGGAAGCTTCAGAACATCATAACAGACACTGCACACACTGGACACCATCTGTTCAATACCCTCCAATGGGGAAGGCACTTCACATAAATCCGCACACACACAAAGTAAAAACAGCTTTTCCCCCAAAGGCTGTGGCATCATAGAATTTACTTCTCCTCCATAAGAGAAGACAAATGTTCTGCTTTTATTGCAGCCCATGCAATATGCTCTTCTATGTTACATTAACTTTATTTGCACAGTTGCACTGAACAATTTGTATGTTGAGTTTGTTTTTAACTGAATTGTATTTTCTAACTATATGGCTAGTTTCACATCACCAGGATTAAGTGTTACTATTATGATATGGCTCAACCAAACTAACAACAACAACCTCTAGCACCTCCACCACAACAACTTCAACAAGATCTTTTGAAATGCAAAATACGTTACCAAGCTCAGATCTAAATCCAATTCATATTTCTTTTATTCATCCTTGTGGTATTTTCATTTACACATGTGCTAAGCATTGCTCCATCACCCAACACCAGCAGCACTGCAAAATAAAACAACTTGAGACAACGCAGATGCTCAAACTCTGTGTTTGCTGTCATTCAGAGCAAGGCCTTCTGTGTATAATTGCTACCAGCATCCTTTTCACTGTGATTATTATGAGTTGTCCCATGAATAGAACATTATTTTCTTCTTTGTCATGCAAATAACTCATTCAAAAGTAAATACATCACTGTGCAGGTAACTCCTTCTTCTCAAAGGATGGATGTATAAACATTACAGCAACATACTGGTTGAAATTTGAACATACCACAGAATCTATGTACTGGAACTGAGCTATATTACTATCCACATATGCTAGTTATTCCCAATAATTGTGGAAAATTAAAGGATGCTTCATTAGAGACATCTGTCTCAATTTTTTTGTCTTTCTTTAATTGATGGCTTAATCAATAGGTTGCTATTGACTGCAGCCAAGTGCTTCATTCAACTTTAATTCCCTACAACCCCAAATCTTAGAAATGAAATGTAACAACACAGAACATCTAATTTTACGATGTTTCTGTCAGTGGTATCAATTTAAAGGATGCATAAAGATGTCATCCAGTACTCCATAAAAAAATTCAGTATGTGTCTGTCAAGACTTTCACATTGGTCTTTAAATGACTACCTGATATTTATGCAGCACAGCTCTTATGATGTCAAAACCTTTCTTAAACATTAGAAAGTTAAAACCTAGTCAGGTAAATATAAACACCAAGCTGTCTAAACCTAAGAGGGTAAGGAAAATGAACACACTTTGACATTCAGTGATGTTTACAGACACAGTCACATAGATGACACAAGTTTAAGTAATGTGTGGCCCTTCTTTACTTACTGTTACCAAGCACAAGATTTCAAGTGAAGCAACAAAAACCAACTCTATTTTTGAAAAAAAAGGCCAGCATCAGCATCTATGACAAGCATATGTCATCATAAATTATAAATGCAAAAGAATAGTGAGAGAACAAAAATAGCCTTCAGCAGACAGACAGCAACTTTTAAAACTCCTGGCAGCCAAAGTTACTCAGTGCAGCGGGGGCCAATTTAACGGGGTATTAAGGAGGTGGAATAAACAACAACACAATGCATTCGGGAGTCATCTGGTTGCTGCTATAGGATAAAATGTTCCCTCATAATGATCAGCAAAACAGTTTTCAGGTCATTCATTCAATATCATAAACCCAGAAACTGGAGAGGAGGTAAAGACCATACAGAAATCCCTCGCTTGTTTGCGCTTCAAGATGCATGGCTTCACCACATCGCGGATTTTTAGTCGGTAGTCATGTAATGCTGCACGTGCATGCTATTGGCTAACAGCATCTGGAAGTGCGCTGCGTTCTGAGAGCACAAAAGTGCTTTAAGTCTATCAGATTGTGGAAAAAGGTAACACAGATAGAGGGTGGTTGAATATTAGTATGGGGAGAGTTACTTAACGTTTAAATTACCTTGAAAAATAAAATAGTTTATTGCCATATTGTGGAATTTCATTTTTCACGGGTGGTCCTTGAACGCATCAACTGCGAGTAAGGAGGAATTACTGTATGTCAATTCTGTTTGGCTAATGTTTGGTGATGCTAATCTAGCGCGAAGCTGTGCTGATTGTAGGAATCTATGTGTCCAGACGGAACATACCTATTGTAGAGTTTGCATATTCTTTACAGCAATGTCAAAGTAGTGGCCAAAAAACTTGCCTCTGAGGCACACCGTACTGAACAGTAGAGTAAATAATAAATATTTACAGACAAAAAAAAGTATTTTTTGAAAGATGTGACCCAAATGAAACCGAAGATACCCCCACCCAGCACCTCAGTCCGTCTGCCAGGATGCTGTGATGAGTCATATCAAAGTCTGCAGTTAGCTTCAGGAGTTTTGGGCCTGAGCCCAGCCCTTCATCGGCAGCCACTGGATTTTCACTGGTGGTTTACAGTCTTGCAGTGTTAGGGCCAGGATTTTCGGAAACCCAGACTTCTCAAATATACAGTCCTCGACTACCAGTGTATCAAAAAACTGACTGGATGCTATTGTGAAATGCTTGATGAAAAAGGTACTTTTCATCCAATTGTGAGGGAAACAGGGATTTAAACCGTTTTGTTTTTTTTAACCAATGGGGGATCACAACAGATTTTAAACTGTCCTGAAGACACCCATTTGCCATGGAACTGTTAAAAACAAAAAAGTAAAAGGGATACAGAATTTTCCATAACTTTTAGTAAAAGCTTTGTTGGTATCACATTGAGAAGGCTGGAGGACACTTATGTGTGATTTTGTTTCTAAAACTTTGGATAAGGTAATGGAGCGAACTTGGCTAAAACCTACTCATTGCAGGTTAAGCACATCAGGGGAGGAGGCAGCAGAGAAGCTCTAACTGACTTCATTTCATCAGTAAAATAGGATAAAAAGCATTTCACAATCAGCATCACTTTTGTTGCAGCACAGAGAGGTGCTAGATTTCACATTGAACTGACAGTCCTAGTGGTCATGGGCAGAAAGGAGTGCAGAGAAATTGCAGACTCTTGTTAACATTTGTTCAGATCAACACACACAACCACAATCTATGCATGTAGATTTTTTCTAAAACTGTACTGGTCACACTAAGTAGAAGTATTTGAATATATACACATCATAAAGAGAAAACTTGGAGGATGTGGGCATTGATCCCACTACCTCTTGCATGCTAAGCTAGTGCTCTACCCTTTGAGCTAATCCCCCATACCATTACATCTGTGATCTGCATAGGCAGAATCATGCAGGTGAGTCTCATGACGAGAAACACGCAAAATCAAAAAATAATGTCAATTTCTGGGTTTGAAATTTAAGTGGAGAAATGAAAACATTTTTTTGAATGGTGCATTTAAAGCTTGCGTCCCCCGTACACACATTGTCTGACGATCGTGCTTCCCTGTCAAAAAATGTGTGTCAAAGATGCAGACGCATGCAAACATGAACACTGGCACATGCCCTTCAGTTTAATTGGCCTGTCCCAAATTGACTGCAGTTGTGAATGTGTGTGTGTGTGTGTGTGTGTGTGTGTGTTTGTGTGTGGCTCCGTGGCATACTGGCGTCACGCCCGTAGTGTTCCCCGCCTCACGCCCTAAGACAGCTGGAATATGCTCCAGCTCCCCACGACCAGCGACAACAGATGAAGGGTGACATGTATGATTTTGAAGCTTTCCATGTTGCACCAAAAAGTAGATACTACATTAGCATGCCCCATTTGGAGAGCAATCCATTTGTATGTCCATGTTCTGAAAACTAATGGAATTTTTACTGAAGTGCTCTTCGAATTTAATTCTCACAGATTTCTACTGGTTTAAGTGTTTTTCCAGTAGGGTACGAAATGCAGTTTTATCATCCATCTGTGTCATGAATAGATGAGATGGTAGACCGTATGTTTTGAGCCTGAAGTGGCCATCTTCCCCGATGTCATCTAAACTGAAAGAAAGCTCTTAGCATGTTTTCAAAATGTTACAGAAGCTTCTCTTACACAGACAGGCAATTAAATTATTTTTAGACATGGTCTTCTATGAAAATGACACTTCCTGAAATCAAAGTCCATGTCAATCAAGTCCAGCCTGTCATTCTGCCTCCACACATGAAGACTTTTGTGTCTGTGACTTTCATCAACGTATGTAAACAGACAGATGGAGAGAGATGTGTGTTATCTTCAGACATGTGGCTTTTTTTGCATCCCTCTGTCTCTTGACAGATTTGCAGTGTCTGCAGCCAGAGAGGAAACAAATTGATTAATTATTTTTAAAAAAAATAGTGTTAAAGTGTTTTAAAGGATGTTCTCCACTCGGGTATATTAAGTTTATTGTGTGAAATGTCAAAATTGAATGCTGGTGAAAATATTAATGGAATTGGCAACACTGAGCAGTAACCATTTCACTTATGAACATCTATCTGGTCCGAGTATATCCTTAGTGACACCCTTTGTGGATGCTGGAAAAAACCTGCCTATTTATATATATGTAAAGACAAAAACTACACACAAAAAACCTATAATTAAATATTTACTGTGCTTGCTTGTTGAATTCTCCACTACCATTTAGTACAGCTATTTGCAGGTTGAGTGATTCAACCTCCATGTCACCTGCTTAACATGAAGACCCATAACTCTGTCCTGTTCCCTCAGGAATGGGTTCATCCTTTATTAAATTTGATTTTGACATTAGAATTTTAACACACTGAGAAATGTGTGTTTTGGGTCCCAATGATAACTATCACTTCACACGTTAAGTTGATTTTGGATCCTGTTGGGTGTCCAGATTAAAACAGTACTACTGAACTGAAATAATTTATTAAGCCAAGATTACTGTAAATCAGTGTATCTAAATGTATGCCAAATAAGGTGCACAGTATATTTTAGGTGTCTGGGTTAAATTCAAGTGAGGAAAAGAATAGCTGGGTTTGCCACCCTCCTGACCACCAGTGAAATGTTGTACAACAAAACTGGTCTACTGTTCCAGTGGAACAGCTATGTGGTCAGAATGCACTAGCAGGGTACAAATGATTATTATTGTTTCAGCTAATACCAGGACATGGACCTAGAGGGAGATCTATATTGATGGATAATTGATGTTTTCAAATAATAAATAATTATAATTGTAACACAATTTTTTGTGTTGATTAAAATGTCTTCACATTTGTATGGATTGTCATGAATGTTTGTGCTGATATAAATTCCTCAGAGAAGTAATTTCATGTCATCAGTGTGTTTGTGAATTGTTCTCATTGCAATGTGTGACAACAATGACTTAAAGTTCAATATGACAAAAAAAATGTGGCAGTGACAACCACTGTATCTGTATTGGTTTGCAAAGTTATCGAAAGGATGCTTCTAATTCAAATAGAAATAGAATGTGACAATAATGATGCAAACTTTAAAAAGAGGAGCACATCTGTGCCTAATTGGACAGGACAGCTATCTATTACCACATTTCAATGGTAAGAAACCAAGATACTGCAGCGATGTTTTCATGGCAGGAAAATTATGCAAACTCTTTAAATTTGTATCTGAGTGAAAAAAAGGAAATATCCTGATATTATGAGGATATACATCTACTTACATTCAACCACAACCATCAATAACACACTGTATACTCCACTTCCTTTGCTTACCATTCTATTTTTTTCTCTTGCAAAGGTTAGGATTCGATCAGACTGGCTTATTACAGTCTCTACCTATAAATTATGCAACACATGTGACTTAAAATGCAATGCCTGTCAATGACAGCGCTGTCGAAACTCAAAGCAGCTGCACTGCCTACATTCAATTCAAAATTTTCCACATTTTATGCTGTAAGAGTTTAAGGAGCTCACCATGACTGAATCTATTTCTCCTGCAGATGTAGACGATGAAAACTATTGAAAAACGGGCTTGGGGAGATGATACGGTGTTGGTATTTAAAATATTCCTCAGTTGTGGATCTAAAAAGACTGATTCTGATGGGGTCACAAATCGATGCTTTCTCTCCTGAAAAAACAACAAGGCACTTCATTTCACTACCATAATGGTATCCACTGACCGTATGTAGCCTAACTAATGGCCTTATTTAGCATTTGGTTGGAAGGAAACCATGAATTATGTTTAGCTACGCAATTACTGGGAGAGAATAAAGTTCTCAGTCCACATTTAAATTTCAAAGCCACTCAAAATCTAAGTAAAAGACATTTTGTAAACAGACATGTGTCCAAGTGTGACTGTACAGTTGAGCAGTGCTGGTATTAGTAAAAATTCTTGTTAATATTTTTGTAATAACTGTATGAAATTGCTCTGGGTAATGTGAAGGGAATATCTCAGAATCAAACGCTCATAGAATTATCATGTGAATCTGCACCTTCCCTTGGCTGGAATCTATCTTTTCAGTGCTTCTTTGTTTTTTTGGTGGGTAGGTTTTCTTTTGTTTTTAGTTGTTGTTTTCTTACAGTCTAGGCACATTGTTAGTCTCCAAACAATCATTTGCAGTGACACTGCTGTGATAACCAGAGCCACACCTCAGATAAAATAGTGAACATAGTGCTCGAGACATTTAGCTGCTAGAGACATAATGTAAATACCTGTATTTTTGAGAAGTCAATGAATTGTACTCTACAACAGTCCTAAAACTAATTATGAAGCGTTTAGTTGTCTAAATGTTAATGATGTTCCACACGCAATTATGCTAAATAATGTGTTCCATAAACTTTAGTAGACTTTATCGCAATTTTATTCACAGCTTGTAGCACAGCCTCAAAATTGTATGAAATGTTTAAGTAACAGCACACAGTGCATGTCTTCATATATATATTACCAAATATTTTCTCTGATGAGCAATGTACACAGAGCAGCCGTTCACACCTGGTGAGAAAATATGGCAAACCCATATGTAATATATTATGTGCATTTACGCTTTTAATTTTACAGAAAGATGGATTATTTGTAGTTAGTAGTTGAAGAATGAGAGATCATGTTGTTAGATCTGTATCGATAAATGTCACCTTCTGCATTGCACACAACATTTTTTTTTTGTATACTTGTCTGATTCTTGAAGGGAAATTAAGAGCACACTCTAGAATTAATTCTTAATCCGACGCATGCATACATATTAGTGGGTACAGGCCCTTGTAGCACATGCACACACACACAAGGTCGACTGGACTGTAGGTATGCAATGAGAGGTACAGTAGCGGGCAGCTCCTTCCTAATATGAGCAACTTGTAAAGGGGGACGGCGCCTTGCTCAATAGCACCTTGGCAGTGCTTGGGAAGTGAGCTGACACCTCCGACTGTCAGCTCACACTCCGAGGTGGCTGGGTGGAAGCAGGAATTGAACCGCCGATCTTGCAAACATTGGATGACCCGCTCTACTGCCCATTCTACCGCTGAGCCACTGCTGCCCCTGGCACATATGAATGATATACGAATGATAATTTTCTCCTGTTCTCTCTTAGAGCCCATTCACAGACACACATGAGCACCTGAATGAATACTAACCCTCACTATGAAAAGCACCTGCCTTGAAATGTACGTGCATTTTTTTTCACACACCTTTATTTCAGTGGTTAAATGAAACGTGTTTCACTGCTGGTAGTAGTACATCCTTGTAGCTCTGATTATCTGTCTTATCATTGGCCTCGTACTTCTTGATGTTTGCTTAACCGACCCTCAAGCAGGTAATGCATCAGACCAAAATCATCTCCAGATGTTCCTTTATATTAATACTCGTGACCAATACTATATAAGGGCTGAAGTGTCAAATATTTTATTGATGTTGATCTGGTTGCTTGTGTTTTCCTAGCATTCCAACTGGGCTTGAACTTGTCTCTAATTTCACTTTATATTTACAGTTCTTTTACATGACATACATCTGGTATTTGGTTGTGTTCACATGAACTAAGAGATGAATGAAGTTGATGACAGTGTTTTAATAAATAACAGGTGTGTTTCTGATGTTTTTGCAGGCCTACCTGTAGAAAATACTTCAGTGTCTTCCACTGCTCTTACGTCACCATTACAAAAGCAAATAATATGACATGGTTATAAGCTGCCACCTCTATGGTTTATGGTTGTGTTTGTTAAAAAACATTGAGACATATGATGTTAGATAGTAGATGTACATTTTGTTCTGTCTACTCATCCCAACTTTGTCTTGAAAAGGAGCTTTTTAGAGGAATGGGTTTTAATGCTCATGTCATTGTTCCTGACATGCCGAAGTCATAATTCACACACACCCTTGTTATGATGTATTTGAAAATGTTTCAGGGATTCGTACAAATTACGTTGATTTTCCAAATTACCTTCCAAAGACATACATTTATTGACAATAATTTCAAACTATTTTCTCAACATCAATTTTTCCATAGTCCCAAAACTTCTATGCCAAAGTATGAAAAACTCAGCTAGTTGGTGTCAGTTTTCTGTGGAAAATTCCATTCCTGAACGTCAAATAATATTTCAGACTAACTTTAAACGTCATCAGCTCAGTTACCACATTATGTCAGTGTGTGATGATCTGTGTCTGTCACTTTCATATGTCCCTAGCTTTGTCTTTTATTTATTTTCATTCTATGAATATTTCTGGTTTTCTGTTACTGCCTTTTTCTGTATTTGTTGCACCTTGCCTTGTTTTCCCTGATTGCCTCGTTTTGTGTTCGACCAATCAGTGTTTGGTATTGCCCATTGTTCTATCTCATGCACTACTGATCATTACTTCCACCTGAGTCTAATTTAACTTGTCACTTCCTGGTCTGACCACCTTCACTGCAGTTTTAGCCTTGTTGTCACAGTGTAGTTCAGTATTCGTTTGTGCAGACAGCCGTGTATGCCATTTGCTATTATTGTTTCCGTGACTGTTTTTGTACGACCACAAGTTTGTCCTTTTCTGGTTTTTGACCCTTGCTTGCTCAGACTACAATTTTTGCCTTTCGCTACTCTGTGTATGACCTTTGGACTGTTTTTTGGATTATGATTTTGCCTGTCTCCTGAGTACTGCCCTGATTTTGATTCTCTAGTTTTGACCCCTGCCTGGTTTTTTACTAAGCACTTTGGATATCCCTCTGTGCTGTAATCCCTGTGTTCCTCTGGTTTTGAAACGGACTGATTAAAGACTTCTGATTTTGTGACACTCTATATACTGTAGTTACATAAAGTCAAAAGCACACACTCGCTTTACTAGGTGAAAGAGAACCAGATCCAGTCTCAGCTGTATTTTTCCACCAACTAGCGGAAGGGTCTCAGATTTTGCTCGTATGTCAACAATATGTACAGCGTGACGGATCATATCTAAAATAACTCATATGTCGAGCAGGTTGTATCCTAAGGTATTCCAAAAAATATATACACTCACAGGTAGTAGTCAACATAAGAACATACGACTTACGAACATTCGTAGATATGAACAAACACGCAGACATATTGTTTCTGGTTATTCATAGGGAATAATTACTTTTGCAATTAGATTAGTAATGGAATTTAAATTACCTCAAATGCTGATGATAAAATTTTACTAATAACTTACGAACAACCTCTCACAACCAATTGTGTTGATCTGTTGAGGACTACCTGTATATATATATAATGAAAGAGTAATTTAAATATATTGTAACACTCTTTGATGGGAAAATTCAAAACTTTTATTATTAG
Source organism: Antennarius striatus (assembly GCF_040054535.1). Classification (NCBI taxonomy): domain Eukaryota; kingdom Metazoa; phylum Chordata; class Actinopteri; order Lophiiformes; family Antennariidae; genus Antennarius; species Antennarius striatus. The sequence continues at coordinate 12,393,954 of NC_090785.1, forward strand.
TAACACTCAATTCCAAGGTCATCCTTCTTTAGCAATGATCATCTCATTACAGCTATGAGGTACAGTATGTACATCAGTACTCAGTCTGCTTGTTGGGGCAGCTGGGAGAAGTAGAAGGGCTTAAATCACAGTACAGGCCTCTGCCTCATCCTGACAATGCTCCCATACGGCCTCGTCCTCTGCTAAGATGGATCAAAATAATCACATCACAATGAAGTGGAGGCCAAGGTTCATGTTCTACAGAGGCAGATGTGCAGAAATATCGATGACATCGCTGCTGAAATGAAATGGTTAACCACAGTCGATATACAGTCGATATATTTTTTTAATTTCATCAATTACAGACTTATAATCCTCTGCTGATCAGAAATTTTCAAACAAGCAACTGGCTATCATAGAAGAATCAGGCTGAAAACAAATCTGAACCAGAACCAAAACAAAAAAGCAAATTATCAAATTGATGCCCAACCCCGACTGTTATTGAGTTTTAATCCTTTTATTACAGTCCTGCAACAATTGCAACACCAGCTTTCAGGCTGGCTTTGTTGTTGCTGATGATGATGTTTGATTTTTATCTCCTTTATAACACTTACAGCACATGCCATTAAACAAGGAATGTGTATTTAAGTTACTAACTCAAAACTCATCTTTTCTTATCTAAGCTTCTGGCAGCATTTTCCTGTGTTTGGTAGTGTTTATGTTGTGGTGTGTTTGAATATTTGCAGAATCTTTGTCCAAATGGTTGTTTTGTGGGTGTCTACAGCCCAAACCGAGGATGCCATAATTTCCTGATGTTTTGTCTATTCATATAAATCAGTTTTACAGTTTGGGTTTTATTTTTAGATGTATTTTCCCTTATACGCCAAACAGTTGTTAATACCAGCACATATTACAGCCTAACACACCCCAAGAATCTTTTTTTCTTCATTCCCAGAATTATAAAAGAAATTTGAGTAACATTTGAATTGGATGCTCCATCCAATTGGAACAAGTTGCCCAGTTTATTTAAGTCATCTGTTCTTCAGCCTGCTGTTAATTCTTACCAGCATTTATAATTGCACTTGTGTAGGTGTGTCTGAACATACAGTATGTGCATAGCCATGTATGGGTATACACACATACATACAGTCTCCGCATAGCTTTGTATGGGTATCTGTTCATGTATATCACATGTTTTTTTTTTCTCGTAGGGGAATAAGTGGCTGTGGGAGTAGGTACTCCAAGGAGATTGTTGCTCATATGTCAATGAATGTATTACCTTCTTTATTTTGTGTGTTGTGTTTTATGTAAATTGGTGCTTAAGGACACCCTTGAAAATGAGAGGGATTGTCTCCATGGATTTATCTTTTTGATGTGTAGATTTCAAGTTTTTTCTATATTGAAGGTGGGTGGATGTGGATATACGGTGCTCCCTCCTTACTCGCGGTTAATTCGTTCCAGGAACTGCATGCAAATAACGAATTCCGCGATATAGCAACAAATTATTTATCTTATTATTTACAGTAATTTATACGTTTATGAACCCTGCCCATACTGATATTAAACCACATTTTTTTGGTTGAAGTTTACACTTGAATATTTATTGTTTTTATGTTATGTATTTCTCCCTCATCATCTTTGTATTTTCTCTGAGAGGAAACCCAGCAGAGTGAAGTGTGATAAAAATACATGACAAAACCTGTTTGTTCTTACATTAGAAGAAAAATTGCCACTCATGGCTCCCAATTTAGTTTAGTTGTACCTAAGTCAATTTGAATCCTTTAGATGGAGCCATTGTCCCCATCTTACTCCCTCTTTGTTTTTTTTATTCCCCTTTTAAATAAACAGAAAACACGGACCGTCTGTGATTCACCTCCTGTTTGAAATCAGATGAATGCCTTACCTAGTGTTATCTGTGCTTTGTTTCCTGCTGATTAAGAGCATGATTAAGAAGCTATTCCGAGAAACAAAGCCATTCTGTTTCCATGTCTTCCATGACTCCTGCTCACTGAGGAGCACAATCAAAGCCAAATGAGTCCATAATCACTAAGCTGTCATCTCATGGGCATTTGGCTCTGCCAGTGCTCATTTGATGCTGGGATAGATGAGCAAATACATGTGTGCATGCACACACACACACACACACACACACACACACACACACACACACACACACACACACACACACACACACACACACACACACACACACACACACACACACACACACACACACACACACACACACACACAAACACACTTGTGCTGTTAGCATCTGGCAGTGTCTATCTTCATTGGAAGCCAAAACATCTAGGTCCGTCATGCATTACCCGTTGCACATAGCCAGGCCACAGTGAAACAGGAACCTGTCAATTAAAATGGGTTCATTCTGCTCATTGTGCATCTACTTCAACCTGAAAGGAGAAAGACGTTGTGGGGTGGGAGAGAGGTGCGAGGGTAAGGGGGGAATAAGTGGAGAGGAGAAGAGAGTGTTTCAAAGAATGTCATCATGAGTATGTGTGAAAATGATCCCAGTTATTCACCAAGTTATTCACCAATGGAGCTGGTTAAAGTCGCTAACTGTTCACACATATTCAGTGATGGCAGCAAAACTGGACACGACAGCCTCTGACTTCCCCCACCCTGCAGTGACCATTGGCAACAACACCACACTATTCTCCATTTTGATATATTATGAGCATCAACAGGACAGCCTATTAAATACACATGGATGCTTCACAATCTGCACACATTGACATTTTCAGGCTCCTTCACTTATTGAGTTTCAAATTCTGACTCACTGCATAGAAATGAAATTAATAAAATATCTACATAAGACTATCGATGCCTGTACATGCAAATGTAGTTGTTTAAATAGTCAAATTTCAAAAAGTGAGTTTTTAATTCCTAGGTCAATTCCTGACACACACTCAATGTCTGTCCTAGATTAGGTGTCAGAAAACAAGAAAACAAAGTAAAATCCATGTAATGTGACTGAGAAGGAGGATTTGCATGGTTGTACCGACAGGAGTCCCCAAGGTAATCCCCTCCAATACTACAAATGAATGACAAACAACTCTTACATCTAATTTGCAAATGCAGTTTCTTGCTTTATTCACAGAAAATCACATTTTTTTTTTGTCTTTTAGAGTTTTTATACTTAACTTTTTGCTTATCTTGAAAAATTAATGGTCTACTTCTTATTTGAGACTGCCATGAATTAATAATGAATCCTTGATTCATCAAGGACACTGGAATCGGTCTCAACACATCACATGTTGGGAGGATCTACTACTTGATCCACCCAACACACCCTCTTTCCTCTTAAATGCTTATCTTTGTTGATTGTGTTGTCAGACTGGCATCTCTCACTGTTTGTCCTCTCTTTTCACCACGATGAACACTATTCCACCATCTGCCTGTTAAACAGAGGCCGCTCCCTGTCAAACCTGTCGGTCTTTCACAGAGCTTTTGGTTTCCAGTTGTGGTAGAAACATGCCGTCATTGTTTATGAACACTGTTATGATAACTCATATCTGTATCCCATGTGAGGAGAATTCTTATTGCATTCTACTAATCTTCTAGATTATTTTAGATATTGTTCTATCAGTGCTTTAGTCTGATGTGGCTTTAAATATACCTCAAAGATTCAATAGTTTTTACCTTTTTTAAAAAATGACTTCTGTGTTGCAGTCTGACAAGCCTTCGACCTTTTTTTCCTGCTTAAATAAATCACCCTGAAGGAAATTTAAAATTTGCCATCCTTACTATTTATTTTTCCTTTGTTTAAAACCAATCATGTAGAACTGTTAAAACTGTAACCAAATGACAGAAAGTTTCTCTTTGAAAACAAGAACAGAATTTTGTGCCTCTGACGGTCCAGAAAACAGTGAAAAACAGTTTCTCTGCAAGAACAGAGTAAAAAGTTTTCTGACACATTTAGATAAAAAAAAAAGACATAAAACTGTTCACGTCCACAGCACCATTTTATGTTGCCATAGCCAACCTGTTTCTCCTACCACCAAATTAACCTCCTCCACTGATTAGCTGACACCAGGTGCTAGCTTAATAGCGTGCTGGCGTGTCACACACTCAACATGCCCCAGTCATGGATGTATAATTAGAGAGTGCATGCATCATTGGAGCTGGAGTTTCCTCCATTAATAACTTTAAACATTGTTCTTTGGAGCATGACAACATTCACTAGCACAAAAAAATCACATGCATCACTTGAGCGGATTGTGATTATATGGTTTGGCTATTATGACAAATTATCCCTTCGACTTGACTTGTTTCCCTACCTGGACCTTGTCATGTGTGTAGAGCACTCTAAAGGGGGAAGATGGAACACTACATCTTGTAGTCCAGAAAGCAGGAAGTACCAGACATTGCGAGACTGATGGACAGACAATACTGTCTATTTTCGTTGTCACTGATGGCACCAACTTTTAAAAGAAATCTAAGGACCATTAATGCCTCTGACTGACAATTCTGATTGACAAAGGGAGACATTGCCTACCTATTTAACCAAACAATTCTGTCAGCAGTACCTCTGTGTCAACCTACAGGAGCTAAAACTCAAAAATCCAAAAGAAACATTATGGACTATAAAGGATGTCTCTACCATTGAAGTATGCAGCCTTCAGACCCAATGAGGGACAAAAAGGTTTCTTTGATCCCTTCCACCAGGGAGGATGAAGGGAAATCAAATGTCTACAGCTCAGGATTTAGTGCAGAATGAATAGACGTCTCTTCCACCTTCATGTTAACCACACACAGAAAAGGAGACAGATTGAAGAACTAAACATTGTGGTGCTGTTATCTTCAGTAGTAAATCAATGTTGAAGAACTTTTTCATCACATATTTCATCTTAAATGAATGTTAAATAAATGTTCTGGTTCAAGCGGTTCCAAATCAGGAGGAAAACAGAACGTATCTTTAAAAAAGCCTTTTTCCCATCTCCCCAGGATGTCTAATTCCATAGTAGTCCTACCACAACTGATTTATTCATCTCTGCATGATTTCAGCATCCAAGTGGGCATGGCCTGAAAAGATAAATAAATCAAGCTTCAGTAGTCCAAAAGTGACATGCGCAGATTCAAAATCCATGAAAGAAATTTAACTCCCTAAAAAACAACTCCCAGGAGAATAAGACGAATGGAAAGTAGCGCTTTGTACCCCTACATTTTGCTAGAGAGCTTATCTAAAGTGGTTCCATAAAGGCCAACTCAAGCTCATCCAACCAGACAAATTGTAGGCAGGTTAAGGCAGTCATGTTATTAAGTGCACATACTACTATTGTAAAGCAGCCCAAGAGGTCAAATGAAAGCTAAACAGATGGAAGGATAAACAAAAGATAGTGCAGACAGACGGATTCAAAGACAGCTGGATGCCATAGAGAGAGAGATTTTTTTTAGCTAATAAATGACAGTCTGAAGTTCATGGTGATATATTTAGGCTGTTGTGCTGCAGTGGATCCATTAGTTCAGACTAAAACCACAACCATTTTGTTTATAGCTGAAACATGTTGGTGTATTTAATGATTTGACCTCTTTTATCATATAGCCACTGGAACAGAGCTCTTAAATCTTTTCCCCTCCCTGTATGACAGATTCCCCCTGCAGTGACCATTGCAGGGGGTGTATGGATTGCCTTCATGTTTTTGCTTTTATGCTACAATGTTTTTTTATGTTCATCAAACGAAAAGGTCTCAGCCTTTATATGTGCAATGAATGGCAAAATACATAAATCCCCCAGAATGTAGTGTAACAGTAATATTAAAAGGCTGTATTATGTATAGCAACTAGAAAGCTGAGTAGTAATGGATTCATGCTACACCAGCTTTTTGATTCATTCATAAGTTGGAAGTAGAAATTTGTTTGGCAAGGTGCAATGTAGGCCATGCAGTGTATGTATGTATCTATAGAAGAGAGTTGGAGACATTTTGAAAGAACAGCTATTTTAAATAAAGATTCCAACACAATTTAATATTGATGATATTGCTTTAATGTGCTTTGTGCCAAGTTGAGAAGCAGCTAATCCACTGACTCAGGAAACCACTGCAGGTACACTAGATGACCGCTGCACAGACAGGTGATCTGAACCAGCAGGAAAAATGCAGGGAAACAGAGTCTGAAACATGTCAAACCTGTTACTCCTGAACACTATATTTATATATAGTGTGTGTATATACGTGTGTGTGTGTGTGTGTGTGTGTGTGTGTGTGTATACAGTATACAGGTATATATATATATATATATATATATATATATATATATATATATATATATGTGTGTGTGTGTGTGTGTGTGTGTGTGTGTGTGTGTGTGTATATATATATATATATACACACAGTATATATATACACACAGTATATATATACAGTATATATATACTGTGTGTGTATATATACAGTATACACATATACACACAGTATATATATCTATATCTATACATATATCTATATATATACATATATATATATATACATACACACACACATACATATATATATATATGTCTACACATATACACACACACAGTGCGCCCTTGTTACTCGAGGTTAATGCATTCCAGGAACCACATGCGAGTAACAAATTCTGCAATGCAGCGATGAACTATTTATCATATTATCTACGGTAATTTGAACCTTTATTAACCCTCCCCATACTGAGATTAAACCACCTTTTATCTGTATTACCTTTTCTCTCACTCTTATTGACTGTTTAAAGCACGAAAGTCCAAGACTGACGGAATAGAGCGCACTGCCGGATGCCATCAGCCAATAGAATGTGCATACAGTATCGCGTTGATGCCCAAGGGCACGAGGGCGCACACACACACACACACACACACACACACACACACACACACATACAGTATATGTATATATACATATATATTTATATATTTATATATATATATATTACACAGCCTGGCCAAAAAAAAAGTCACCATCAGATTCTTCTTTCATTCTTTCAAAGAATCTCAACGAGTTTAAGGTCTGGACTCTGTGGTCTGGACTCATTGTCATCTTGGAATATGCCTGTGCCTTTGGAGAAGAAGTAATCCACTGACGGAATAACCTGGTCATTCAGTATATTCAGGTAATCAGCTGATCTCATTCTTTGAACACACACTGTTGCTGAACCTAGACCTGAGCTGAACGGACATATTCCAAGATGACAATGTCAGAATTCATTGGCCTAAAATTGTGAGGGAGGGGTTCAGGGAGCATGAGACATTGTTTTCATACATAGATTGGCCACCACAGAGTCCAGACCTTAAACTCGTTGAGATTCTTTGAAAGGAGAATCTCAATTAGTGCTGGAGATGGCTTTACATAGTGGTCAGACCCCATCATCATAAATGCAAGATCTTGATGAAAAATATGGAAAAATATCACATCACTGGATGGCAATAACTCTTGTGATATTGCATTAACTCATCAAAACAATATCCCAGTTAATGCATGCTGTAATCAAAGCTAAATGCAGTCCAACAAAATATGAGAGGGTGTGACTTTTTTGGATGGCAATTTTTTTTTCTGACCAGGCAGTGTATATGTATATACTGTATTTTCAAACAGCATGCTGCACTGCATGCTGCACTGCACTGCATGCTGAAATTGCAAAATAATCTTTCTTTATGTCATTATTATTGTATCAGACTGGATGTGACTGTCTTGATGAAACCATGTAGTCTTTTATATTTATACATTATATTTATTTATACCGTATATTAAATTGCAGTTTTAGAGGGAAAAATACAAATTCAATGATTACTGGGATGTATTAATTACGGCTTTAGTCATCAAGCAAAAAAAATAAATAAAAATCCCTAGCATTACATGGGCACCCTTTGAAAACAATTGACATGAAGACTTTTTTTTCCTTTGCATTAACGCAGCGTTTAGTATTGGAGATTCAGTATGGATTTAAAGTACTCAACTATAAATAGTTCTTCCCTCTACTAGCTGAATCTCTTCTGAGTAGGAGAGACTAATGTCCTGTCACAAGAACCACAATAGAAATATATAATGCTAGGTCACCTAGCCTTTCTCAAGCAATAGCTGTTTTTTTTTTTTTTCTGAATCGGTCTTAAGTCATTCAAAGGGCTACTATTTATTTATGATGCTGCTGTGCAACCCTCCAATAGGCTACCAGTTATGTAAATGATAAAAGCTTACCAACACATATCAAATCTGACAGTAGGAGGTGTCAGCTCACCTCTGGAGCACTTCCGAGGCATCCTGGAGCAAGAAGCCGTCCCCCTTATAAGCTGCTCATTTGGGCGCTCCACAAAGGGGTTGACCGCCACTCTACCTCCCCCTGCATGCTTACATCTCCCTTGTGTGTGTTTGTGTCTTCATATATATATATATATATATATATATATATATATATATATATATATATATATACACACACACACAGGCGTGGTCTGGAATGCAGGAGGGCGTGGTTTCGAACCCCAGACATGGCGGACACTATCCAGTGAGGGTCCTTACGCAAGACCCTTAATGCTATACCAGCCTACCTCAAAGATGAGTGAACACAATAAAGACAGAGTCATACTGGCTTGGACGTCACCCGGGTTAACAAGGTCAGTGTCACATGCTAGGGAACCAGGGCAATCTGATGAGAAATGGGTTACTGGAACAAGACACACATGGACAAGGGTGGAGAATGTCATCAGATACCCCGCTGGGATCATAAGCTGGCCAAAAGAGGAGATAGAAGCCACAGATATCAAGACGAGAAAGCTCCTCACCATGCATGGAGGGTTTCACCCCAAGTCCAGCATCCTGAGGCTGTACACTAAGCGGAAAGAGGGAGGCCGAGGACTAGTGAGCATCAGGGGCACTGTCCAGGATGAGACATCCAAAATCCAAGAGTACATCAGGAAGATGGCCCCAACAGATGAACTGCTCAGTGAATGCTGAAGAGATTTAGACATTATACACGTGTTATTTGTTAATGCTATTTGCTATTTTTGCTAGCTTCACAGTAGTCAACTTTAATCACACACTCATTTAATCTTTGCAGACAGTTGAACCCTATCCCAGTGCACACAGAGCTCACAGAACTCATCTAATCTTTTCTCACCCTTGAAGTCTGTACACATTTGAACAATCACACACACACACACACACACACACACACACACACACACACACACACACACACACACACACGCGTGTGTGCGCGTGTGTGTGTGTGTGTGTGTGTGTGTTTATGTTTATACCAGGTGTTTTCAGTGAATAGGTAGTTGATTGTACATGTATTATATTCCATCAGTTCTCTTCATCATCCAGACTACACGTGCAGCTATTGTCTTGAGTGCATCAGGATGCATGATGATATGATGATGATGCATGATATTTTCCTTAGTTTTTCAACAAACCATACCTGTCTTAGAGTTTCAGGAGGACTGTTTCCCTCACAGCTAAGATGAGTCAAAGCGTGTCTTGCTGTGCTTGTTGGTGGGTGCAGCTGAGTCAGTGCTCAGGGCAGGGCTAGCTTTCCTCCTTTCAACAACAGTGGAGCCTTTAGCGTCTTCACCACTGGTGCCAGGATCAGGTTGGGCGGTGGCATGTAGCATTGCTTTTTAAATGCACAGATATTTTACTCTGGTTTACACTTCAGTGTTGATCTTTGTCTGTCTTTGATATTGCATGTAACATAGGAACTTTGCCTTAAATAATCCTCTGTGTTTTAAGCATGGATAAGACACATTCTTGGTATGAAAACAAGAGCAGAGTTGAGGCATTAATTAGACAAGTGAAGTAAAGCTCATGATGTACTGATATCTCTGTGGCGCATTATCGTCACGCCCGGAGTTCGCCCCGCCTCACGCCCTAAGACAGCTGGGATAGGCTCCAGCACCTCGTGACCTACTATGGCGGACAAAGCCAGACAAAGCCACCCCCTTAAATCAAAGTTAGAGGAAATGCACTGTTGGTGTTCATGAGAAATATTTTCTTATAAAAAATAAAGGTAAAGCGTGACAAATGACGTGTGACCCTGAAAATGTTAAATCAAAATAGTCCTAGAATGCAAAAGTAGCTAAATCAACACTTTATTTTTATTTTGTAAAAGAGTTACGGTATTTGAACAGAGGGTAAAGCAAAGAAAGATGTGGCAAACAGACTGATATTGGACAGATTCAATTAAAAAAACAAACAAACTAAAAAGTTGTCATGGTTGTTTGGACTATGCTCCGTTTCTATCCCTCTGGACCATCATTTCCCCACAGTGTTTTCTGATTACTCCTGTGTTTTCCTCTTGTTTCTTGCTTTACTTTATTGCCACAATCTATTACATATGAAGAGACACTATTTCACACATTGGTTCTGTTTTCAGCCTACATTCTCACGTTACTCTTCTCCTTGGGTTTGCTGTATTTCCTTAGACAATCCATGTCACTAATTTTTGAAACTCCAGCTCCTCTGGTGCTTGGGATTGCTGACCGCAAGGCTTAGCAGTGCATCTAAAATAGTTTAGAGTCAGAGTATGAGACAAAAGAAATGTTGGGACGGAAAACAAAATGGTTTTAATTGTGGGCAGGTTGGAGGCTTGTGAAGACTGTGAGAACTAACTTTTGGCCTCTCATCAAACCGTATCTTAGGGCAACATTTGAGTCATTGTTCCACAATCATTTATCCGGATTAGCATGATTAAAATAGCGCTGTAGCATTTCTGACAAACATGTCCTTCCACACACACCATGATAAACAAGTGTATAAAGCATAAACAATTCTCTGCTGGGTGAGTGTCTTGTGGAGTGAGAGTCAGGCCTCCTTAGGTTGCACTGAGCACAGGGTCACTGAGACTTAGGTCAGGCCTGAGGAAACACTCCTCCACCTCTCCCACATCTCCCTCCACTTCCTGTTCCAACAGCTGGGCCCCCCATCTGCAAGAAAAGTGATAATTTATCATTTCACTTCAGTTTCAAATTGAAAATGTGTAAAACAAAACAGTTTTTGAAGATGACCTAGATTCTACTTTAAATTTCTCAATGTTTTTTTTTCATTAGAAAAGACTTTAATTCTCTCTAGCTGTGGGATTGTGTGATACAATATGAATTTTCTTGGGCAGCACTGTGGCACAGTGGGTAGCGCTGTTGCCTCACAGCAAGAAGGTTCAAGCTTCAGCGATTGTCTCATTTACAAGAAAACGGATGGATAGGTGGAGATATATATTTATTTCTATATACTGTATATATATATATATATATATATATATATATATATATATATATATATATAAATGTTTGAATTTCAATTAACTCCCCCCCACCCTTTGGAGGAAGTATACGCTGTAAATACAGTCATCACGTATTGAAAGATTTACCAAGATTTTTACTGGTAAAATTTACCAAGATTTGTAACAGTCCTTCTCAATATTTTGCTCTTAAATGTTTGCAGTGGAAAGATTGGTCCAACCACCCCAAGAGAGAGAGAGAGACAGAGGGAGAGAGAGATATTTTTTTTGGATTTTTACAAAAAGAAGATAAAGTGCAAATTTTCCTGTTTTGATCTTTTTTTTTTAAATCAACCAGTAAAATCATGTTCTAGCTGATTTCCAGCAACAGAACATATGTTTTTGTAGCACCAAAGATGTTTAAATTCATCCACATTTCCCATTTGTTTAAAATAACTGTGTTCTAGTCTCAGTCTGGCCCTGACATTACAGAGTCAGATTGAGCTGGCTTCCTGTCCTTGCCTGCTCTTCACTCGGTTTTTTCTGCTGATGTAGATTGCAATTTTTGCTTCTCCTGAAAGAAAAATTAAGAGTTGCCATTTTTCTTTGTTAATTTTTTTGTAGCCAGCTCCCACATTAAAACACTTTCAGTAAAAACTACATCAAACAGACGAAAAACCACAGTTAAAAGGTGAAGAATTCAGTGAGTCTCTGGCATTCTGTAAAAACATTAAACACAGTTTCCCTGAGGTCACAAAATGGACCCTTAAGAACAGCAGGATTAAGAACAGAGATAAAAGCATTAGAGGCAATAGCACCTTATAAAATCCTCTGCTGGAGGTCAGCAGCCCATTTTTAAGGGGAGGTTTATACAGGACCCTCCGCTGTGGATTGGGTTTGGTTCCCCCAGCCAATCTCTTTGTCCACACAGTGGGGGTCTGTTGCTCTGTCCATTTTGATGTATTTTATGCCGTTGTAGTATACCGTATTCTTGTCAGCACTGTGTAAGGTCAGTTTTTTTGAGTTGGTGATGGTGAGCAGGGGACTGGTCAGATCTCCCAGCCCTGGGCTCAGGCTGATCTCCGGAAAGGCGTCTGCTGGGTCTGGTTCGATTTTCTTCCGTTTGTAGTCCGAAAGTAGGCTCTTCTCCTTATAGCAAAGCCTCCCCCTCCAGAGCTCCAGGACCTTCTTTGCGGCCCGAATGGAGTGTAGACCCAGTAGAGAGCGCAGGGCCTCAGCATCACATACTTCTGGTCTCACTGCATCCACCAACATCTGCAGGCACGAGGTCCCAGATTTGCACAGTGCCGCTGTCAGGCCAGGTGTGATATTGCTGATATCCAGCTTGGCTCCATGGACTAATGGTTCCTTTAACAAACAGTGCATAGAGTTACATTTTTGGTGCCTTTCTTTGATAAAAATGTTCCACGACTTAAAGACACCCTTGTTAAAACGGAGGCAGCTCGCTTAACTTTAAAAAATTGGTGTCAATTAAAAACAGCAGTATCCAGCCCCAGGTTATTGGCACGTTTGAGAATACAGCTGGCCACATATCTCCACATTAAATCAGATGACCCTGTTAAATACTTTTGATTAAACTGATTTCTGTAAGTGGCATTTCTGCTGGCCAGGTGGATGAGGCCCCGTCCCCCCACATCTCTGGTAAAAAACAGAACCCCTTGTGGCACCCATTGTAGACCATCCCAAAAAGATCTATTCTTTTCTGTATTTTTGCTAATAAGCCTGTTGGGGGTCTACACACATATTAGCTTATGCCACAGTTTTGGTGCCACAAGATTGTTTAAAACCAGAACCCTACCTTTAAAAGACATCATGGGAAGCAAACACTTCCATTTGGAGAGTTTTCTTTCAATTTTTTTCCGTGACGCCCTCCCAGTTCTTCTGGACCATGTTTTCATTGCCCATATAAATTCCCAAGTATTTCAGGCTGTCTTTTCTCCAGGCCAGGTTCTGAGGAAGAACTGGTAGGCTGTCATGCCACTCCCCAACAGCAACAGCTTCACTATTTTGCCAGTTGACCTTCGCTGCTGATACAACACAGAACTAGTTAATGACATTGGTTAAAATGTCTGCTTCCTTTTGGTTTCCAATAAAAACAATGATATCATCAGCACATGCTGATAAAACAATGTTTCTATTACAACCTGGTAAAATCAGTCCTTGAATGCTAGAGCATATTTTGTTCAGGAGAGGTTCGAGGGAGAATGTGTAAAGCATCCCAGACAGAGCATAGCCCTGTAGAACTCCAGTGTGAGACCATCGATGCCGGGAGCCCTCTGTTCCTGCATGCTTAGCAGAGTGGCCTGCAGCTCCTGCATCTTCAATGGCTCCTTGAGCCGGGAGTTGGTGTCCTCAGACACCTGAGGTAGCTCATTGCAGAATCCCCTCAAACAGTGTGTCCTCTTCCTCATACATACTGGGTTCAATAAGTTCCTGCCCCACCTTCCTCTGTCCATTTTTTTTCCAGGCTGAAGAAGAAGCTAGAGGGAACATACAGTACATCTCACTGATGTTTAGGAATCCAGTGCGCCTTGTACCTTATTATTTAGGAGGTCTGCTAGCGCTATTTTCTTTCTCTTTGAGGACTTCAATATCCTCAATCTTCTGTGGACTCACTTTTTTTCTCTTGTTCCACTAGATCAGACTCCAGGTCCTTCATAGATCTGGTGATGTATTGAGGGTGTGCTGTTGACAGAGTAATTTGACTTCAGTCTTACTATGGTCCCACCACTGCTTCAGACTGCTAAAATCACCCTTCCTCTGCCTAAAAACATTCCAGAAATAAATAAAAGATCCCTGAACCTTTTATCTAATATTAAGACTGAATTAAAATGCCAATATGCACTTTTAGGTAAAATATTTCTCATAAAAGCATGACACAAAAGCAGGGAATGATCCGTAAAACCAGTAGGTAAGATGTTGGATTATTGAAATATACTAAAACAGTCAAGTCTGGCTGAGGAGATGCTACCCTCTCTGATGTGGGAAGGGGTGTACTGTCTGCTGTCTGCTGTCTGCATGCATCCTTTTCCACACGTCCACCAGGCCATGAGAGTGGATCAGCTGCCTCAGAACATGTTGGGATGCTGTATGGTTGCAATCCATGGATGCATTTTCAGTACAATTAAAATCCCCACCCATAAATAAGAAATCCTCCGGGAAACAGCTATTTGAAACCTCATTGATTGTTTTAAAAAACAAGATCCTCTCTGCACCGTTTGTCGGAGCATAGACGTTAACAAAATTAACAGTGAACTCCTCAAACAAGGCTCAAAGTAACCTCCCCTTGATAAAATGCTCGACCTCCAGTGAGACTGGAGAGAGTTTTTGAGAAGAGGAAGCCCACTCCTCCACTGAGAGAGGTGTTGGTGCCTAAAATGACTTCCCTTTCCATTCTCTCCTCCAGTCAGCCTCATTCTCACATTCGATGTATGTTTCTTATAAAAACATCACATCTATTTGATTTAAACTGTGATATTAATAAAGATATTAATAAAGACAAACGAACAAACATTCAATGAGCACTCGATCAGCGTCTCACACCACAATCTCCCAGCATGCACCAAGAGAGAGGGAGAGAGAGAGAGAGAGAGAGAGAGAGAGAGAGAGAGAGAGAGAGAGAGAGAGAGAGAGAGAGAGAGAGAGAGAGAGAGAGAGAGAGAGATGCAAATTGGATCCTACATTTTGGGACAGGAGTAAAAGCATGTTATATTCCTCTTCCTCTAGCTTGAAAAGAAGAAAAAATGTTCCCTTCTAGGATTAGACGAGTCAAAGAGCTGTGCAGCTATCAACAGTTCTTAGCCGATGGCAACAAAGCAGTGACATGCACACACTTTTTGGAAAGGGTTTCTATATTTGAAATGTGTGGCAACAAAAGAAAGCTCTGGCAATAAACTGAATACATGAGATGGACCTAGTCAGAGGTAAATTGCTCAATCCATAACATGGCATGCAGTGTTTCAGTTTTACTTAAAAAATACACCAGGCTTAAGGTAAACTGTGATAGTTTGAAATTAATGGTCTTGATTTACTTAATTCCTTGTTCAACATCATATTTGGTATTAAATACAAAATCGTTTGTGCAGTTTTGTAAAACTGCCAAGAGACATGAGGAAGTCTGGGCTATGCATGAAGCTCAGGCTGAAATATTTTTACGTCTTCTATTAAGTTAAACGTAGGTCCTTTTTCTGTGTGGATTGTTAAACTGAATCCAAGATTCATGATGAGTACAGCTCCCAAGTCTGCATGACTAACACAACTCCTGGTGTGAAGTATTACACTCTCTGTCTGTGCCCCACAAATTGGTGCACGCAGTTCTTTGGAGGCGTATGACCAAGACAAGTATGGGGACCCTTTAATGACTCTCTATATTTACACCATCTCCTCTTGTCATGTAAACTGGGGCAGAGTGTGTACTGAAGGGTTGCAAAGAGTTGTAAAAGATGGAATTATTGATAAAGATGCTCACTCTGTGGTTGTACAATGGCACCATTACCCTCCTTATTATCACTCATACAATTGATTCACCTTTGGGTCTTACAAATTGTAGTTAAGCAATTTATTCGCTAATATTGCCGGTTTGGGTGGCAGCAGACAGTTTTAAAAACTTGATTCTGTCAGGAATTAGAACTGATAATGTGTTACAGGCTTGACAGATGTGTGTGGATCTACATGGAATTATTTGAAAAATTCCAGTGGGTAGGATGTTCTTGCAAAGATGACTATGAATAAATTTATTTTGTTTTTTTAAAACTGGGTTTTCTTCACACTGTGTTCAGGAATAACCTATGATTGAATGATACTAGGAGACATTCATTTGTTGTTTTTGTATATCAGCCTTTCTCAGGCTGAGGGTGTTGTTCTAAGGGTGCGACTACTGACGTATGGCGGAGAATGTTTTTACAGATGTTGATCAGAAGAAAAAAACACTTGCATATAAAAGATAGCAACAAAAAGTGGTGGAGACACAATTTAAACATTTACCTATTGAAGGAATGAACTTCACCAGCCTGGTCTCAACAGAAAGTGTGTGAACCACACCTCATCATCTTCATAAATACTGTGGGTTACAAGAAGGTATTTTGTTGTTGTTATTGTTGTTGTTGTTACTGCTTTTTGAATTAAACTTTTTGAGAATCACATGAGAAATATTTTTAGATGACAGAGAATGAAGAGAAATGAAGTCCACTCGTCGTGGAGTTGGTGTGGTTCCTGTGTCATACAAACAAGATCAAAAAAACCCCAAAGTTAGCACTGACCTATTTTACCTCACATTTGTGTTTACGCATTAATATTGCCTGTGAATGCCCACTAGAAACAAAAGATTTCATCTCTCTCAGCCTGTGGAGGAAGTATGCTCACTTGATGAAACTGTGTTGGGATGATATATAACATCCCTTAGTGCTGTGAAATTACAAACAAACCAATATCTCATTCAAGACTACCTGAGACCTCCTTGTCCACATGAAATAAATTCATCTGTCCTCTCCCATCTGCTATCAAGACATTGATCAAAGTTACTTGAATAGGGAGACTGCAGAAATGCATTGAATGTTAAATATTTGCACACAGCAAAGATTCAATGTAAAGTTAAATGTTATAGAGCAAAGACATTGTTACAGGTAGATTCTAACTAATGTGCTTTGCTAATTGAAGTATTAAAATAACTTGTGCATAAATAGACAGTGTCACCCTGTATTTCTCGTCTCTCTTAGAATGCCATTTTTTGTACATGGTGTAGGAAAACAAGAAAAGCAACAGGACATGAGATTCAAACTCACACCTTTAGGGAGAGAACATTACAAACCATCAATCACACTCCAGAGTAACTTACTCAAGAAATAAGCGAGATGGAAGGAGAGAGAAACAATATTTTGATAATTCCCATTCATCCAGGTGACGGTAATTCTCAAACAACTGGCCTTCTGTTTAGGGCCTAAAGACATTTGGAACTGAAGAAGCCTCTTGGATGTGCAGTCAAACATTTCCTAACATCAACTACCTGATTCCTATATCATAATTCTTGACAACAGATCCTGTCACCAAACATGAAAAGGCTCACTTCTTTCCAAATATGACAAGAGCAGCATCAGCATGTAATGTGATGTCTAAAGAGAAAGCTTTATAAGTAATGGATTAAAGTTGATCTTCCCTGTTAAATGATGGTTGATCCCATTTGCTAATTGGAGGGTATAGACGTCCTCAGTCTTGTGTTGTCTTTCCAATCCGAAGGCATTTTCGGTTTAGTTTGGCCACAGCTTTTCAACCTTGTGTTTATGCAGACATATGATTCTGTAGTGTTCCTACCTCCCTTACTATCACAGAGGTGGAACAAAACAAACCCCTATTTTGCCTTCTGCTGTGTTTATAAAGATAGAAGTGAGGAATAAAAACTTGAAAAATCTGTTTAAAATGAGCTTATGTCTCTCCTCTATGCTTCCACCGAGGGCATACATTTTTAAAAGCAGGCACAAATACATTCACTTTGAAATGGATAATTTCCTTAAACAGCCGGGCACTGCAGCTTCATCAAACATCACTGGAACATCTGTAAATAGAGCATTTGTTATGGATAATCATGGTCCAACACACAATTGTTGCGTGCCAGTGACATAAACACATAAACAGTGCCCATATTCATTATGATGAAGGAACATGTCAAACGGTGCAAAAGTGCAGCTCCTTGATGTGTTTTAAGATTCTGGAGCTCTAAGACACAGAGGAATAAACTATGTCAGGTGTTTGATCTTTTCTTGGGCTGGCATCAAGAAAAATGATGAAACATCATCTTACTTTCGCTGTTGTTAGGGTTTTTTTTTAAAAACTTTTTTTTCTTAATAAATGGGTCTGCAAAAATAGATATTTCATGGTGACTATGTTCATGGAAGCATCTTCATTTGGTCGATCTACCAGGAGGTACACAGGACCCATTGCTTCATATGTTTGTATGCAGATAAACAAACACTGGTGCCAGTAATCTGACTGCTGTGTCCCAAATCCCTTTGACAAACAAGTTCAACATGGTTGTTTGTGTTTAACATAGCGTGTGACCTCACTCCATACTCTCACCTCAAAATGACACTGGCTGATTTACACTAATGACATCCAGTTGGTCTCCTCCAGACATGCAGCTCCATGGGACTGACACCAGCCTTGGCCTTGCTCACCTTCAGCCCTGGTCTTGTTAAAGACAGCTGAAAAAAGCAATTACCTGTATATGCTAGCATTGTGATTGACAAGGGGATGTAGCAAAAGACAGCCATCTCCTCCCATCAGTATCCTCCCCCTTTTAAGAGGCTTCTCTCTCTGTTTGCACCCATCTTGAAACATTTATAACCACATCTCTTGTGACTATAGAGACTGCAAATGGCCTTGTCCACACTGCTTGCTGACCGTAAACAGAAATTGCAGTCGTCTCTGACCCTCGACTCTTGCTCTTTTTAAAAAATGGCCCTGGATAACATTGCCCATTCAGTATCCCATGCCAGGAAATGTTTTCACTCTGTCCAGTCAGTCAGTTGGACTCATTAAACTCTTAGAACAAGACTTGTGGTCAGTGCATTTTTGATCCACTTCCTAAACAAGTTCACTAATTTGTTTACAGTTTGGGGTGAATTACAGGCTGAGTTTGCAGTGCAGAGTGCAGTAGCCTGCAAATCAGCCAAAATTCTCTGTTGAATTACAATGTACTCATCAAACTATCTCATAAACAGAGGGGATCTGTGTTTGTGTGAACATTCTTCCATGAGAAAATAACACAACATGCCACAGCGATCAATGTCTCTCTATCTGGACTTGGAAGAAAATGTAACAAGTGTGCAAAGAGACACTCGTTGAGAAATGACTGTGCAGGTGATTAACAAGGTAATTACATTTGGATGTGAGATTTAACAAGGGAGTGGAATGTCCTTTCTCATAGTCATCAGTAAACTACCAAGAGGAAAATTACATGAATGTTTATTTAAATTTATCTTCCTTGGATAATGTAACAGGCATTAAGATTGATGAGTGCACCCGCTACAGAAATTGAGTTATGTATTACATAAACACAACAGCATCTTATTAACTTGCACATGACCCAATTAAAATCACTTTCATTCAGGTAATTCATGGTGAAGACAAAGGCTTCATGTGAGGAGGACTCATCCCAGACTTTTCATTAGTTCAGGAGTGCGTAAATCCCTTTGAGATGCAGTGTCCTTCACCTCTCTGGTCCTGCTTCCCTCAGACTAAGACTGAGCATCAATACAATGGTGCAGCTCATCAACAGAAGAAGAAAGAACCAACCTTAACTTCACAACTTGCACACCGCACAAAAAAAAGTCCTTAAACTCTTTCTTAATAAATTTGTTTGAAGCATGACACCCCACAAATGGTGTGATTATCTTTGGCCAGGCACCAGCGAGCTGTAGGAGCGCTTTGAAGACATTCCTAAGAGGATATAAATAGTATATTTACTTCCAGCACCCCCATGCAGACAGTAGGATAATATCAAGCAGCTTAGCCTTTTTCTCTCTAATAAAAGTTTTCCCAGATGAGCAAAGGCCTCCTTGTGCAATCTTCATTCTATATGCGACATGTCTCATACAATCTGCATCCAAGGGGTATCGTGATGCAACCGCAGCATGATAAACAGTGTTGTGCTTTGTTTTCTTTCCCCCCTTGGGGTGAAAACTTCCTCCTGCTGTGACTATCTCTGAAGTTATTCCCGATGATGATAAAGCCTTATAAAGCACAGGATTACACTCAAAGCTTGGCTCATGGAATTTAAGCTCTCCTGCGGGACAAAGTGCAGCTCTACCTACAACAAGTCTACGTTTGGTATTTTTAGATAGAAGGAGCAGGAATGTTGATAATTTGGCTGTGACAAACGTGTTCACCTTCCCTCTGCTAAGTTCAGTAATATCTAGACTCTATTTGCCATCTTTTCAGTGACATTTTATTTGTAATATATTAAAAACAAAGAATTTACAACACAATAAAAGTCATATTTTCTGGACAATGTAATCCGGCTACGTTTTCTGTCTCACAACCTTAAAATCAAGTTGTATTGCAGAATTGTAATCTCACAAAGTTTAAATATTTACAGGAAAAGACTGAGGGTATAGAAATTATTTCATCCAATGGATTTAGCAATACCTCAGCTTTGCTATTGTTCTGTTGCAAAGACGTCATGGCCATGGTCGTGGTCAACTTTATTGTCAAATGTACCATTTATGCACGTTTGATGATGTGGTAGGGGTTGCGCGATTAGGTGCTTACACAACATTATGGGTTCAGTGATGAGAAATGGCCTCACTGCAGCTTCAACTGCACAAAAGAAAAACATGTATCTGAAATACTCATAAGGCTAAACATTTCAACAATGTTATGTTAATAAAATATCTTGTTTGAATAATTTAGTCCATCGGATTTCATGTCATTTGTCATTTTGATTCCCATGCTCATATATTACAGGTAAAGACGATCAATTTTCTTTTTATTTCAACACAAACAACCACTGTTACCCAGCTGCTAAAAGTGAAATCCTGCTGCATTCATAGCTTCAACTTCCTTGAGAAGTGGCTCTTTCCTCCTGTTTGCTGCAGCATTAAAGATTGATCAAATAGAGCACTTTCTTGAAAGGTGCAGGTTTGCAGGAGTTACTTTACAGCGACCTAGTTATTAGAACTTTGTCTATGCTGACTGGCATAAGAATATCCTAAGGTTAACTCACCTATTTAATTGTAGCATATAGAAGCACTATAATATGTACTTTTAAACCGTAAATTTATTTCATAGACTTTAAGATAACACTGGATTTTTTTTTTCAGTATAATGAATTAAAATGTTTCAAGGGACGGAAAAAAGTCCCAACTGGAAGGTGCAAACAGATCTGTCCTTGGCAACCTGTCAGCCTGTCACTGTGGCCGTTTGGAAGTCCTGCATATGATTTTCATGAAGGATTTCCTGAAATCCCTGTTGAATATGGTGTATATAATTGGATTCACCGAGCTGTTGCAGTAACCAATCCAAAAGAAAAGGTTGAAAAGTGCGCCAGGGATGTGACAACTGTCTCTACAGATAGCACGCAGGGTGTACGTGAAGAAGAAGGGGAACCAGCAAAGCACAAACACCCCCATCACCACCGCCAGCACGAAGGTGAAGCGCTTCTCCCGCATCTGCGCCACTTTAGTTTTGTTTGCCGACGCCGTCAACTGTTGTCGTCCAACTGGGTTCTTCTGTTCGGTGGGGACCTGTAATGCCCTGGCAGTTGCCCAGGAGGGTCGACAGTTCTGAGGAGGGCAGCATTCCGACCCTTCCACCTTTCTCCGTTTAGTGAAACGATGATTGCGAGGTTTAGTATCCGTCGGACCGACACTCTCCTCCAGGTCGATGTCGTCCAGCTCCCCTTGCCTCTGCTCGCGGCTGCCGGTGCTCTGACTGCTGGGGCTCTCCGTCTCGAATCGATCCCTTCTGGCAAAACAGGTCTCGGATTGAGAGGGCTGCCTCTCCAGACCATTCTTGGCCACGAACACAGTGGAGGAGCGTTGTTTAGCCACCTTATAGATCTTACAGTAAACAAGTATCATGATGAGTCCCGGTGCGAAGAAGGACACCATGCAGGAGGAGAGAATGTACCAGGTCTCGTCGTTCAGCAGACATTCACGTTCATCATGCTTGGTCATGAGGAGAGGAGGGAAAGAGATAATCGCGGATATTACCCACACGATAGCGATCATGGACTTGATGCGCTTAGGTGTGCGCTTCAGGTTGTAACTGACCGCCTTTGTCACCGACCAGTAGCGGTCCAAGCTGATGGCGCACAGGTGCACGATGGATGAAGTGCAGAACAACACATCCAGAGCAAGATAAAACGCGCACCAAGTAGTCCCGAAGTACCAGTAGCCCATGACTTCATTGGCGAGAGAGAAAGGGATGACCAGCGTGGCAACCAGGATATCTGCTGAAGCCAGAGAGACCAGGAAAAGGTTCTGGGGCGCACGAAGCGCCCGGCTGGTGAGCACAGCTACAATCACCAGCACATTCCCGACAATGGTCAAAGAAATGATGACACTAACAACAAGAATGATTAGAGCAGTGGTTGTGCCCGTATGTGGCAAAGTAAACGGTGCGTCCGTGGTGTTCTCATCGTTGGAAACGTTTTCCACCAGTTCATTTAAGTGGGTGAAATTCATTCTGGGTCCAGTTTGTCCTTTCGAATCATGTTTGTTGTTTTTCGACCGTCTTCCTTCCAAAACAGTTAAGACTGTGCGCTGAGCTGCTTTCCTCTAACGCTGTGCGTAATGTTCGCGTTTAGAACAAGCACAGTCGCCCACATGACACGCACACACTGCACAAACACAAAACCCTTCATAGCAGCCCGTCCAAATAGTCCAAAACACGGAATTCCGAGAGTCCTTGTATGATCAGAGTTACCAGTGTAAGTCTTCACCAGAAGAGTCATTCCTCTTTATCACGTCTCTGTGCGTAATCTTGGGTTTTGGAGAACAATATCCAATTGGATACGACGCGAAAACGCACATAGCTGTTAGAATAAATGCTCATATAAGAATGAGGTGACATCACTCCGAGGACCGGCCCGTATTTAAATTTAGAGAGAGAGAGAGAGAGAGAGAGAGAGAGAGAGAGAGAGAGAGAGAGAGAGAGAGAGAGAGAGAGAGAGAGAGAGAGAGAGAGAGAGAGAGGCATTGTTTTGCAGTTGCGATTTCTTGACAAAGGAAGTATTTGTCTTCAAGTGAGTCTCTCGACTCTGCTGTGTTCTTGATGTCAGTCACACATTATTTATTTCTTTATGATCATCCCATAACATTCGGGAAAGAAATAATACCTGTATTGCAGAACACCTATGCTTAAAATATCATGATTTAAAATTATTTTTAATAGAAATTTTCATATTTTAAGTCACATGACAGGCACGTTTAAAATAATAATTTCCAATCTGCAGGCCAGCCACAGAAGACTGAGTGATAATAAATGAATTATTTATTTCATCACTCAAAATAAACTGTAGAATCGCATGGAAATCTCATCTAAGCTCTAGATTGTTCTGATAATTAGTGGGTACAAGATATTCTTGTTTCCACAAGACAATAACTTGTCCACATGAAACAATAACTTGTCTGCACATGATTATTATCTTGTTCCCTCAAGACAATAACTTCTACATGTATAACAATAATAATAATTATAAGTTATGCACACAAGATAATAACATTCCCGACAGAAAAATCCTCTGATGGGATTTTCGGCTCCATAATTCCATTAATTACATAATTTTCTTTGCGCTTTGTCTTTCTTCATGATACATGATAGTCTATGATGAGATCAGCCCACAAACAGGTGACATGGCTCTAACGCAATAATTACAGTCAGTGATGTCAATATATTCAATGTCTTGAATATATTCTTAAGCTTATCTTAGTATTGTTTTCTATTACTGAGGTGGCAGTAGCTCAAGCCACACCCAAAAAAATAATACTGCATGTTACTTAATTCAATCAGTGAAACATTTTTACACTTACAAATATTGAGTAGATATGAAACCTCTCAAATCTGTTAAAACAAAACCTGAGTCATGAGTAAAATCTAAGCAATATTTTCTAGTATGTGTAAACAAATTGATTTGGTTCAGTTACCTACACAAATTGAGTAAATGTAACTGAATTTCGGGGGGTCGCACCCCAAAATGAGGGGGGACAGCACCTTGCTTGCTATTCACAATTTCCAAATAGAACATGCGAATCAAACCCATGACTTCCATAACGGATCGGTCGAGGCCCGGGTTAACAACGACCGCCATCGGTGCTGTTGACCTACAGGGTGCCGGTGGAAATTGGACTACTGTTTGTCGAAGAAAGACAGGAGGAAAGTGTGATCATAGGAAGAGAGAGAAGAGGAACGCCAAGAGTATAGGACTGAGAGTAGGGACGTTGAAAGTTGGAACTATAACAGGAAAAGGTAGAGAGTTGGTTGACATGATGCAGAGGAGGAAGGTAGACATACTGTGTGTCCAGGAGACCAGGTGGAAAGGTAGTAAGGTTAGAAGTTTAGGAGCAGGGTTCAAGTTGTTCTATCATGGTGAAGACAGGAAGAGAAATGGGAGTAGGAGTTATCTTGAAGGAGGAGTTTGTTAGGAATGTCCTGGAGGTAAAAAGAGTGTCAGATAGAGTGATGAGTCTGAAGCTAGAAATCGAAGGTGTGATGTTCAACGTTGTTAGTGGGTATGCTCCACAGGTAGGATGTGAGCTGGAGGAGAAGGAGAAATTCTGGTTGGACTTTGATGAAGTGATGCAGAGCATACCAAGAAGTGAGAGAGTTGTCATTGGAGCAGACTTCAATGGACATGTTGGTGCAGGAAACAGAGGTGATGAGGAGGTGATGGGCAGGTTTGGTATCCAGGAGAGGAACGCAGAAGGACAGATGGTAGTTGACTTTGCAAAAAGGATAGAAATGGCTATAGTGAATACTTTCTTCCAGAAGAGGCAGGAACATAGGGTGACCTATAAGAGTGGTGGTAGAGCACACAGGTAGACTACATCTTGTGTAGACGGTGTAATCTGAAGGAGATCAGTGACTGCAAAGTAGTGGTAGGCGAGAGTGTAGCCAAACAGCATAGGATGGTGGTGTGTAGGATGACTCTGGTGGTCAGGAAGATGAAGAGGGCAAAGGCAGAGCAGAAGACGAAATGGTGGAAGCTGAAAATGGAAGAGTGTTGCATGACTTTCAGGTAGGAGTTAAGACAAACTCTGGGTGGTCAGGAGCTGCTTCCAGATGATTGGACAACTACAGCTAATGTAATCAGAGAGACAGGTAGGAGAGTACTTGCTGTGTCATCTGGAAGGAAAGTAGATAAGGAGACTTGGTGGTGGAATGAGGAGGTACAGGAGTGTATACAGAGAAAGAGGTTGGCTAAGAAGAAGTGGGATACAGAGGACTGAGGAGAGTAGACAGGAGTACAGGGAGATGCAGCGTTAGGTGACGGTAGAGGTAGCAAAGGCCAAACAAGGGGCTTATGATGACTTGTATGCTAGGTTGGACAGTAAGGAGGGAGAGACTGATCTATACAGGTTGGCAAGACAGAGAGATAGAGATGGGTAGGACATGCAGCAGGTTAGGGTGATTAAGCGTAGGATGGAAGTCTATTGGACAGGTGCCAGTAGTGTGATGGGAAGATGGAAAGAGTACTTTGAAGAGTTGATGAACGTGGAAAATGAGAGAGAACAAAGACTAGAAGAGGCAACTGCTGTGGACTAGGAAGTAGCAAAGATTAGTCAGGATGAAGTGAGGAGGGCATTGAAGAGGATGAAGAGTGGAAAGGCAGTCGGTTCTGATATACCTGTAGAGGTTTGGAAGTGTCTAGGAGAGGTGGCAGTAGAGCTTCTGACTGGGTATTTCAACAAGATCTTAGATAGTGAGAAGATGCCTGAGGAATGGAGAAGTGTGCTGGTGCCCATTTTTAAGAACAAGGGAGACGTTCAGAGTTGTGGCAACTACAGAGGAATAAAGCTGATGAGCAATACAATGAAATTATGGGAAAGAGTAGTGGAAGCTATACTAAGGGCAGAAGTGAGCATTTGTGAGCAGCAGTATGGTTTCATGCCAAAAAAGAGTACTACAGATGCAGTATTTGCTTTGAGGATGTTGATAGAGAAGTACAGAGAAGGCCAGAGGGAGCTGCATTGTGTTTTTGTAGATCTGGAGAAAGGTTATGACAGGGTGCTCAGAGAGGAACTGTGGTATTGTATGAGGAAGTCTGGAGTGGCAGAGAATGGTGCAGAACATGTATGAGGACTATAAGACAGTGGTGAGGTGTGCTGTGGGTGTGACAGAGGAGTTCAAGGTGGAGGTGGGACTGCATCAGGGATCAGCTCTGAGCCCCTTCTTGTTCGCTATGGTGATGGACAGGCTGACAGAAGAGATTAGACGGGAATCTCCATGGACTATGATGTTTGCAGATGACATTGTGATCTGCAGTGAGAGCAGGGAACAGGTGGAGGAGAGGTGGAGGTTTGTCCTGGAAAGGAGAGGAATGAAGGTTAGCCACAGTAAGATAGAATGCATGTGTGTGAATGAGAGGGACCCAAGTGGAAGAGTTAGGTTATAGGGAGAAGAGATCAAGAAGGTGGAGGATTTTAAGTAGTTGGGGTTAACAGTCCAGAACAATGGAGAGTGTGGAAAAGAGGTGAAGAAGCGTGTACAGGCAGGACAGAAAGGGTAGAGAAAAGTGTCAGGTGTGATGTGTGATAGAAGAATTTCAGCTAAAATGAAAGGAAAGGTGTACAAAACTGTGGTGAGACCAGCGATGTTGTTTGGTCCAGAGACAGTGTCACTGAGGAAAAGACAGGAGGCAGAGCTGGAGGTAGCAGAGATGAAGATGCTGAGGTTCTCTCTGGGAGTGACCAGGAAGGATAGGATCAGGAATGAGTACATTAGAGGGACAGCACATGTTAGAGGTTTTGGGGATAAAGTCAGATGTGCATATACACATGTGCATATACGTACACATACAGGTATGTGTATATGTGTATATGCATATATATGTACATACACATATCTATGTACTGTATATATGCATATATATACATATATACAGCACTAGCGGGAACCCGTGGAAATTCCACGATAAAACAATAATATCAGATGTCATACCAAACATATTAAACAAATGCATTGGTATTATAAACCAAGCGCACCCATCACAGAGTTCTCCTACCAGCAGGCAGCGCATCCCGGTCTGACTCAGTATTGGCGTCGGCGTCTTTGGTAAAGAACGGGAATGAATGAATGAATAAATTTATAAATAAATAAACTTTATGACTCATAAAGAAAGAAAGAAACAAACAAATATCCAACTGTCAAGCATGTTTATCAATGCGTTATTGATGTGGAAAATAGCCGGTTTTAACTCCATCCTTTCTGTGTGTACATGTAGACATGTCGATAGGCTGCGAGACTTTAGTGGCTTGGTTTTCACGCGAGCTCAAACTAGTAGCTCTTCCAGCCGTTCGAGGCTGTTTGGAGGAGGGTGGTGACATCATCCATATATCACCTCATGGCTGGTAGTCTTTGGCCTGTCTGTGCTCTGACCCCGCGGACCATCTGTCTTCCACCTATCAGTAGGATCCCAAAAACCACAGTGAAGAGGATGGGAGAGATGGCACATCCCATTGCTATCCCCTTCACGACCAAGTGCCAGTCGGTTGATAGATCTCAGGTTGTGTAGCAAACGTGCAGGTTGTTGAAGTAGTTGGCTATTAGATTCCGGACGCATGATGATACGTGGAAAAAGCTGAGTGCGTACGTGATGAGTTGGTGGGGAAGTGAGCCGAAGGCATTTGCCAGGTCAAGCCAAACTACGTGCAGGTCTTCTTTGCTTTTATTGTTTTTGAAATGTGAGTTCCAGTTTGTGTGAATCTCTTTTGGATTTTGTGTCAACTTGACTATCTTGTATTTTGACTTTTATGAATAAACGTGATTTTAAAAATCTTCTTTTTCTTGTTCTTCTTCTTCTTCCACAGTGGAGACTTCTGTACAAACCTCCCCTCAAGAAAAAAACAGCCGACCTCCAGTGGAGGATTTTACATGGTGCCATCGGTTCCAATGCTTTTATCTCTGTTTTTACCCCTGCGGTGTCCAGCCAGTGTCCCTTCTGTCCCCTTTGTGAAACAGTCTTTCATGCTTTCAGTGAGTGTGGGACACTTGCAGTGCTCTTCACTCTTCTAACGAATGTTTTTAATTTGTTCAGTGAAAATTTTAGTATCAGGAAATTCATCTACGGTGCTGGGTACAATAGATCGAATCAGAGAAAGTGGCAGCTTTTGAATTTTATTTCTGGAGAGGCAAAACTTGCCATTTATGTGACCAGGAAGAGGAGAATTGTTCAAGAAGCAGCTACTGTTTTTTGCTGTAACATCAGATGTCGCTTAAAACTAGAATTTGGTTTCTATAAATTGACAAAAGACCTGATTAACTTTAGGAACATCTGGTGTTACAAAACTTCCTGTTATAATGTATTAATTTTTATATTGTATTTCCCTTTGTTTATTGGTGTTTAGTATTTTTTAAGCACTTTAGTACTTTCATCTAATGAAAAATTGTTAAACGTTTGAATGTGATTGAAGTATTTTTGCAAAAAATCTTCTTCTGAAGCACTTTAGTGCTTTCATCTAATGTAAAATTGTAAAATCTTTGAATGTGATTAAAGTGTGTTTGCAAAAAAAAATCTTCTTCCTGTTCTTCTTGTCTCCATCTTCTTCCTCCATTGCATGAAATACATATTTATATAATACACATATAAGTGAATATTTTTTAACTGTTTGGCTCCAATAGAAGGTTTATCAATATCTAAAATGTTGTTTCGCATGTTGCCTTCAATAAGCACAGACTGTCCTCTGTGGAGTACAATCTTTCCAATTCCTTTGTTGAAAAAAATTTAACAAAATAATCTTCTTTTCCTCATATGTCAAAAGGCTTCACTGACTGGATCTGGGCCAGGGGCTGCAATTTGGTACCTGGCTATATGTGCATTCTTCTGACAATCTGCTCTGCTCAGAGGATGGTTTGTTTTGCTGAAAATTAAATTGTAGCTTTTTGTCTACTTTGCTAATGGCTCACCTTACTAACCTGGGACATACAGTGCATTGAGGCAGAGTGGAGCCAGTGAGAGGAAGTGGACACTTGTGGTGATGTTATTTACGCCTCAATAATTACTGCAAACTAGCAAAGAATAATCACTCAAACCTGCTACAACTTCACATGAGGAGCCTCAGATACCAGGGAGAGAAGATATTTTTTCAGTTTTTCTTTTTCAGGATGGCGCACATTAAAAAGATAACTATTTCAGAGAGCCATAACAAGCAGGCCTATAGCATAAGGATTCACAGAGGACAAAGAGGAAAAATCAGGAGGCCCAAGAAATGGAGCAACACATCGATCACTGGGACTGGAGGAGACTGATGGTGGTGGAAGATCCAGAAATGAAAGGCATGAGGAAAACACGTATGCCAAGAGACAAAAGAAGGAGTGAGAGATTCTTTGCAGTCAATGATTCTTTTCCTAAAGCTAAATCGGTGTTTTTATGGGCCATCCAAAGTTTACTACACTTTCGCTCCAATCCTTCAGGAGTTTCAGGTTTTGAACAATACAAAATCTGGCATTCTATCTTCTTATGTGTAAAGTTCTCCACCCAATCCTTTATTCTTTTATTTATTTTGGCAGTATTTAGCCTATTTTGCAGAAATTAATCTGAATTAATATTGACCTGATGCATCAGATTTTTTATTTGCTATCCTTCTGCTTTGCAAAGTAAGTTATGTAGGTGTTCAGGGGTGGTTATCTGGGCACACCAGGAGTTGGCTGTGTGCAGTAAGATGTAAAGGTGCTCAAGTGGATAATATTCACAAGTGCTGGTGAG
This sequence comes from Antennarius striatus, assembly GCF_040054535.1. Lineage (NCBI taxonomy): Eukaryota > Metazoa > Chordata > Actinopteri > Lophiiformes > Antennariidae > Antennarius > Antennarius striatus. The sequence goes on from NC_090785.1 coordinate 12,423,574, forward strand.
TCATTGCTAAGTATCGGCCCAGGCACTGGTTGGCTTGACCATCTAAAGTCAGTGAAGGACATTGTAAAAAAACACACAGAGAGGTTTCTCTGAAATGTGTCGACCCTGCAGTGCTGCCGATTGGGAGGCCAAAGTGTTCAAAGTAAAAAGCTTTTCATGCAGCAGTGGCTGACTGATGAAATGTATGAAAGTTCCATGCTTGTCTCTGATGGAGGCTCAGACTTGTTTTATGCAACATCACTACATTTATTTATTTCTGTTCCTGAAGTATTCTGTGCTTGTGCGTGGAAGTGACCATACTACCTGTTGTTGAGAAGCTTTCATCTCTTTCCTCTGGAGGTTTAGTTATATAACACGTATGCATTCATGTTAGGCAGCCAGTCGAGCCAGACAATATTTACCAGTAAAGTATGACGTAAAAAAAATACCTGAGACAAAAATGCTGCACAAGTAATGACCAGATTATAGACCTGCTAAACAAACCACAGATATGGGATTTTCAAAACTGTATTTGTATGACTTAGAAGTCAGAAGCCTGTCAGAATGCAATTTTAAGTCCATGTAAAGTTGATTGATGAATGCAAGTATTAAATTATTGGTGCATACTGTAATTGTGTGTTTTTGTTCATCCTTGAATGTAGAATGAAGTGTGTGGAGGCTGAGAAAGAATATCATTCAGTGGTTATGGATTTGGAGATTGAGGAGGATGAGGAGGTGGAGGAGGATTTTGGACAGCCAATCTTCTCGTATCTCTCTTCTCTTTCTCTCTGTCTTACTACAATCCCATTCTACAGGATGAATATAATAACAATGCAAATTATCTACAGTATAATCATCCTTGTATATCAGTAATCAATTACACAAAAGGTCTAAATTCAACACTAATTTAAAAAAAAAAGAACAAAAAAAAAAACCTGGCGTCAGTAATCAGCACCATCCAACAAAAACATGCTGAAAAATATAGACGTGGCATCCAATTGTTGAACCGCTCCAAGGAATGACTTACAAATATTACAGACCTTTTATGGAAGATGTAATTATACAGATTTACTTGTATTTTACCGTCTTTCAGTTTAAGAGTTAGAAAAAAACTGAAGATAGTTTAATTTTGGCCATGAAAAACAAATTATGCAGTTCTACTTGCAGGTGTCAACAAATTTCTACACAGAAATACAGTCAGTTGCTAGAGATAGAATTTGAAAACAATAAAGCACAATTTGGTATAGTTAGCTGCATAACATCATAACATGTATACATACAACTGGCCTTGGGGAGAAAATATTCGATTAGTCCAGAACATCTTGACAGCTGTTATATCCATATCAACAATATCATAGAAAATGTATTTTAAGATTCCAGGCAACAAAAATAAAGATAATTACACCCATGTGCCCGGTAGTCCTGTGTACTTTCTATTTCCTGTTAACAATATCCAGCATCCTGTCACTCTAGCTCAAGCTTCCTGTTATGACACATGGGCATTTATACTGTACATACCTGTCCATCCTGACACTCCCTGTTTATGCCTGACTAAATATTTTTCTGCAAATGAAGTTGCACAGATCAAATCTCTCATCAAATTATTATTCAGATGCCAGCCTCTGCAACTCATCAGCATGTTTTAGTGCATATTTTCACCTGCCTGTTCAGTACATATACCCTCCCATTCCTCTCAGTCTCTGCCAGATTGTCTTTGTGTCATGCATAGCTCTCTCGCGTTTATCTCCGGACTGCTCCCTCGGTTTCGACCCTGCCTGTGTTCGACCCGTCTTCCTCGTCTCTGCCCCCCGGTAATCTGACCAGCCTTCTGTCTTTGACTACCCTGCCTGCTCGTTCCTTGTCTGCTACCTGTCAACTGGGATTCCTGTTTGCTGAGACTGTTTTTCTGGAATATTGCTGCCACTCTGTGCGAAGCTTCAGAATAAACTGTTGGACTTTTCCTGCTCTGGTCTCAGTCTGTGCTGTACTTGGATCCTACCTCAGTCCTGTTACACATGAACTCAAAACAACTTCAGGTGTGTAAGATCAGAACGGGTGTGTGAATGAGTCTCAGGTGTGGAGAAGACCAACAGGTGTGGAGCCTTGGCTCCACCCACAAGCTAGGCCTGTCCCCATCCCACACCAGCACTGCCACGCCGAACCGTGACAGTACCCACCCTCAAAGGACGTCCCTTGACATCCAATAGATGGTCGCAGGGTGGGTCAGGAGCAAGAGCAGGCAGAGCTGCAGGCGGGGCTGTGGGCGGAGCTGTGGGTGGGGCTGTGGGCAGAGCTGTGGGTGGGGCTGCGGGCGGAGCTGCAGGCGGGGCTGCGGGCGGAGCTGCGGGCGGGGCTGCGGGCGGAGCTGCGGGCGGAGCTGCGGGCGGAGCTGCAGGCGGGGCTGCGGGCGGGGCTGCGGGCGGAGCTGCGGGCGGGGCTGCGGGCGGGGCTGCGGGCGGAGCTGCGGGCGGGGCTGCGGGCGGGGCTGCGGGCGGGGCTGCGGGCGGAGCTGCGGGCGGGGCTGCGGGCGGGGCTGCGGGCGGAGCTGCGGGCGGGGCTGCGGGCGGGGCTGCGGGCGGAGCTGCGGGCGGGGCTGCGGGCGGAGCTGCGGGCGGAGCTGCGGGCGGGGCTGCGGGCAGAGCTGCAGGAGCGGGCGGGGCTGCGGGCAGAGCTGCAGGAGCGGGCGGGGCTGCAGGAGCGGGCGCGGGCGGTGCTGCAGGAGCGGGTGCGGGCGGGGCTGCAGGAGTGGGCGCGGGCGGGGCAAGCTGGAGTCCAGGCGCGGGACCGGAGCGTGGACTGGAACAGGCTCGAGGTCTGGCAAAAAAGGTGGAGCTGGAATTCCAGCATAAGCTGCCAACCATGCTCAGATGTCTCTCCCTCCACTTGGCAGCCTGTTCTGGGTTCCAGGATTTGCTGCTGGTCAGGGCAGCAAGGAGGGTGTCAGCTGGGTCCAGTTCAGGCTGGTTCATTCACGAAAGTAGGGGTTTGGACCCAAATGCAGAACACCGAAGCCAGGCTTAAAAAGCCTTATGGTCATGAACTCAAAACAAGTTCAGGTGTGACGATCAGAACGGGTGTGTGGATGAGTCTCAGGTGTGGAGAATACCAACAGGTGTGGAGCCGTGGCTCCACCCACAAGCTTGGCTTCTCCCTGTCACACACCAGCACTGCCGCACTGAACCGTGACAGTCACATTTGTGTGCCCTCTAGGTCACAGGTGTTGCGTTCGTATACTTTCATATTATGAAACATTAAAAGCTCTGTGAAGCCACTGAGACTTTTAGAGCAGAATAAACATTTAACCTTATTGCCAACTTTTCAGTCATTATATATTAACTATGATGTAGCAATTTGTCCTGTTGCCAGTAGCTATATCTGTCAGTTATAGTGGTATTAGTGATAAAACTGCAACCTTCAGAATGTTTCATTAGCTGAGAAGGGATTAATAATCTGCTTGCTTGGCTTCATATCATTGCTAAAACACTGCACTCATTATAAGCTCTACAAACCCTCACGTACATGCAGAGATTTGTTTTAGCTCACATAAAACAAAATGTTCTGTGCGTGTCCAGGTTTGAGGAAAGTAACAATTGCGATCAGATGTATGTTAATGCTCAGAACATATTGAATGCACAATTGTGTGCAAATAAAAAAAAAAGATCATAAGAAGATGACTGTATTCAGAAGTGACTGATGGCTGTGTTTTTGCTTGCTGCCTCAATCCTCTTGCCTTTCTGTGTCGTTGGACGGAGGCTGTCTCAGCTGGTTGTGAGCTGAACCCACTGCTGCGTTATGTAACGTTCCTGGAATAAACGGCCTGAGGTAGTGTGTGAAAACCTCATCTAAGGTTGCAGGTAATTTCTCATTGTGGCACTCAGTCAGGATGATTACTTAAATGCTATGAATGTAAAATCATTTGCATGCATGTGTTACTTGAGGTGAGGTGTAAAGTTTCAGGAGATAGCAAAGAAGTGGGAGAGGACTCTGCGTGTGTCACGGCCACACTGTGATTCACATATTTTCTGTTTGTTTGTTTTTTTCTCAGCATACACACAGCTCTCCTCATCTCCCACCTCCTTCTAGTGCTGCTATTGTTACCAGGAGGCTTGATCTGAATAAATACACCACTGCTGACCTTTGGTTTGTTTCAAACAAGATTTACTTCAGATTTATACCCAATTTAAGACATTTAAAAAAAGGGATTTAATTGTGCATAGAATAATGAAACATCAAAGTTCACACATTAGTGAATGAAGTTTCACCTCATATAAATTTTGTTTGAACTTTTGCATTGCTTTATTTTAAGGGCAAAGGTGAATGATGCTGTGATTTAGTTGATTGTCACTTTGACTGGTGGCCGTGGGTTAGAGTTAAGAAGGACAGATGAGTAAAATTTTACAAATCAACATTTTGTAAAAGACAATTGGATCAGTTTATTTTATGAAAATTCTTAAAATCAAATATTTTGCATTTCTAATATGGCCCACAGAGTTTCAAACTCTTGCTCGTTATCTTTCTTGAAACAGCGAAAAAATAATAATCACTGGTGATGGAGGATTGAGTGGCCATTGTTATCAGGTCATTACACTTCACCATTAAATATGAGTTTTCAGATGGCATAGTTAATACGCAGCAGTGAATGTTCTACCACTGACTTCTTTAATATTTTAAGATGGAGTTCAGTTTACTGAGAAGTCAGCCACGTCAGTCACTAACAGGATGGTTGTGTCAGTGTATTTAGTTCAGACTGAAATATCTCTGCTAAAATACATGCGCTGACATTAGTACTAGTAAAAGTTTTCCGTGATTTTTACATAATGGTTAAGGACAACCTGCGTTTTTAATCCTCTGACGTTAAGTATTTCAAAGGCAGCCACAACGTATCCCTGCTCCATGAAGGATGCTTTTGTCACATCTACCAGTATCTGGGGTCACAGATTGCAGATTGGGCTGTGATCCACCATTAGCCTCCTCTGTCTCTGGACTTGGCACACTCTGCCACTCAAATTAACTTTGTTAGATTTTACTGCAAGAGAAAAAATAATCAGTGACTGACAGTCCTGAATTTGACTGTAATATGAAACATGATGTTTGGCAGCCATGTCTTAAACAACCTGGAGCATGATATGGATGTGGACAGCAGAACAAGAGAGTGAGGAGGTGGATGTAGAATGTATCTTTGACAGGGTCCTTACATTACCCATCCTTGTTTGACTTTGTCAGAACAGTCTACTCTTTGTTTCTTTCATTTTCTTGTGGTGACAAGTCACACTAATTGGTTCTGAGCTCTGCTGTCTCTTTTCACCCCCCTATCTTCCTCATTGCATTTCCATGAGATGGAGCCCTCTGCCCTGACCAGCTGGTGTTTTTCTCCACTTACTGCTCTACGGCAATGGACCTGCAGCTCTGGAGCTCATGCTCTTTATACCATAATAACATGATAGGAAGATTCTTCCTATCATGCAACATCCATCAAAAACTTCTATGATGCTTCTATGTTCACTGAAAGGATAAAGCTTTATCAGCCCATCAACAAAATTGAATTTGACTCAAGTTTAAGTGGTTTTTACTGATAAACTCAGCCATGAATTTATTCATTGGCTGGCTCTTGTTACACTTGTAACTCAGAAGGAAGTATACAGTTCTTATATTCGAATTTAGATATTCATTAAATATATGATAAGCTTATGCAATGCAATGCATTCTTATAATAATAATTCTAGTCCCATAATCAGTCAGTGTATCAATCATCAGGGTCATAGTTAATCACTGCAGCCATGACATGAAGGAATAAACACAGGTCTGCATCTCATTGTCTGCTCTGAAGTTCACTCAGATAGCGGTCTTACTTAGTCTCCTTCTCTGCTTGCTTTTTGTCTAAGTCTGAAATGCAAACAGAGGGATGAATCTATTGCTGTTATCCCAGACGTGTCCTTGAACAATACTGTTATTTGTATCCTATGTATCTGGAAAAATGTCAGACGACAAATGTTTATCAAGTCTTTAAAAATTTTCTGTGAAAGCATGCATCCTTCTCCAAATGCAAAGTAACTTTGACACATGAACTCAATTCATTCCCTGATTCCATTGTTTAAAAAAATCTGAACCTTTAAGATAAGACTTATTGTAAAGGCTTGAAAGTAAACATAGCAAAGTTACAAATATTTTCATTACAGCACTTCTGGCAGACAATAAATGCTTCCATCATCTTTTGCAGTCTGTCTCAGTTATGTGCCCTTGTGGATTTCCTTAGAAAATAGTGTGCTGGAGAAATAGTACTATTTTCAGATACAGTAGATTTTGGTTGAAGAATATGCATTGGGTCAGACAGCAAATAAAGACTGATGCCTTGCAAGCTTTAACATTTTGTTGCTTAGGAATATGTGTGCAGTGTACTCTACAAATACACAAAAACTGCTATGAGTGAGTGGGACTCTCAAGTCCTAATGTTCTGTCCTACACACTGCAAGACAAAGTTAACAAAAATACAATGTTGAAGAAGAGGAAAATTCTTCCTGTAAATTGCAGTCTTTAAAAATTTTAAAGGACACACAGAACATCAAGTACCAAGTATGACAAAAACAACATAGTGTAAAGATGACATCTAGTCTTAATTCTCCTCATTAATAATAAGAACAAAGATAAGGACACAGACAGTGGTTTTACTTCGCTCAGCACAGAAACTGGAAACAGGGTGAAACAGATAGACTGCGTAATTCTACCACTTCTAGCATCTCTCTATGACGCCATACTGACTGCACCCTGCTCCTCAGGTAATGAGTTAAATTCAAAGACCAAATCACATACAGTGCATCATTCCAGTATAACTATAAAAGTGACTAAATATAACTTCTTCCTAGCTACCTCAGCAATAAAAATCAACTAAGCATCATATCCTGTTAATTTAATCCATAGATGGTTCTAGGTGAAAAAGGGAGCTGCAATATGTATTTCTTTACTTCCTGTTGTCAATGTAACATTGTTAACGGGAGGCATGTGAAACTCTCTGCAACCTGCAAATGGATTTAAACCCCATAAAAGGATTTGAACAGTGGTGGGCCGTCAGGGCCAGCAAGGCCTTCTCTGCTGGTCTAACATAACCAGAAATCATAATAATATTTATAATAAAAGTTAATTATATTTTAATGCGTTTTCCTTAAATAAATATATTCAAATATATGTATAAATATGTAATTATACATTTGGATATACTATGATATAGACCAACACTGGGTCGGTGTTCTATTTTTAGGTTAGTGAGGTTTTATCCAATCAAAATTCCGCTAGCTGTGTTGCAAGGTTGAATGAAATCTGCCCAGGACCTTCAGACTCTAGAATGCAGGTCTCCCTGCACTGTGAGTGAACAGGAACATATAGTTAATAGACAGATGCGATAGCCAATCAAATCATGAGTTGGCGATGCTAAGGCATTCTAGCTGGCCTCACTTTCACCTGACATGTACGTGTCCTGTGATTGGATATTCACTCTAAGAAGGCTGCGCCATGCAGACGCACATTTGTAGAGAAGCTCTAGTGAGAGGAGGGTCTGATTCCTGAAGGAGCTAGCCTGTTCTAGCTAATCTGTTCTAGGAAACATTAGCTAGCTAACCTGAAATAGCTAACCTGTTCTAGCTAGTGGAGTGTTCTGGGAAAGAAAGGAGAATGGATTTTGTGTTTAAATCAGCCTTTTGAACTGTTGTTTCGGTGAGTACAAGTATTTCATTTATCTAAGTTTTCATGTTTAATGTTCTTGTAATTTAATTTCATTTATATCAAATCAATTATAATGAAATAAAATGACAAATATACTAAAAATGAAAAAAAATTCTTGTTCTTCTGCAATGTGTGTAAATAATGTGGTGCACTTGCACAGCTGTGTGATTGAAGTGGAAATATACAAAGAGACTTGTGTCCCTGCTGGAAAATAGCCTGTTTTATAAATTATAGAGGTGATGCAACATCTAGTATTGTGTTAGTGTATGTATGAAGTGTATGAAGAATCCTGCTAAACATTTAAAATACATTTAGACAGTAGCACCAGTCAAATAGTAGGCAATTCATGGTTGAGCCGTGTTTCAGTGTTTCATTAATTTAATTTTCACAGCCTGGTTTGAACAGAAAGACATCTCCAGCCATTTGGAGTCACATCTCTGGTTCTCAATGCAACACACTACTATGTAGACATTCCAGGGTTTGCCTTTAAAGCAGAAAATGTAATCAAATGTTTTTGGTCAGTATTTTATCTTTAATCTGTGTCCCTGTTTGTGCAGAAGATTGTCTTGATGCCCATATGGGATTTAAAAAAAACCTCCACAGTTCTCTCTTTGTCTAATATGTGTTGGACCACCTTTCCATCTGAATTAGAAATGCTTTTGTTTCTCCTTTTGTGTTCTCAAAACTAATGAACTGACCACAATAAGTGACTGGCAGTATGGATTTATTATTTTTTTGTGTCTTACATTAGTATTCAAATATAATAACATGTTTCCTTTATCTGAAAAGTACTATTGCATTGTCTATTCTTAAGCCAAATCAAAATATATGCCTTAGAATTAATAACATAATGGCACTCAAGTGCACAATGTAAAGATGATTTTCAAAACACAAAAAACTGGTGGACATGCAGCTAAACACTCACACACACACACTCACACGCATGCATGCATGCACGCACACACAAACACACACCATTGATTCCTCTAAAACAAGCCTTATAAAATCTTCACATGGTGAATGGGTGTCAGAAGGTTGTGTCTGGACATGATGACTCATTCTCGCCGATGTGTCTCACAGGGTGTAATGTTTGCTGGCATCTGCGGTTAATAGCTCATTCCATCCGATTATAGGGAATGGAGCATCAAAATGAACATTTCTCAGAAAACAATAACGCGACTTCAGCCTGCTGCATAATGCTTGTTCTTTTCTGGAATATTTCTTTTCCCCAATATGTGCTTTTTGAAAACAGAATTATGTTTTTGAATAAACATGCTCTACAAAAAGACATTGCAAATAAGAAAGTGAGCAGACAACATTCCAATGTATAAATTTCCCACTGCTAAGCAATGTGTGTATCATAGTCATAGTATCAACACTCTGACAGGCATACGTAACAGCTCCCAATCAAAAGGAAGCAGCTTCTAATGATACATGCATCATAAAAACACTTGAAAGCCCTCATCTTCAACAGGAAAATAAATTGTAAAATAAAATGTAATGCAAGTTTCAGTGTGTCATCTGTGGATGGCTCTCAAATACAGAAATGCGTTACATATCTGTTTCCTGCAGCCCATTCAGCCCAGATATCGTGTTTGTATTATTAAACCACACATTTGTATAAAACACTGGCTCTGCTATTTTTTTATTTGGGTCTTTGGAATATCAGAAATGTTTACCCAGGGTCACTGTTGTGTGTTTGGATAACTTTTTTCAGTTTATAAAAAAATACACTATATCCAAAAATTCAAATTTAAATAAGAACATCAACAACAACAAAATCATCTGCTTTATGTCTAGTCTTACCCTACAAGATTAACAGTTCTACTCATGAAGATGTTTGGCTGCTGCAACCCATCTTTTGCACAGTATATAAACACAACTGATAAATTTGAAAAAAATTTGTGCAACATGAGCACATCCCAGTGGTCATTTTTGAAACTTCACAATGTAAAATAACTTTGCGACGATGTTTATTAGTAAAGGTTTCCTGCATACATGTAGTGGAATGGCACTTCATTGGCTGCTTGTGCTTCACTTGTCCTGTTCTGAGAATAAAGCATCACAAGTATTGGAACATCAACATAAGGATCATGACTTATATATATACAGTATATAGCTGATTGATCATCGACAATGAAAATTATGATGTTATGAATTTATATTGCTTACATTAATTTTTTTTAAATTTAATTTTATATACTGGTTTGATCCCCGGAGGGAAATTAAGAACGCACACTCTAGCTACTGATTCAAATGCATGCATACATATACTGTATATTTGTGAGTACAGGCCCCTGTATCACACACACACATACACAAGGGGGCCTGTAGGCATGCAGGGGAGGTAGAGTGGCAGGCAGCTCCTTCTTGGTGCGCCTCAAATGAGCAATTTGTAAAGGGGACGGCACCTTGCTCAAGGGTGCCTCGGCAGTGCTCCGGAGGTGATGATGATGTCGTGCCTCATTGGTAGGAGGTGCTGGTGATCCCAGGGATCCGGCCAAGGAGTCTTCTTCTTCGGCCGTAGAAGAAGTGACAGCAAACTACAAAGCAAACCTTGGTTTTCGAACGCTTTAGACATCGAATAAATCGGAATTCGACCAAAAAATTCGGAATTTTTTTTCTTAGAAGTCGAACAAATTTTGGAAGTCGAGCGCGAAACAAATGCATTAACATCCAACCTCCTCCTCCTCTCCAACGTTCACATATGCCAACTTGTTACGATACCAGACTTGCTCATCTGTCATTTGTTTTTCGATTAGGTTACTTGTTTTTCTTTTACAGATAGGATCGTTTTGTTTATTATTTTGGCATTAGTCAGACCTGAACTGAGCGCAACATATTGTTTGCTATTTAGTTCTTGTTAATAAAAACTGATTTTCCTTATATACTGTACTTCAACAATTCTTTCTGGTGGCTTTTTGGGACTTGGCGAAGATGGGGCCTCGCGAAGAGCCGGCTATCAGAGTCGGTTGCAAATGTAATGGGTCTCAGAGCCGGTCGCGAAGAGCCGGCTCTCAAAGTCGATCGATAGTAAGGGTCTCAGAGCGCGGTTGCAAAGAGCCAGCTCTCAAAGTTGGTCGCCAACGTAACGGTCTCAGGCCCCGTCCACACAAACTTTTTGAAAGCGCAATTCTTTTGTTGCGTTTACTCCTTCCGTCCACACAACAATGCAGATATCTGGAACGAAAACACAACTTTTTGAAAATGCTGGCCAAGGTGGATTTTTTTGAAAACGCTGGGTCTGCATTGTGTGTGGAAGCTGTATCCACAACTTTTTATATTTGGGGGGTGTGTCCATGCGACGAAAACTGCTGTGACGTCATGCATGTGACCCCTGTCTACATGTACAAGCGTAGCTAAAACTGGCTATTTTATGATGTATAACAGCTCCACGTCGAAGATGCATTGATAAAAATGCTTTGCACTTAAATATTTGTTAGTCTGTTTCTTTACTTATGTGTCATAAAGTTTACATATGTATTTATTCATTCATTCATTCACTTTCCTCGCCAAAGACGCAGACGGAAGTTCTGGGTCAGACCGGGACGCGCTGCCTCCTAGCGGGAGAACTCCGTGATGGAGGTCGTTCTCCAGGAGGAATGCCGTGAATTCCTGCATGTCCCGGTCCTCTCTCCTGTCGTTTTCGGAGTTGTTCTGCTTATACACGTGTTGATCAACGCACTGATGCAGATACGTGTGGACGGAGATCTTTTTGAAAACGCTGTCGTGTGGATGCAAATCGTTTTCGATGCTGCATCCTTGTGGACGGGGCCTAAGGCGTTTCTCCATGTTTGAAGCAGGCTCTGGAGCAGTGCTTCACATGGGAACGCCCATGGAGGCCGGGGCGTGTATCGGAGCGCCGGAATAAATCGGACATCACTACTGGGAAGCTGAGCTGTCCGTCTGGCAGACCTTCATCACGGCCTGAGCGGCAGTCAGGCTGCAACAAAGATGACCATCGATCAGTGAATCAGTCGGTGAATCAATCGGTGAATCAATCAGTGAATAAATCGGTGAATCAATCTATGTCGGTCACGAAAGTAACGGCTCGTTCACTTTGAAGTGAACGACGGGAACCAGCTCCTCTGTGCCTCGGTGTCTGCGCTTAGTGCGTTCACTGCGCTGAACAGAGGAGGGAGGGGTAGTCCTTATAGTTTAGTTTTAGTTCATTTATTGTTGCACTGAAGACTAAATATTTTTCTTTTGTGTGTGTGTGTTTTTAAGGGATTCTTTGTTGCTTGACTTTAACTTTTGAGAAATACTGATCATTTCCAATGAAAGGATGAACAATTCAATCAAATAATAATTATTACAATAATGAGAATTAATAGTTGGGATGCGCTGATCTAGGGGTAACTTGTAGTGATGTCGTTCGCGAAAGTAATGGCTCTGAGAGCTGGCTCTTTGAGGTGAACAATGGAAACTGGTTCCTCTGTGCCTCGCTGTGTGCGCTTAGTGCGCTCACTGCGCTGAGCAGAGGAGGGAGTGGCAGTTCTTATAGTTTAGTTTAAGCTTATTTATTGTTGCAATGAAGAGTAAATATTTTTAATTAATACATGTTGTGTTGCGTGTTTTTAAGGGATTCTGTGTTGCTTTACTTTAACTATGTATGTTTGTAAATCTAATTATGATGAAATCAGTGCCTCACCAGCCATGAAGCTCACCGGACGTCACTGCTATTCAGTGTGGACACAGTCGTTCTGTTTCTTTCATCAGTAAGGATATGATTCATTGCACTAAATGCACGTTCACGCTCTGCCGTTGACACGGGAAGCGTGGAGACAGCAGTAAACACATTGCAGAGATTGTCTCCTCGAACTCCATGAAATGTATATTCTCTAAACTGTTTTAGCAAGCAGCAGTGTTTGCTGTAGAGCTATCCTCAGCAGAGCAGCAAATAGACAGACCATTTCTGGATAACTCTCCCAGATAGCCGTCACAAATGTGCAGGATGAAGACAGCCAGTGCACATCAAACATTCTGCCTATTCTGCAGGCATGCATCCCCAAATTGGAGGCAGTGACTTCAAACTCGGGTATGCTTCGGGCTCTGACAGAAAAATGCATTGAGGGAGTCTGTAAACACAGTATTGTGCTTCACCATATCATGTACTGCAAGTTTCAATTTGTGATTCATGCAATGAATTACGGCCAGGTCAGGGTTAATCTCCTTAAGCAGGAGAGTGGAAGCTTGCTCAGTATAGCAGCAGCTCAGTCAGTAGTGAAACCAATGAGTCGGGAGCGCAACATGTCCTTGGAGATGCCATGACTCTCGAGAGTCGCCAGCAAAGTGTCACGTATGGCAAAGTCTGGGCATGGTTCCAGTTCAATGAGTTGGTAAAAGTAGTTGAAAATCCTCATCAGAGGTAAAGTGAATTAAATGATGACATGTTTTACTTGAGGCGGTCGTGCTCTCATCGATGAGGTTGCTGAAATTTCACAGGTCCTTTTTATGTACTCCTCTAATTGGCATGTCATTTTCTGGGCAATGAACATTAGCACACTGTGACAAGATTTATTGGATGCAGCATGGACCCTAAACCAACCCCGTTCAGTTGCTGCAGTTCAATCACGGGGGAGACCATTTTAATTGACAGATTGTTTTGGCAGATCATGTACTAGTATGCCATGTACATGCGCTAGCCTCTCCTCATTCTTCTTTCTCCAAAGAGCTACGCTTACATTATTGGCCGTTTCAAATTCTCCATCATATCTATTTTGCAGGAATGTTAACAAATTTGCTGTGCTTTTTTTAATTCAGCTTTTCAGCTGAGAATTTTTAAATTCCATTTACAAATGCAGGGTTGATGTGAAGGTGTTGTTTGTGTTGGGAGCCTACAGTTTTCACTTCGGAGCAAGCTGCACATTTGACTGACCCATCAGTTGACAAAGTTAACTACTCTTGGCCCTCTTGACATTTAACAAATCATGCTGGGTCTATACTGCCACCAAACACATGCTGATGCTCCTTGCAGCTTGATCAACGTCGGAGCTTTTATCACCACAGGAGTTTTCCTGGGCTGGGGTATTCTCTTCCTGTTCATCCTCTGTACAGGTGTGTGTGTGGATGTTGGCTTCACTTTTTTGAGCTGGTCCTGTGAAGAAGAACGCTCTACTGTTCTGGACACTTTTCATTTTCCTCTCGCTTTTATTAGCATCACCAATATCTGTGTATGTGCATTGAGATGTTCACAAACATCCAGACCTCCGTCAAGTCTGGTCAGGTTGAAAATTAGTGGCAGCCATGTAGACCATAAACTACCTATAAGAACACTATGTCACAACCTGCTTGTTTTTTTCATTTCTTTATTATTATTATTATTATTATTATTATTATTATTATTATTATTATTATTATTATTATTATTATTATTATTATTATTATTTTGACATGGGTTGTCCCCATGAGCATAAAATTAGTTCAGCAGAAGTAGAGATGTAAAAACCAGAGAAGGGAGATGATTCCCCCAACAAATCGCAGCCTGAAACTAGAACCAATGCAGTCACAGACTGTAGCTTCCCTGAATTCAAAATTTCAAACTGTAACCAAGATTGCGTATACTAAAACATACATTAGTATACTTAAGTATACTAAAGTATACTAATAAAATTAAATCTCAAATTTTCCCTATAGGCTACAGACATTTGTAAAATCAAAGCTAATGAATATTTAAAGCATCAGCACTTTATATTCCAACAAGAAAAATCATCCTCATGGAGTTGATTTTCAACACTTTTGATGCTTTTGTCAAAATTTGTAATAAAAATATGGCAGAATCCACAGAAAACAAACAAACAAACAAACAAACAGGAAACAAACAAAAATAGTTGAGCAAACTCCCTCCAGATTACAAATAGTCATGATCTGATAGACCAGTCTCTGGTAGTGATCAAAGGCATGAATAAGGGGAGAACAAAGTGAAATCAAAGGAGAGAAGTTGTAAAAACCCACTAGGAAACATTGAACTGTTTGTGTACATATTTGTGAAGGCTCACAACACAGAAAACCTTCATGAAAATCCGCACTGTGGACTCACAGCACTCTCATGAAAGCTCACCAAAAAAATTGATAATATCGATCTACTTGTCGAACGTTCTTTGTCCACTAGGTGGCGGTAATATGTATGAAAGCTTGAGACACAGCGAAAGCTGTAGAAAGTGAAGAAGACGTGCGGAAGAGATCTACATCGTTTTACGTCACACCAATTATTGGCGGAAGAGGGCGGGGCAATGCGTCACATACAGGAAAAGTCTCGCTTGTAACATTCAGATGTTTAGTGATTTGAAAGGTATAATTGTCTTTGTTTGCTCTTTGTTCTTTGTTCCTCGTTTCATCACGTGAATGCCCTAGCAGCCATTCTGGAATACCGGCAGCATCGAGGCGCGTTCGTCCTTTCCCACACACCTGTCCAGGGATCTGTCACAGGTCCTGGACGACAGCAGCTGTCCTGAGGTGTTTACAACATGCTGGCTATACACGATGATGGATTACACATGGACCTGACGGGATCCGGTTCGCAGGCAGCTTTTACTCACTTCAGCCATTTAAGTTTAAGGTTAAACGTGTGAGGAGAAATGGATGTTATTGACATCAGCTCTGGTAGTGATGGCGACGATTCCGACGTGGAAATAGTGGGGTCGTACGGGAAAATCCTAACCAGAGATGACCCTCTGCCCCTGTCCGCTGTGCGGGTTGACGTGAACGCTTTGAAGGTGAACGTCCCACCGGTGAGTAAACCAAACAGCGCCATGAGAACAGGTTTGACAGTTGTAACACAAATAAACACAAGCAGCGTTCTCACACAGCCTCCAGATAAGTAAACTGCAAATATGTGAATTACAATTTTAACGTTTTGTTGGATTGTGATGGGTGTGTGTGTGTATTCTATTCGAGCTAAGTGGAAACAAGCGCACTCGCAGTAAAGGTCAGCATTATGGATGTCACAGCCTACTTAGAAAATAATGTAAGAAAAACAAACTATGAATAGTCCCTGTCTGTTATTAGATGCTTTTTATGCATCTAGAATGAAATCTGCCTTATGTCAAATATGTTGAAACTATATGACACTTAAATTTCTATGTTCAAATCCATAAAGTTTATATTTGAAAACATCAGCAGCTTTCATGAAGTATGCTGCAGTTATTCAGGATAACTCAAACATTATTGTGACCGCTGTCATGTTGAAACTATTTACACCCCGCTTGAATGCGGTGATGTATTGTGATTGTCAGTGTAAGTGTGTTTGTCCGTCTGTTTGTATGTCCACCAAATATCTCTGCAACAGTTGCAGTCAGAAAGATGAAACAAAAAGCACATTAGTTGGGCATAAAAGGGGATGAATAATGAGATGTTGACCTTGACCTTGAGAAAACTAGGTCAAGGTCAAATTTCAACTTTTGTACTCTCAGGAACCGGATAAGAAGAAGAAGAAGAAGAAGATACACTTTATTGATCCCCTAGGGGAAATTACATTTGTCACTCAGGTGTACATTTGTTACATTTTTTTTGTGTTAGTTTTTCACACACATTATGTATGTACTGTAAGATAGATAGATGAGGGAGAAGGCCAGTGTGAGTAAGACCATAGAGCACTAGCTTTGATCTTTGACCTATGTAAGTAGGTCAGGGTAAAATTTTGAATTAAGGGGTGTCATTGGATGTTGCAGTATGTGACTGCCTTGTTTGTGTTTATTTTGTGTGTGTGTGTGTGTGTGTGTGTGTGTGTGTGTGTGTGTGTGTGTGTGTGTGTGTGTGTGTGTGTGTGTGTGTGTGTGTGTGTGTGTGTTTTGTATCTGAAATTTATTCAGAAGCATGAATCTGTTTGTTGGTAGTAACATAACATGCAATGGAATGTTAGTCAGCCAACAATACATTCCATCCATACAACATTCCCTTCATGTTTTAAAATCCTCCCTGTCAACTGGACAACCTTTATGCTGTTTGGCCCATTGAAAATGTTGGAATTGCAGAATGCATCCTGTTATTGAGGCTAAAGATTTTTTCCTCCTCGATACAAAAGAATTTTTTTTTTTACAAAGTTCTTATTTTCCTTCACTGATCCACAGTAAAAGGCCGTTCATCTTTCTATTTTGGTTAAAATTTTTACTTCCTTGTCTACTCCAAGCAATTATCAGAATCACACAGCCACAACTTAGAGTGGAAGTTATATCTGAAAATTGATTCAGGACCGAAAAATAAACTTGTAACTCAATTTTATTTTGGCAACTTTTGTTGTTTGTAAGTCACACTGAAGACTCTTTAATTTTAAAATGATGTTAAAAGGCAGACTTATTAGATCACTAGATCAGAGGGTCATTTCTTCTCGACATGTTTATGACAACGTGATGAATTGTCGACTTTCCTCCATTACATTGATTACTTTGACATATGATGGCATTTACTGGAACTTTCCGGCCACCTCTTTCATCTTTGCAGTGGCTTTACAGCAATCATCAGCCAGCTTTTTCTGTAGCACTGATACAGTGCACTATATAAGTCGGTATGTTGTGTTGCGCAAACAATCCTAACAGAGCCTGTTGAGCTCCTGGTTTACCTCAAGACAAGTGTTGTCTTCCTCCTGCTTGGGCTTTTGTTTTTCTGGTTTTCTCTCTTTCTCTGTAGAGAGTAAACAATGGATTTTTGCTTTGAAAAAGCCCATTTACATCAGCCTGGAGGTGGGGAGGGTTCTGTCTTTGTAGAAAAATCTTTCGCATCGCCCCGCACTTAGGAAGGTACAACCCTCTGAGCTCAATGATTACTAGTCGTTCTTACTTCTCATGTGACGGAGACTCTAGAGCGACTGGTCATAGAGCTCACGCTTCCCCATGTGCGGATGGACCCTCTCCAGTTCGCCAACCACTCTTTGGCTGGGGTTGATGATGTCATCCTGTACCTCGTCCACTGTGCTCTCTCCTACCTAGATGTTGGACGGCTGTGCTGGTAGGGTGCTGTTTTTCGACCTCTTCAGCATCTTTAAGACCATCTAACCCCAGATACTGTAGGAGAAACAGACCACCATGGCTTTGGACCCCCACTTTGTGAGCTGAATTGCCAACTACCTGACAGACTGCAGTATTTATGGGGGACTGTTTGTCATCAGTAGCACGAGGGCTCCACAGACTTCCAGTACAATTCGGATACATGCCATATGCAGATGTTCCCCGATGACACTGCGATTGTGGCATGTATCAGGCAGGGTGAGGAGGGGGGAGTGTTTGAGAATGGTGACAGACTTTATGGAATAGTGTCACTGGAATAAGGACATGGAACGCCTGAACAGTCTGATCTGCAAAGCTGGTTCTGTGATCAGTCAGAGCCTTGACTCTGAGGAGACAGTTCTGGAGAGGAGGACCATTTTCAAGTTTAGAACTGATCCTGGGGAATGCCAATCACCCCCTGCACCCACCTCCTCCCAGCAGAGGAGCTCCTTCAGTGGCAGACTGCTGTCACCAAGCTCCTCAACGGAGAGACTGAGGATCTCCATTGTTCCCAATGCCAATAGAGGTATAATGAAACTCTCAGGAGGAGTAAGAGGTGTTCAGGTCAGCAACTAGCAGATGAATAGGGGGTAGGAGATGAACTTGAGCTATAATGTGATGGAACTAGGGTGTAATTGGGATGACGATGTTATGATGTATGTGCCTTGCCAACCATGTGGGCCTCCAGCTCACTGTTTGATTTTAATTTAAAAAAAAAGTTTTTAAATTTTAGTATTTATTCCCGTTTTGTCTATTTTTGCTCATAGGTATCTTATTGTATGTCTCTGACTCTTTAGTGTAATAATTGTCTCTTCTATGGTTATATGTTTACCTCTTTTTAATTTTTCTTTTATTGTTGTGCTGTCTTGAGGAATTTGTGAATGTATGAGGGCAAATCATATACTGTACATAATTTCCTTTGGAGTTAATCTGTCTCTCTGTCTAATACAGGTTATTTAATGCTGATGGGGAGTAAAACAGGACTGTGAAAAATAAATAAAAATTGTTGTGAATAGGGCATTGCCTTAACGGGGTGGTCACTCAACCAGGTTTTAATGTAAAATATTTGTTACAGAAAAAAATTGTAATGCTTTCTTTCTCCAGTTTTATGCAGCCTTAGTTTGTATTGCTGTACTGAGATTCCAAGTTGTTGTTTTTGTCATTAATCTGAACACAAATGTTAACTTTTTTTTTCTTTTTCTAGCATTATACTGAAGTCTCAAATTCTCGATGGACTAGTCCAGAGATGATGATTGGTAAAAGACTGAATTATACTTCCTTCAAATTCATGGATTTGACTGAAGATGACATCACAACAGAGAAGTTGACACAAGATGCCTACCTCATAAAAAAAGACTGTACAGATGATATTCAAAATTTAAACAAACAAATTTTTTATGCAAATAGAAGCACTTTAGAAGATCCACTTATTTTAACACGAAACTCGGACTGTGGAATCCTAAAACCAAAGCACCATGTGGATTCTCAAATACAAACACAAAAGCAAATTGATGATGTGAGTTTAACATCAAGACAATTGCTGGAAATTGGTGAAAGTCATGACACTGAACTGAGAACAATAAATTGTTTGATTCACCTAAGTGAAGACCATAGGCAAACCTGTGCGCAGTCCAGACTACGAGATGATAATAGAGAAGAACCAAAAGGCATTAGTGATTCCCGAACAACTACCACATCAAATCATCCCTATGTGGAGCCTTCATTGGATGAGTCTCTTTCTGAGGTAACCAAATCGCTTGTCAAACTGGAACAAAAGAGCAGTGATTTTACAACCTCACAGATAAATGGTAAAATATTTCAGTATCAACAGGACCCAACTTACTGGTCCGATAAAGAAAGCTCATTTACAACTTTCATGGAGCACATCAGCAGAGAAGAAGAAATGGAGGATGATTACTTATCCACACACATCTCTCTCGCATCCTCTTCTTTATCTCAAGACAAAGCTCATCATTGTTTCCAAGGACAAAGTGTCTGCTCCAGCCCAGAACAACTGGAATTAAACCAAACTGATTCTGGACAAACTGATCTCTCTGATCAACCATCCCCCCTTTCTCCGATCTTAGGGCTGCAACCCACTGAGCCTCTTGATGTGGACTGTCTGTCATACACAAGTCACAACTCTGAACATTCACTACTGGAAAATGAATCTGAGATGCAGTTAAAGACATTTAAGAGGGAAGAAGCCTCCAACAGCCCATATCTCCTGCTTAGTTGCAGACAAAGTGAAACTAACTGTAAAGTCAAGGACCAGGGTAACAGATCAAGGCCCAAGACAATGAAAGGGGACAAAGGAAATGACAGTCCTATTTATCTTTGGCAAGAGTGGGGTGATGGAGACCAAGTGAATGCAGACAGACAGGACAGACATTTTGTGTGTCCAGTCACGCTAAGGAAAATAATGGATGGACCGACTCAAACACTGGTGAGAGGCATATGTGTGTAATGTGTAGCTCTCATCAAGTTCATTCTACATGATTATATATAAGCATGTCTTGTTATTTTCAGTGTTTATTTAGTTTTAAAAACTACCTTTATTTACCATGTCTTTGCATCGGCGTATCTCTGCAAGATGATTTTAAAGGTTAATAGTACACATTTTGTTGACATTCTATTGAATCCAGAAGTAAATATTTTTCTTTACTGTTAGACAAAGTTTTCAAGGTTTGTTTTCATGCTCAAATATATTATGTGAGTTTTTTTGGGTTTTTTTTCTGTATTGTGTTTTAGATTTATGAAGAAGATGAAGGGATTGGAATGCCAGAGCTGCTGTGCCGTCAGAGTCTTAGCCTGGTTTACAGCACCATTGATGAGCACTACACAGAGGGCACTTTACAGCTATTGTCTGACCTACTGCAGCCTGGTTACTCTCCACCCAAGGATATCACCCACCATGTTCTGCATGACATTCTGCTCAACCCACAGTGTCCTTATCACCTGTCTCTGCAGGCCTTTAATTTGCTAATAAGGACACAGAGGTGAAGGAGCAGTAAGAATAAGAGTTAATAATAAGTACAGTATTTTCCGCACTATAAGGCGCACTGGACTATAAGGCGTACCCTCAATAATTTGTTTGTCTTATAATTTATTTCACATATAAGGCGCACTGGATTATAAGGCGCACACAATAAAAATAAATAAAATTTATTTGATAAACTGCAGCGGCTGTAGTTGCGCAATTCGTCCACTAGATAGAGCGGCGTTGCTCAGGCAGTCATGATTGCATTCATGACTTCCTGACTACCTTTGAATGGTCCCTATTGTTATGTCAATAAGCCATTCTGAGCCTCATCAAGGAAACCTGATCACTTGATCACTTTGCCATCTTGGAAAGAAGTCAACACACATATTAAAAAACCTGACATTAAAAACTGGTTAAATTCATTACGAGTGCAGTCAGTGCGAACAGAGCGGATTATTTCCTGATCTGAAGTTCGAAGCAGATATTTAAGCTCCGACGTTCGTCTTCTTTTATTAATTAAATATTGTTTCGATGGATCGGTAGTCCAGTAGGAGGTGGGGTGCAGCTATTTGCTGCTGTGTGTCCTAAACTATTTTTTAGCTAGTTTTTAATGTCAGGCTGCTAATTTACTGGCAAATGTGACCCTGTTTTACTCCTAGAACTGACTTTAACGTCGGTGTCTCACCGTCGTGAATCTCACAGCACGTCGCTGCAGACAGAATACACAAGCCTGAATGCGCCCCTCCGCCACCCGCCCAGAGCTATCAACTATAATTGTAAATCAATTGCAGTACAGTAGACACCTTTGTCTAGCAGTGACTCTGCTCTTGAAATTTCAGAAAAGGCTGGAAGTTCAGCTTTGAGGGTCTTTCATTCACCTTTATGCCAGTTTCTCCGTGTGTTTCTACAGGCTAATAGAATGGACCGTCACTAGATTCCAGCACAATGGCATTTTTAGACCAATTAAGTTTGAAGTGGGTTATTTCCGACGCCAAATAGGAAATACTGAGATCAGTCAGTCAGTCAAACTTTAATAGAATTGTTGAAAGTTCCTTATGTATCTCTACGTAATCACTGTCGTGTGGATGCAAATCGTTTTTGTTGCCTTTTTAAAGAGTTCCGTTTTTAAAAAAATCTGTCAACGTGTGGACGGGGCCTCGGTCACTTCGGTGACGCCCCTTGACTACCGTTGTTAGGGGGCGTAGGCCCGAGTGCCTTGTGAGGGAGCTCCTCTGGTGGCGGAGTGCGGCATGACTGGTGACCAGACTGCCGGCTTTTTTCAGCGATCATGTTTTTAACCAATATTAAAATGAATATTAATCCATATATAAGACACACCGGATTATAAGGCGCACTACGGGTTTATGAGAAAATTATAGGCTTTTAGGTGCGCAATATAGTGCGGAAAATACTGTAATCTATTATTTCAATATTTTTATACTGTATTGTAATTCTTAAACTGACTTTTAGTCATGACTGCCATCTTGTTTCACCTCTTTCCTATGAATTTTGATACTAAAGCTGCTTCTTGATTTGCAGACACCGCATGGCTGACAGAACCAATGTTCCTTGGGACTGGGATTTGTTGACCTTGGTCATAGACAATCAGGAACAAATACAGGTAGATTGTATGTCGAATATACAGATGGGAGACATCTATATATTATATTAATCTACATATTAATGCACAGTATCATTAGTGGTGTTAAACATGATTTGAAAGGGGAAAATTAATGAAAAGGAAACTTTTCAGATGTATCAATGTCTTATGAAGTTATTCCCAAAGTATTGTAATGTTGTGCTGACTTTGCTGCAGAATATTTAGATATGCTTTATCACTATCACATCACCAATATACAGCTAAACATATATTTTAAGATTTAGTTGAATTGGTGCGTCTCTCTGCCTGCGACTCCCCCCGTAGGACCAAACAAAGAGGCTTCGATGTGAGGTTGTTCGCATGTTCTTTGATTATGTTTTGAAGACTTTGGAAGATGACTTCCAGGCCAAACATTCAATATCTGCTCTCCATCAGTCCATTGCCAAGGCAACATTGTCATGTGGTGAACAATTCTCTCGTGTCAGGTGAGCTTGGTCAGCAGGGACCTTTACTGTAAAATTGATTAGGGATGGCTGATTTACACTTTTTATTAAATTGTTCATATTTAACAATTATCAATATTGAACAATATTGATTATATAATATTAATAAGTGTATTTTTGTACATAAAACAATCTATTTTAGTTGTATGTGATCCAAACTTGTCTACTGCTTGCACAAATGATCATTCATATACACCATTTTAAAAACTGCCATCTATGTGACCATTTTTCATAGAAATTATGTCATTACCTCGTGTATTGCTGATCTTTTAAGCTGTGTTAAAATTACACATAAATCTTTTTGCATTAATCAATCTCATATCAGTGTTACAACAAACAGTGAAATACCAAAAAAATGAATTTGTCAGATGGATTATTTTATATGAGACTTAAATGTCTTGAAATTAGATCATTTATACAGATTAACCAAATTTTATAGTTGCTTTGTGACACAGGTCACATCACAACATTTATTTCTGTTTCTCTAAAGTTTGTTCTTTTGTTTGTGGTTCCTTTGCAGGGATGTTGTCAAATGGCTCTTCTCTGCTATTATGAAATCAACAGTGCATGAAGATAGCAAAGCTGAAAGGGATGAACAAATCAGGTTAATTTAAAAAAAGAAAAGAAAAGCTTTTCCATAATGCATTGTCAAGTTCAGCTGAAACCAATGTTATTAATTGAAATTTGATTTTATTCAACCTTACATGCATGCTATAATATTGCTGGTCCTACATTGCCAATACTGAAGTATTAGTTCCTCACAGAATGGTGTCCATCTTGCAAAGGATGCTGTCCTTGGCTCTGGAGGTGGACCGTTCTCCAGCTCTGAACTCTGCCCAGCTGTCTCAAGAGCTTTTCTTAATGCTTATTGGTAAAATGCATCTACGGGCACACAGGTGAGGATGAGATAGATACTAAGAATGGCTACAATTTCGTCCTAGGCTCATTTTATGGTTCTATTTTTTAATAGAACTGATTTAAAAGACTATTCAATATTTTTCAACACAACTTATTTCAGTCTGAGTACTGAAGTGGTGCTTTTAGCTGTTCAGGAACTTTACCATTTGTGGATTTTTGCTTTTTTATTTTCTATCTGTTGAAAACTTATTTTTCTCAGATATGCGGCTAACATATGAAATTAACAAGAACAATTACATACCATTGTTTCTGTCTTTCTTGCACCTGTAGGGGGATCCTAAATTATTCATGGGTTATTTTTCAATGATAGGTGATGATTTCACTTGGTATATTAAACAAAACTTATAAAGAACAGTCAAATCTGGTTTACTCTCCTCAAAGTCAGTAGGTTTTCCTCAATGGACAATAAAGCTATTTGTATTACACGAACAAGCGATTGAATTTTGACTTAAGTATATTTACGAGGTAATAATATTGGCATCTAAATTTAGATACAATATGAATGGCATGTAATATAACAGAGATACAGGTAGTCGTCGACTTACGACCGTGATTGGTCCCGACAGATCGGTTGTAATTCGACTTGGTCGTAAATCGACTCTTAAGTAAAAATTCAATCCAGCATCACTGGTGCTGGTGCTTGGCTGTGAGTCGTCTGGATCATCAGCTGGGGCAGCGCGTAGTCATTGTGAGCTTTGTCTGAATTGTTCGTTTCTTTTTCTCCTCATAAATTTCACGATATGGACGGAAAGCGTCGTGTGCCATCCGTTCAATCCTTGCAAATCTTTCTATGTTTGGGTCCATTTCTTCAAAGTGTGCAAGGAGTTTATTTAACAGGGAAAAGCCTTCTGACAAGCCTTTGGTGGTGAACATGTTTTCCGTTTCCTCCTCTTCTTTCTCTGCTTCTCTTCTCTCTTCTTCTTCCACTCTTTCTTCTTCCAGTGCAATCAGTTCTTCTTCCAGCGCTATCAGTTCTTCATTCGTAAGCTCTCCAAGGAGAGGTTTTTTGCCAGTTTCACTATTTTCTCCCGAATCTGATCAAGTTCTTCGTCACTTTCAAATCCAGCAGAAGAGTTCACATAACACTTGACAGTTTTTCCATACGCCATTCATACATTTCTCCGTCACAGCCCATCAGTAGTGGGCTGGGCCACTACCACTACTTTCTATAACACCAGTTAAACTTCAGTCAGTTAAACTTCAGGTATCTCAATCTGTCAATTTAAGAAGAAAGTAACTGTGAATCAGTTTTACCTGCTTTGATATTAACGGAAGTGACAACAGGTGCAGTGGAGTGGAGCAATCGAGACAACACTCAAAAAGGGAATGGTTTTGCATGTGTTTTTTCCTTCCTGATTGAGTGTTCTCTAGTAAGAATATGGTTGGATGAACAGCATTTTTACACCACAGAGACAAAATTGTCTTTGACCTGCTGAAAGAGTGTGAGTCAGAGAGAAAGAGATGCGAGTCAAGTAAGAAATCTTGGTACTATATATAATTCGGTTTTAAGTTTAAAACAATCGTCAAATTAATGACCTACTGCAATTTAAAAATAACTATCCTCAATCATAGTAATTCTCTGACAGCTAGATGTTGAAAGACTCACTCATGCTTTTAATTCTGGATTAGATTACCATAATGAATAATTTTAATAATAGTAGGTCTTATAGATCAATGACCTTCATGGCCAGAGTATGGAGACAGTTCATGGATGGTGAAGGCATTGATGCCATTGGCTGGACCTCTCTTTCTCTTGAACTAAATCTGGTTGGACACCTCTGGGATATTATCTATTATTGCATTTATCCAAAAAAAATCATCTTGAATAATTTGTTATGTGTGATTAAGTATTCCCTTAGATTATATGAGCATTATATACCAATGGCACAATGTACCTCTTTTTCCCTAATTTTCCAACATATCCTAATCCACTGATTGTTTGTTGTTTGGTGTGTTTTTTGACACCCAGGATGTTGTTGCTGGAGAGCCTGCAGAGCAAGCTGGTGAGATGTAAGCTGTTGGAACAGCTGTTGGACTATTCATGCCCAGTGAAAACCTGTCTGCCCATGTCGCTCAGCCTTCTGCTTCACTATATGCAGAACTGCACTTTGGCATCAGACCCAGCAGTAAATATTACCTTCATGTATTAATTTAACTAACTTTTGCTCTGCAGAGGGGTAGCGGTATAAGCTAATACCGTATTTTAAAAGAAAATGATTGTTGAACTAAAGTTTAAATAAAATTACAGTATTTTCCGTACTATAAGGCGCACTGGACTATAAGGCGCACCCTCAATAATTTGTTTTATAATTTATTTCATACATAAGTCGCACTGGATTATAAGGCGCACACAATAAAAATAAATACAATTTATTTGATAAACTGCAGCGGCTGTAGTTGCGCAATCCGTCCACTAGATAGACCGCACTGCTCAGGCAGTAATGATTGCATTCATGACTTCCTGACTACCTTTGAATGGCCCCTATTGTTATGTCAATAAGCCATTCTGAGCCTCAACAAGGAAACCTGATCACTTGATCACTTTGCCATCTTAGAAAAAAGTCAACACGCATATTAACAAACCTGACATTAAAAACTGGTTAAATTCATTACGAGTGCAGTCAGTGCGAAGAGAGCGGATTATTTCCTGATCTGAAGTTCGAAGCAGATATTTAAGCTCCGACGTTCGTCTTCGTTTATTAATTAAATATTGTTTCAATGGATCAGTAGTCCAGTCGGAGGTGAGGTGCAGCTATTTGCTCCTGTGTGTCCTAAACAATCTTTTAGCTAGCTAATTTACTGGCAAATATGACGCTGTTTTACTCCTAGAACTGACTTTAGGTCGGTGTCTCACCGTCGTGAATCTCACAGCACGTTGCTGCAGACAGAATACACAACCCTGAATGCGCCCCTCCGCCACCCGCCCAGAGATACAACTACATCAGCTCAGGCCCCGTCCACACAATTACGGATTTTCTGAAAACGCAACTTTTCTGTTGCGTTTACGCCTTCCGTCCACACGACAACGCAGATATCCGAAACAAAACTTTTTTAAAACGCTGGCCGAGGTGGATTTTTTAAAAAACACTGGGTCTGCGTTGTCGTGTGGACGGCCTGTCCGCGACTTTTTACGTTGACGTCTTGTCTGCGCCGAAAACTGCTGTGACGTCATATTTATGGGCCCGTGTGTTGTGACAACAAAACACGGAGGATTCCTATTGGATAAAATTTGACTCAATACTACCACCACATGGTTTGGCATGCTTATAGCCATCTTCGAAAACGCACTGGTGCGTTTATGTGTGGACGGAGATTTTTCTAAAAACACTGTCGTGTGGATGCAAATCGTTTTTGTTGCCTTTTTAAAGAGTTCCGTTTTTAAAAAAATCTGTCATCGTGTGGACGGGGCCTCGGTCACTTCGGTGACGCCCCTTGACTACCGTTGTTAGGGGGCGTGGGCCCGAGTGCCTTGTGAGGGAGCTCCTCTGCTGGCGGAGTGCGGCATGACTGGCGGCCAGACTGCCGGCTTTTTTTCAGCGATCACGTTTGTAACCAATATTAATATGAATATTAATCCATATATAAGACGCACCGGATTATAAGGTGCACTATGGGTTTATGAGAAAATTTTAGGCTTTTAGGTGCGCCTTATAGTGCGGAAAATACGGTACATGTTTTTGACCAAATATTCAGGTGTATTAGAGGTCTTTTTTAAGTTTAATACTTCCAAGCAAGCTACAAAATGTGACTTATAATACAACTGATCAGTGACTGTATTTTTCAGGATGGTACTGAACGGTGGCAAAAGTGGGAAGAGCTGGTCCATCTCCTGTGGATGCTACTGCTCAGCTATAACAAAGCAATGAAAGGTGAGGTTTTTAGTAAATATCACTACATAACAATATTTGAAGCTACAATGAGGATATTGCAGCATGTAATTTCCAGTAGTGACAATAAGTTATTTCTTCATTCAAAAACAATGTAATCCAAATACCATATTTTTTAAAATACAAGATAAGGTAGGTTTTGTGGTCGTATCTGAATCAAGACCAACATCTTGACCAGCTCTCCAGTGTCCTGCTGCCAGGAATCAGGCAATCGCGGCTCACAAGGAACCTCAGACTCCAGTAACTGTGTAATGAACTTGAAAACTTTTGACCATCTTTAACACAATAATATTTTTCGTCCCTTTTTTAGACAACATTTCAAGTAAAATGTTTTTTCACATTATTAAAAATATGGAATGTCTGTGGCATGTAAAGACTTATTTCAAACAGTTTGTCTTGTGGAAAATGCCTCTCAGACATGTTATTAATATTTTGATCCGCAACGTCCAACATCATTTAGTCATTTCAACAACAATAATTAATATTACTCTACCTGACTACCAAGCCCACTTTGATGTGTTCCTTACTGCCTTCATCTCTTACAGGCTGTTTGTACAGTTCAGTCACTGAACGAAGGAGTCGAGTTGGCACCTTGGTCTACAAGCAGGACGACAGGTTAACCAAGCCCGCTGTTTGTGAAGCTGTGGAGACCTTCCTGTCCAGAACTCAGGAGGACCTGGGCCGAGCCTTACCGCTCCACATCGAAGAGTCTCTCACTTATCTGCAGGATCACCTGTTGGATGTCTGCCAGTTTTGAATTTAATAATAAAAACAGACTCCTCTTTTCTTTGTTTTTTGATGTTGTTATGGAGTAATCCTCCAGTTCCTATGACTTGTACAAAATGTACTGTTTGAATTAAGGCTGTGCCTCGCTGATTCATTTAATGGCATATTAACAGCTGATAATTTCTCTAAATAAAAGTGTTTTAAAAAAACAGAACAAAAAGCCAGTTTTTCTATGCATCTTTTTCTTGCAGATGGTACATAGCTGTTGCTAAATCTCCATTCCTATCAATTTGTAAATAAGACAAAATACGTTTAACAGTGGTAATGTTGCTACCTGTTCGAGCGAGCTGTCAGTCACTCGGTCAGGATTTATTTACCGTGGCTCAACAGCTGGTTCAAACCTCTTCACGCTGACCAATGAGAACAAGCGCTGTTATCGGCAGAGGAAAAAAAAATCCTTCAGTCGCCATGATACAGCAGCGGAAACTGGCGAGAAGTAGCTAGAAAACAAAAGAGAACACGCAGTCGTCCTCGCGATTTGGTATGCTCTTGCAGGTAAATATGTATAATATCTTGGAAGTCTGAAGTTTTGCGTCTGCTTGAACACTATTAGAGGTCTAATGCATTTTGATAATATATGGACGAATCGCTTTTCTGAACGAATAGACGTCTAGCTTCGAATAATTGGGATGTATTAGCTTTTAGCTAGCAAGCTAGCTCTGGATAAGCTGAGTAGCTCACAATTGCTTGCAGATCCCTCATTGTGTTGCATTGTGGTCTCGTTTGCTCAATGTTTATCTCCGCGATGATCATTTTTGCACCTAGACATAAGCTAGTAGCAACAAACTGTTAGTGCGATGTGTCGTGGCCTAATTATTAATGCGCAAGGCAGTACTCTTATTATGTAAACAACAATTGCACGACATATTTTAATATCGTTTTGCAGCTTTAGTGACAGCCTGCTTGAGCAGGATATTAAAGTTAGTGATTTTCATGATGTGGCTATCTTGGCTAGCTGTTGTCTTTCCATACTGATGATTAGCAAGTAGGCTAGCGTTAGCTTTTTAGCATTTGCCTGTATAGTTTGATAGCCTCCTGTTTGGGTGAAGCTAGGCTACAAAGCTAGTGACTGTGAGAAGAATCGTGTCGTCTTATCAAGTGTTTGGTTATTTTTTACGCGCTGAAAATCGGCTCGAAATTCAACTCTTGGCTTCATTTACCATTGAAGATATGAGCCAAATATCTTGCCTGAAAAATATTGCACCACGTTGCTGATATGAATATGCATCATTATGTAACTACCCTCGACTCAACTGTCTTAGGGACGGTTTAAAATGTTTGTTTAGTAAACGCATAACTGCAACATGCCTTTTATTATATCTTGATTCGAAACATTCTGTGATATGTGAAATTGTTCTTAAAATATTTTTGCATTTTCAATTAACACGTGGTAACTTTTCGTTTAAGCAAGGTTACGTGCTAATGTCAATACTTGCTGTTGAAGTTACTGCGTCGTGTTTCATCACAAGTTTCCGTCACAATTAACAAGCTACTGGATATTATGTGGAGATGTTGTGTCTGTAGTGTTATAGGAATGCCCAAGGAAAAATATGACCCGCCGGATCCCAGGCGGATGTACACAATTATGTCCAGCGAGGAGGCAGCCAACGGGAAGAAGTCGTACTGGGCTGAGCTGGAAATCAGCGGTGAGCTTAGCGTTGCTGTGACGATCTTCTAACGTGTCGATAAAGTAATACATTCATTCCACATACA
This sequence comes from Antennarius striatus, assembly GCF_040054535.1. Taxonomy (NCBI): domain Eukaryota; kingdom Metazoa; phylum Chordata; class Actinopteri; order Lophiiformes; family Antennariidae; genus Antennarius; species Antennarius striatus. Next base: position 12,453,636 of record NC_090785.1, read on the forward strand.
CTTTTTACTTTGATCATGGTGCGTGGTCATACCACGTTTCATTTTGCATCATTGGGTACAGCTTCACCACTGTGTAGTTATGCATATGTCAGTGCTAGATAAGGGTGATTTGATCTAGATGTGAAACTAGTTCTGTTTAAAATATATCACCGGCTCTGCAGCGGCCCACAGTGACATTTCTTGTATGTATCATTATGAAACGATCACGATAAATGAACAAAATGAATTTTCTCTTATTGCTGTTAACATTCAGGTTATTTTGGCATTTCATAAGAAGAAATGTACTTTATTGATCCCATAGGAAATGATTTTTTCACTCATGGTGTTGTTTTTGTTGTTATATTGAGTCATGTTCAAGTTCATGTTCAGGTTTTATAACTTGATTCTGGATAATGTGTTAACATGAATTTGTTTGTGTACTTGGTCTATCATATTAACATTAAATAATTACATTAATGAAATATCTTAATGAAACTCAACAATAATCCACATTTGCCTATTTATGCCCTTCTAAAGTTACATCCTCCAAGGCTTTTATTCTGGTGCAAAAACTAGTACTAGAGTAGTTGGATGCTGGAATCTAATCGTCTGTCATGTTTTTTGTATTGCTTGTGCTGTAGGCAGAGTAAGGAGTCTCAGCACAGCCCTGTGGTCTCTCACCCACCTTACCGCCCTGCACCTCAGTGACAATTCCTTGTCACGAATCCCGCCAGACATTGCCAAACTACACAACTTGGTGTACCTGGATCTCTCATCCAATAAGATCAGGAGCCTGCCGGCAGAGCTTGGCAACATGGTTTCTCTCAGGTGGGTGATTTTATGCTTTTTATGCAAATTGGGTAAAATTAAAAACAGTAACTGTAAGCTTAGGGGTTGATTTGATTTTTTGTGCTCTCACATGCTTCACACTGGTTTCACTTCTAAGTGGTCCATTTTAGCTTTTAATTTCAGTCAAGATTAATTGTATATTTGATTTTTTTTCTGGCTTTGTTTTTCATATTCATATTTACTGAAAATTTTCATTTTGATGTCACCTTTAATTTTAATTTAATTTAATTTAATACACTGTTATAATCCCCGAAGGGAAATTAAGAACGCACACTCTAGTTTTTGTTAGTCAATCAAATCAAATCACATGCATGCATATTAGTGTGTACAGGCCCCTGTAATACACACACCACACACAAGGGGGCCTGTAGGCATGCAAGGGAGGTAGAGTGGCTGGCAGCTCCTTCTTGGTGCGCCTCAAAATGAGCAATTTGTAAAGGAGACGGCACCTTGCTCAAGGGTGCCTCGGCAGTGCTCCGGAGGTGAGCTGACACCTCCCACTGTCAGCTCACCGCCGGGTTTTTTTTTGTTTGTTTTTTTTAGGCTAACCTTAGCACTGAATCTAAAATTGTAAACTATAGCATAGACATTCTTTATACCTAGTATATAATGTTTTTGAAAGTGAAGAAAGAATTGCGTGTCAGGAGGGCTGGTTTGATTGAATTCCACTATGTCCTCTACAGGGAACTGCTTTTAAATAACAACCAGTTGCGGGTTCTGCCATTTGAATTGGGGAAACTTTTTCAGTTACAAACACTGGGGTTGAAAGGTGAGTGGCTTATCAATGTGTCGTAGCCATTCCAGCCTTGAAATCCCATGGTTCTCTTCACATTAATTCAGCCACATTACTTTTCCTTCACCAGGAAATCCACTTGCACAAGAAATTATGAGCCTCTACCAGGAACCTGATGGCACGCGAAGACTGCTCAACTACTTGTTAGACAATCTGGCAGGGGCTATAAAGCGCAGTAAGTCCTCCCCCAAGCAGTTTTGGGACTAGGGCTCTGTTTACACAACATTTTTGCAAAAAATGGACTATTTTTTTTAAGTTCACTGGGCAACGTTTTCACAACAGTCTCTGGGCTGACAGATCTTCAGAAATTGTAATATGCATGCAGAGGCAGTAGTTATCAGTGTGGGGCGTTTTCTCAATTTTTTTTTTTTCAGGTCCCCAAATCACTGATGTGTGACTGAATGGTTAAAGCCATGTGAAACATGTGAAAAACATTTTATGGTCAACCTGTTATGTAAATGGTGCCTAAATTTTGCCTGTTGAATCTATTGTCCTTTTCTGTTACCAAACTGAGGAGGGTGGTGTAGGAATGGCTTCCATCCATCTGTGTTGTTTTTCTTTTTTTTAATGAAGCATGTTACAACAATGTTTAATATTTTTTCACAAAACTCTACACATAACAGCCATGTGCTGAATTTATTTAGGGATTTTTGTCATTTTGTTTTTAATTTTTTATGCAAATCGAACCTCTGCTCATTCCGGTGATTTAATTTGCAGAGAAAAGTTCGATAACTCAAAGTTTCTCACAAAAATTTGTATTAAAACTTATTTAACACAAGTGGTGGTACTATTTTAACGTTTCCCTTTCCATGGGTACAGCATGGAAGTGTTCTCTTGACACAACTGGGAAGTTTCTCAGATTTGCAATCAACAGCTTCAGTGAAATACACTAGTGGTGGGGGCTCTTGGATACTTAATGCTGTATTCTCCATAAGATACTACTATCTATGTTTATATACAGTAAATGGACAGGGACGCTAAACCCAGTCTTCTGTGCTCTTAGACTTGTTGAAGTATTTGTGCAGTATTTACATTCATTTCATCTGCCACGTTGAACCCCCCCCCCCACTTTCACATAGTGCCCACAGAGCAGCCTCCAGCTCGGTCATGGATCTCACTCCAGGAACCTGACAGAACTTGGCCGTCAGGTAATGACAACATGGAATGCTCAAAAATACCGTTGATAACCACAACAACAGACTACTATCATTTGCTGTGCCTGCAGTATGATCTTTTGCTGTTGTTTTGAAACTTAAGTTAAAATTTCTCAGCTCCTCTTTACTCTGCTCATCTTGTTGGTTGGGTTAAGGACATTTCAAACAAACTTAAATTTCAAAAGAAAAGAATCCTTTGTGACGTTACATCAGCACTGTGTGACAGACATCAAATATCCTACACAGCACAAATCAGTGTCCATCGTAATCAAACAGCCAAACTAACTCGTTTTTTATTGCGGCTGCGATATTGAGGGCAATCCTGTCTTTGACAGCTGATGATGGGAACATAAGAAGTGTGTGCTGCCTTGAGGACTTTAACATGGCAGTTTGACGCTATATCGCTATGACAACCAACTACACTAAGGTTGTACTATCACGTAAAGGAAAGAGACCTTCTTACCTCATACCAAACCTGAGTTAAATAAGGCAGAGCTGTTACAATGCAGTGAAAATGCACTGTGATTCATTGCTGTTAACTGCAGATGATCACACCACTGGTCGTCAAATTGTAAATCTAAAAGGAATATACTGTATTTTGTTTCTGTAGATCCAGACAGGGAAAACGATACAGCACAGCAATAGATTTTATGTTGATCTAAGTTTAATGTCCCTACACCACCTTGGTGATATTTATTTATTGGTTTATTTATTTCAGTTCTTTTTTTTTCAGACATGTAATTACAACAGAATTCACCTACTTAATCACATTTGCAACATCAACAACATCCAAAAAAAGGGGGCTGATGGGTAGAAACCATTTGCCTTGTTTATTTCCCGTCCCCGGAATCAACAAAACACTTCTCTCATGACAATATGTTGTCAACCAATTCATACATTAAATTTGACAAATAATTAATTGTGGCACATTGCTGTTTATAACTGTTCATCTCGAACCATCCGCCGATATTTCCCACAACTGAAAATTTCCAGCTTCTTAAGTCCTAATTGTGTGTGTCCCCTCAGCACTGTTCTCTGTGATGTGCTACAATGTACTGTGTGACAAGTACGCCACGCGACAGCTGTATGGTTACTGCCCCTCTTGGGCTCTAAACTGGGAGTACAGGAAAAAAAACATCATGCAGGAGATCTTGGGCTGCAATGCAGATATCATCAGCTTACAGGTGAGACTTGGACATCAAAGCATGTCTTCAGTTTGACATGGAATTAACAATAATTTTGTATTTAATGCAGATCCATCAAGATCAACAAAGAGGGTTGACACAGTACAGTGTTTTGCCCAGGTTTGCTTTATTTTTATTGTAACAACAAATAGCTACAATGAATAGTAGTTAAAGAGATGGAGATTTTTGAAACATCTAAATTGGATGTTGTGTTCTACAGTGCAAAGCATCCTACAAGGCAGCACAATGGTTTAGTTCCACAATTTTATTTTTCCCAAAAAATTTTTCCAAGAGTGCCATTACTGTTTGGCAAGATGGTAGTCTTCTGCTCCCTGCATTGATCGCCCTCTATAAGAGTCAACATGTTTTTAATTCTGCATGTTTGAAAGCAGGAAGGTTAAATATAAGTGTTTTTCTCCGGGTTCTCCGGCTTCCTCCCACCTCCAAAAGCATGCGCTTCAGGTTGATTGGTCGGTCCCAAATTGCCCGTAGGAGTGAGTGAGTGTGTGTGTGCGTGGTTGTCTGTCTCTTTGTGTGGCTCCGTGGTGCATTGGCGGCGTGCCCGGAGTGTCCCCCGCCTCACACCCTATGGCAGCTGGGATAGGCTCCAGCTCCCCGTGACCCGCTACAGCGGATAAAGCGGCAGAAAATGGATGGATGGATGTTTGAAAGCAGGAAGGTTAAATATAAATGTTTTTCTGCGTTTGTACATCAAAACAAAGAAACTGTCATATTTACCTTGCTCTTATTACCTTACATGTACACGTCAGCATATTTTATTGATTCTACTTTGTGCAAATATTTCATATCTGGGATTCGAGTGAATCTTGAACTGAAGAAATGCTTTTGGGGTTGTTTGCTACATATTGCTGTCAGCACTTTGCCATCTGAACAATCTTTTCTTTTTTTGACAGGAAGTTGAGACGGAGCAGTACTACAATTTCTTCCTGCCTGAGCTGAAGGAGCAGGGATACGATGGGTTTTTCAGTCCAAAGTCACGAGCAAGGACTATGTCCGAGTCGGACCGTAAACACGTAGATGGTTGTGCAATTTTCTACAAGACAGAGAAGTATGTTCCTACAATTACTGGCGCTGCTCTTGTTTGGAATGTATCTAGCCTAGAAAGCTACTGGGTGGGGAAAACCTTGCGTGCCAGCATTTACAATTTTGAGGATAACTGCCAATGAGCTTTTGTTAAAATATAGCCAAGCCTGTATTTCTAAATGCCCACCTTAAATAGATAAACAACTTAAACTGCTCTATTATTCATCATGTCTGTACGATGTGTGTTTAATATAAGGTTGTTAAATTTTTTATTCGATGATGTGAAAATCTTGAACTGGACAATGGGCATCACTAATAACTAACATTAACATATTACAATTTGCAAACTAATAATAATTTGTTTTATTGAAAAAATTGAGTGTGATTTACTTTGGCCTGTCAGTTTATTTAAACGTACGTATACAGTAATCCCTCGATACCCGAGGTTAATGTGTTCCAGGAAGAACGAAATTGTGCGATATAGTGACAAACTATTTTATTATCTAAGGTAAATTAAACGTTTATGAAGCCTCCCCAAACATTAATAATTTCCTTCTTGGGGATCTTTAAAGGATTCTTGTTAATTTTTTTTCTTCTTCTTTTTATTGGAAAAGGGCAATGAAGTATCATCTAATTATTAAATTGACTGAAATTAAAGTTTTTATTTAGCTGTAAAGGTAGTCCTCGATTTAAGAGCAATTGTTGATAAGAGCAACCGCCTACCCCTATGTCTAAATACTGTCGTTCCCCCTTTCTTTCGCAACCCCCTCCCAGCAGCGTAACATTAATGCTCCATAGATTAATGTTTCGTATGGAAATAACTCGGCAAATACCAGACTTAAGTTTACAGTTAACTGTGTTTTGTTTTTGTTTTTTTCCCAATTTTAATCTTATATACTGATTATAATCCCTGCAGGGAAATTAGTGGCACACTCGAGTTAGTTCAAACCATTCATATATATGTGTGTACAAGTCCTGAACACACAAACACACACACAAGGGGGCCTGTGCGCATGCAGAGGAGGTAGAGTGGCGGGCAGCTCCTTTGTGGTGTGCCCCAAATGAGCAACTTGTAAGGGGGACGGCGCCTTGCTTAAGGGCGCCTCTGCAGTGCTCCGTAGGGGAGCTGACACCTCCCACTGTCAGGTCACCTCCGGGTGTTCTTTTTTGGGCGGGAGCGGGAACCGAACCGGCGATCTTTGAAACATTGGACGACCTGATCTACCGTGCGCTCTACCACTGAGCCACTGCCGCCCGAAGAACAATCTACAATTGTTCTTACCGGATATCACGCGGCTTTCCTTTTGGCACATCATCTGCACCTTTTCGTCCTTCTTTTATCCAAATCTCTGAACTTCTGAGGAGGAAATTAACCCACAATGTGTTTATATGCATAGGTACGTTTGCGAACATTGAGACTAAAGACAATTCGGATCAGGTTGAAAGTTAGTGCCAGCAACGTGGACTGGCACAACCTGCCTATTATTTCTTTATTTTTTCAATTATTGACGAGGTTGTCTCCCTGTAGGAACTACATGATTTAGGAACCAATGGTGGCTGGGTTAGGTTTCTGCTTGGAAGCATTATCCGTTGAAGCTTTTTCTATTTTATGTTGATTATTGGTCTAGTTAACAGAGAAACTTAATGAAAATGAATCCGAGTAATTACATAAAAAGTTGGATTTTTGATTACCAGGAAGTGCATCAACGCATAATTTATTCAGCAGAGGTAGAGATGTAAAAGTTAAATTACGGTACTATGTTTTATATGTTTCCTTTGTTTTTATGTTCTGTAATTGTGAATGGTAAGTCTTCATGAATAGTATTTTCATATTTCGAGTAGTAATGGTATTTAAATGACCTCAAACGGCAAATGTAGAGCTTATGAGGCGGTTCATAAACTGAACAAGCAATTTGGCTTATGAACTGCCTTCTGGAATAATTGTGTTTGTAGGCTGTCGTTTTATGTGTGAACTGAATGATTTTTTTTAAAGTTAAGCCCTCCCCTCATCTTATTTTCAGGTTCAGTGCAGTGCAAAAGCACACAGTGGAGTTCAATCAGCTGGCCATGGCTAACTCTGAGGGTTCAGAAGCTATGCTAAACAGGGTGATGACCAAGGACAACATCGGAGTGGCTGTCTTGCTCGAAGTCCGCAAAGAGATGATGGAGGCGTCCTGTGAGTAAACCACCTTCGATGGAATTTTATGGAAAATAGGCTAGAGTAAAGGTACTTCTTTGGCTAGCCAGGTCATTTTAAACTGGATTCTGAGATAGCTCATTGAGGTCCCACTAAACATGCCATATTTTCTGTACTATAAGGTATACTTAAAAGCCTTTAATTTTCTCAAAAATCAACAATGCACTTTTTAACCAGAAGCGCCTTATGTGTGCAACGATTTTCAAAGTCTTTCAAAATCAAAAATGTGCAATTTTTGTCAGCGCTCTGTTAGATAGACTCAGACCGTTTTCTGCCGACATAGGGACGTTATGTGTCATTACGTACGCTGGCAGTGATAAACCAATTAGAGAACATTACGGAAAGCTACGTACAGCATACGCTTACCTCTGAAGGTAGGTACACTGTACTACCTGTACGCTGCAAAACAACATTTGTTTGGTTAAGGACCCCCCGAAAACGGTGTCATCAAAGAGAAACGCCTATGAGACACAATTCAAACTACATTAAACCAGTTAAGCAGTTGTGAACGGGAAGTCGTTGTCACCAGCTTTCTCCAAATGTGGAAAAGTAAACTTTGAACTCAAATTGAGCTCAAATAGAACAGGCGATTGTTGTTGCCACATCTGAATTCATTCATGTTTAGCAGTTTTACACATAATACTTGTTGGCAATTTGTGCAGTGGTAGTTAAGAAATTTTGGGAAAGCATTATTTTCCCTGCACTTGGCAATAAATCCTTTAAAGCAGCCAGTGACTGCGGGCACATGGTCCGTAAAATGGTTGACACCAGTTTGCCTACTGGGAGTTGGGTTTTCGCTATAATTTTTTTTTCTTTCATGGGAAGAATTTTTAACAGGTCTTTTGCCGTTATCTGTACATTTCATCCTGCTAGAAATGTACAACTGGGCTGTACAGAGTTCATTTTAGCTCAAGGAAGTAGTGCATCCCTGGGTTGCGCTTAAAAAACATTTTGTGCATCCCAACATGAAATTTATGCATCCCAACATTTATAACAGAGAATACAGTAGAAGCGTACGCAAGGATTGAGATTTGCCAATAGTACAATATCAAAACTAAACGATTAATTTTAACCGCTAATTTTTATGAATAAAGACATCATAACTGTTTCAGTAAAAAGGAAAAAAAGGAAAATTACATCTTATTTTTATCAAAATGATAAGCCTGGTGGTCCTTCCTGAGCTTACCTTTTAGAGGGAAGTCAGTGTCATAGTTTTTATGAACAATCTGAAAGTGCTGTTCCTCATTTTGCTTCTTCAGAACAGTGAAAAAAGTCCTCATCCCGTTCCAAAGTAGTAATTTTTTTTATTGTTTAATTGGTCCAGTTCCCCCACTCATTTTCTTTAGTATTTTTTTTGTTGTTTATATTATTGATCTCAGACTGTCAGTCTAGTGGTAAATGCCATAGCGAGGGTGGATCATTGGCTAACACTCCACCCCGGTTTTGCCATGCGATCTACCAACACTACTTATGCCATCAATCGTGATTGAAATCCTGAATTTACTGGGACCGTGATCCAGATTGAAATGATCTTACGATGTCTTAATTTTCCTCATTTCACCCCAGGTTTAGTTTTTTGTTGCTTATTTGTATTTCAGCTGGAAAGTCACTTCATGGAATGGAGAAGCAGCTGCTCCTGGTAGCCAATGCACACATGCACTGGGATCCAGAGTACTCTGATGTCAAGCTGGTCCAGACCATGATGTTTCTGTCAGAAGTGAAGAACATAGTGGACAAGGCCACGCGCAGCCTAAAGTTGTCCTCTGTCTCTGGAGAGACCAATGCCATTCCACTGGTGCTTTGTGCTGACCTCAACTCTTTGCCAGACTCTGGTAAGTAAATGAGGCTAAATGGATCGTCCTGACCCTGAGTTGGAATATGATCATTATGTCTGTCAAAAACACACATTACAAAAGATTGATTTCTTTGTTAAACCCAACTCATCTTGCTCCTATTTCACTTAAACAGCATTTTTTTGTCGCCCCAAGACAGATTCTGTAACTAAATGATTAAATACATGATGATGTTCCTGAAGTAGTTTACTCTATACTCATCCTTTCTTCACTGACTAGAAATACGAATGTTATCTTTCCCTGCGTCTGTGTCTAGACTGTCAGGATACTTATGAAACTGTAATATATATGTTATTTGTCAAATGATATATATTACAGTTTCATAAGTCAGTCTGATGAACAAATTGTTCATCAGACTGATTGTAGATATTAAGCATTGTCTCATTTAAGTCTGAAAAGTTACTTCACTGTTACGGGATGACTCAGGTTCTGCACTGTTACCATTGGATCCTAATGCACTTCAGATAGTCGGGTATCTTTCACATGTTCGTTTAGCTTGAAGACATACTTCAAACGACTGGACAACAGTCATTTTTTTTGGATGATGGAAGGCCACCAAAAGTGTTGGACTGATATAAATGGACCGGAGTTTCTTTTTGTTATGTCACCTGCCTTCCACCAGGTGTCACTGCTGCACAGTGTAATAGTAGAAAGTGGTGGAGCTCATTGAGTCCTGCTAATGCTGGTCATGCCTTAGATGAGACAGTGGCTTCTCAGACTTCAAGATTTGATTTGTTACTTGAAAAGCCTGGCCCCAAAATTTATATGTGAACAAAGCAAAACAAAGCACAGGTACAAAATCAAGCAATTATGAGAATATATTTACAATGAACCCTCAAGATTGTACGATGTACTGTGCAGCAGAGGGCTCAGTAGCAGCAACTGCGACAAGGGCATTGCACTGGTGTTCCTAACTGGGACGGACTTCCAACATGTAAACCTTTACTTTCGGAGCAGCTGTTAAACCACACCAGCATATTGTTGGTGAGGATGCTCTCCACAGAACATCCTGGGACACATTTACTCTTCTCAGGGACCTTAAACAGTACGGGCGCAACAAGTATATAATTTTATAACTTGTGTTTGCCTGATTCTAGGTCTGCTCTTTGTATTTACCATTGTTTGCAAAATTTCACAAAACCACAAGATGGTTGTCCTTGAAAGTTACCAAAATAGACCCCAAAAAAGACAATGTTAGTTCTTAAGATAACAATGCCTCAATATTGGTATGAATGTAGATTTTGGTGTGGGACCAATTTAAAAAAAATCTGAATTCTTAATATTAAATGTATGATGTGTTATTTCAATTTTTATCATTTATCAATTTATCGGAGTTGTTTCTCCTGTAAGTTGTGGTGACATTGTTTAATTTTGTATGGACTTGCAATGGATTTAAGAACTTTTGTGGGGGGGTTGAGTTTACAGAGTGACATCCTCGTTGATGATGTGAGATTAAGCTGCTTTATTTTAGTCCACTCTTTTTTGTGTTTTCAACATCCAAGGTTTCAAGGTTTAGTCCCCTTTTGTTCCTAAAGCTGCCTGTTTGTTTTTTTAATAGATTTTTTTTTGTCTTCCACAGCAGTTTTTATATTGGTGGTGCTGAACAAGTATTATTAAATAATTTATACAGTGTGCACAAGCTTGTTAATTTAGTTTACTTTCCATTAAAGTCTAGCAGCTGCAATTACTTTTTCATTAACTGATCCAATACTTTTTTTTGCAACATTATCACCCTGATTATAAAATTAGGGAGGCAAACTCCTAGAATAACAGAATTTAGGTGACCATCATGCACTGCACTATAAAGTAATACTAGGGTACAAAAACAACAACTCTGGTTCTGTTAATTTTGAATAGCAATATCTTTTCCCAGATTAGTGCAACTGAATACCTGCTTACCAGTTTTGAAGGCATCTCAAATCTATTCTATTTTTTTTAATATCTTTGAAAAACACCGTTACAAAAGAAGGCTTAGTGTTTGTGTGGTTCCACACGTGTTTGAGCTTGTGCAAAGCTTGTGCAGAGACCACAGTGTTCAGTTGTTTCTGTTAAAGGTGTTGACCATCAAGCTTCACCACATCACTAAGATATTCTGAATGTATTGTAACTAACTATAACTAGCCCTTGGCGTTTTTAGCTTAAGGGTGTAATGACCACTTTAATTTATAAAGCATCCAATATGTCTGCCTAAAGGTACTGTAACTCCCTTTGGTGCTACCTTTGGATGTGAGTTGAAATAGATTTGCTTTGGTCTGAGGATGTTCAAGTCTCATTTTCTTTGTTGGTTCTAATGAAGATGAATACTGTGTTCCCTGTTCAGGTGTTGTTGAGTACCTGAGTTCTGGTGGAGTTGACTGCACCCACAAGGACTTCAAGGAGCTTCGTTACAGTGACAGTCTGACCAAATTCAACTGCAATGGCAAGAACAGCTCATCCAACGGCATGATCACCCACGGCTTCAAGCTGAAGAGCGCCTATGAGAACGGCCTGATGCCTTACACTAACTATACCTTTGACTTCAAGGTAGTTGCATTGATGGCACATATTTGGAGTTTTATCCCTGTATTTGTTTTTTACATGCTACAAACAGAGGCACCCCTGACAGCAATTAATTGGTTTAAATGTGTTCAAAATGTTGAGTTGACTCCTGTTTTTTCTTTCCTCAGGGTGTCATCGACTATATTTTCTACTCAAAGCCTCATCTGAACGTGCTGGGCATCTTAGGCCCCCTGGACCCCCACTGGCTTGTAGAGAACAATGTCAGCGGCTGCCCACATCCCCACATTCCCTCCGACCACTTCTCACTCTTCACCCAGCTTGAGTTGCTTCTCAACGTGCCCCCCCAGATCAATGGGCTCCATATGCCTTCACGCAGGTAGTGAGTCCCTTCCACACCACCAGGGGGAGCTGCAACCACAGTCTTTCCCTTTCCAACCCTCTTCCCTCCCTCTACCAGCTCTTCCCTTCACCACAATGGAGGAGGAAGACAAAAAACACAACCTGTATATTATTCGTACAGTGAGGTTTGGCCGACAGGGATTTCGTATAATGTTATAGATATTCTATATTTTTTCTTTTTTCCTGTTTTTTATTTTGTTTCTTTTTTTTTTAACTGCTTGAGTCAGTCATGTTAGTGTATCATAATTTGTGTTTTGGACTCTCTTTCTCAAATCCACCCACATTGCTTCTGTCTTTTAAACTAGAGGGGATGGTAGCTCTATCAGATTTTTCACATGGAACACTTTGGTTTCAGAACAAGAAGAAATTTGGAAATGACTGAAAGAACGACATTCACTTTAAAAGCTCCATAGCTCATGGTCTGCTTGTCTGTCTGTCCTGTACAAATCTGAAACCAGCAAAGACAGCAGACTTGTTACAGACTTCCAAATTTGGCTCCTTCTCATTTTGGTCTCATGGATTTCATTGGGTTAAAGCAACATTTAGCTTGTAGCTTAGCATCCCCTGTGGGCGTGGATGCAGCACCGCTACATCAGGTCATTCTGTGGTGCTGAGGCCTTTTGCGTGGTCACGGCCTCCTGTGGTGCTACTGTCTACACCTGGCCCTGGTGTATTAGCTACTAAAACCCATAGACGCCTCAAGAACCAGAGATCAGAACTATATTTGCTTGATTTGTCACATCAGCTGTTTGTAGTGGAAATCTTTAAAGGACAGATACAGTGAGAAACTGAGAGCAGTTACCATCCTTTTTGCTGACTGTTTCACCTCAGCTTGTATAGTTGTTAGGCTAGTCTTGTACTGAGGAGCTCATGTGGCCCATGTGCCAACATTTTTTGGTCAGGGGGCAAAGGTTTTAGGCTGATGGGCAAAGCGATGAGGGAATCTTTCTGAAAGCTTTTCTTTTTCTTGATTGATTCATTTTAAAGCAGAGAGCGGGTAATGGCTGTAACACAGTAGTAAAACCAGCATTCCTCTCACTGCACTCTTACACAAACACTTGCATGCACACACATAAAACAGATAATTTGCAGACAGATCTGTAGCACTGTTTCTGAGGCCAGTAGTGGATTCCCCCAGCCATAAATTCCATACACAAAAGCAGTGTTTTTTTCACTAGGGTTTGTACAGAATAGAAATCTAGACTCAGCCTTTACATGATTGTATATGAACCACAAAAGACCTGTTTTTCTGGCGTTTTTTGTACTAAGAGTAAATTATGATCAGATTTGAAAAAGATTGTATTGTAATCTATGGCTAAATTTTTATCCAGTTAATATTAAGATGAATTGATATTACCAGCTTGTACAAAAGACCTAAGAAGAGGTTGTTCGAGGCGTTCGCTGTCACTACTTTGCACTCCTTAAAAGATTAACTGTAATTAATGTATCAGTATTGTTTTATTTCATTAGCCCAAACAGACCCCCCCCATTCCTTCAATTTGATTTGCCAGCACATTGCTGCGAATGTAAATAGACATAGTAAACTCTTCTCGTTGCTTGTTGCCCATTAAAGACGCCATTTATTCACTTTGCTGCCATCATTTTAGACAATGTACAAGCAAGGGTGAGTTGCAGCCCCACAATAACTCCACTTCTGTTAATCTATTGACCACCAGTTCTGTGTGACTGATACAATTTCTAAAAATCCCACATTTTAACAAAACATTGTGCCTCACTGTAGCGGTTGTTGTTGTCTTGCACTATTTACATATGACGAACGCCTGAACAACCTTTTCTCTTTTTATTTTTAAATACTGTTGAGACATTTGTGAAGATTTTATGTCCTTTTATTGGGTTTTGTTAATGCTGATTTCCTTTTTTTAAGAGCTGTGACAATGTTATGATGATGTGTATATCCTTTCTATTCATTGAGCTCTCTAGTAATCAGGTATGTTTTCTCCTCACCCTAAGGAACATAAGTAGGATGTCTTAATTGAAGTCCACCACCTGGATTTTGTTTTGCTCCTTCTTTGTACCATAGCACCTGCACAGACCCCCAAAATGCGTAGCTCATAGCTCCTTCCCTGGCCATGAATTTTTAATCTCCTGAAGCCTGTCCATCATCCTGCACCCCCACACCCCCATCCACTAAAGGAAACTCACTTTTCCCTCCCAGTGTGTATTTTAAAACCCCTTTCCTCAATTACGTTGTATAGTTCTCTTACCTTTGTCAATGCAGCTATAGTGCCATTTGTGGACCCTCAATGTCTCGATTTAAAAAGGCCTGATTTGCTCTTGCAAATTTTGTAGCTATAAATCAAATTTGTTACATCAAAAAGAAACAAGATTGTCATTGGTGAGACAATTTTCCAGTGGCCTCACTTTTGTGCAGATACAACTGATAAGCACTTAGCAGATTGAAATGAAGCTCCCCTCGCTCTCTTTTCATCAGATTAGCAAATACAATTCTCATTACTTTGAGCTGTATTCAGAGCAAGAGAAGTAAATAGGAGGCTTCTTCAGAGCAAGGACTTGTCCTATTACGTTCTTCCCACATGTTTGTTTTTAGCTTTGTTCTCAAATGAAAACCAATTTGTCCACTTGGATTCCCCCTCAATGGCATTAGTATTGTTGTAGATTTAAAGGATAGCTTTTTTGTAAAGTGTGAATAAAAGATGTATCTCATGTTTCCTTTCTAAACAAAAATTGAATTGTGCTGTTGATGTGTAAATCATGAATTTCAATGATGGTGTTATGTTTGCATTGTTTTTACTTTTACTCAGTATATTTTTTTTCCATATTCTCTAATTCCCACCACAAACCAAAACCTCTGTAGAAATCATGGTGTTGTCTTGCTGGGTCGATTAGAGCAGTGGAATGTTCCTTATGTAGCTTCATAGAATGAAGGATGCTTATTGGAGGAAAAACTTTCAGCACAGGGATTTTCTGTTTTGTTACTTTTCAGCTTTATTTTGGGTTTTGCATGGCACAAACTGGAGAGTGCTAGTGCCTGTAGTTTAGGGCAGCAGAGCTGTCTTACTAGAGAATGCAGTTCAGGACTGGCCAACACTGTTCTGACTGGTGTAAAATGTGTTTGTAAGACTAAGCTAATGGTGTTCCACTGGTTGCTAGACTGGTCCTGTGATTATTTTCAGTACTACTAGTCCATCTCACTCTTGTGCATCACAGTGGTTAAATCAGTTACATTAGTTAGCTACTATTGATAGTCTCTGATTTAATGCTTGAATTGTTTTCATTGTTGTCCCCCCATCACACCGTTGTTAAACCAGACGATGGTTTCTGACTGAAAATCAGGGGAATAAGAGCTGACATGTCTCCCCATAATCCTCAGCGAGTGATCCCATTTTTTGCCTTTGTACTTTCCACCGGTGCATTGGTTCATAGTAAGCTTGCTAGTTGTAGAGTGATTTTCCAGGCTGCTGCTCCTTGTAACGATGCACACCAAAGCTGCTTGTAGTTCAGTTCTTTGTTGTAGAGTCTTTTCTCTCACCAACCAGTCCGGTTTTAAAATCCAAACCATATTCTTAAAGTGTTGGGGCTGTAAGGAAGAAAGGTACTTTTGTCCTTTTCCTTGAATCACATCACCATGTTGCATCCACATTCATATTCATCACTCCTATTGGGGTTTGATTACTCAACTACATGAGTCAACTACTTCAAATACATGCTTTTTAAAAAGAAAAATAATAAAAAAACAATGTAACAAACTTGGCAATAATCCCCAGAAACATTCACTCAGAATAGCTTTTTAATCTTTTTATTTCAACTAGAAATGTAGCTATGTCCTCTTTCAAACTGTGGTTTACTTTCTGCATTATACTTCAAACTCTCCAATTTTGTAGTACATTTTGTTACCTGAGCACCTCTCTGCTTACCTTTCCCTCTTTCACCATCCATCTTGTATATTTACTCATCTTCTCCTCCCTGCTGATCTAGTGGTAGTTGTTCAATGAACAGGATTGTCTATCTGTAGTCAGCTGAGTACATATATTGATCTGTGTCACTGTGTTTATGCACTGGACCAACTATTGTTTACCATTCATGAAATACCAGCAAAAAAGAAAAAAAAATCATGATGAAGCACTTGCACAATGTTGTAGAATGTCCATTAACCCAGATAAGAAATCAAGGCAGCTGTTTTCAAATCAATACATACAGTTTTAAAAAGAGACTGAATGGTAAACAATGCTTTCTGTTGTACCCCTTAGCCGTCCTCATGATTCTCTTTGGACTAGTTTCATTCTTTTATTTTTCTGTTTGACTGCAGGTTCTGCTCATTTCATTTACACCTACGTATGTATTTTCCTACTTCTGGTTCAGAATAAATTCTATATTATCTGTTTCAAGCTGTGTCACTTGTTATTCTTTGCGATGAATATTGAAAATAAATGATATGTTCTCCTTGTATTGCTTTGTTGTGCCTGCTTGTTCTCATTTAAAAAAGAATCTGAATTTTAAAACAAGCTAAAATGCAGGAGGCTTAAAAAAATCTCTCTCTAGTGACTACTAGCTCATATTACAAACCATAGTCCAGCTTCCCAAAGAACAATTTCAGGGATTGTGTGGTTGTTGACATTCAAATTGTGTCAGAACAGCTGCTGGTATCTGCGTCACAACACCCAAGAATGTGCAGGTTTCTGTTCAAACTGTTACGCTGCAGCTGTTTGGGCCGAAACATCAGTGGGTGTTAGCTGAAATGAAAATCTGCTCACTTGCAGCTTTGTGTCATACCAGTGGGTAACATAGGCCGTCTTAGTGGAACCCTCTGTCAGCAAGTACACTCTCCACCCTGAAGTGTCCTTTTGTCGGAGCCTGAATCATTATCAGCGTGGCGGGTACTATCTAGCAGCCAAGCCTGACCTGTTGATTTTTTCTCCAGCTCGACGAATGAAAAGAGAATTTGTCATTGGGGAGCAATAGCGTTCAACATTTACGTCTAATATTTAAACTAGCGTAGGGAGCCCAGGTTGTGTAGTACCACCTGTAACCACACGGGGGAGCCAAAGGATCAGTACATGTACCGAGAACTGACCCGTCCGTGTCGCATTGAAGGATGTCCGGAGAAGTCGCTACTGGATCCTGACGTCAGCCGGACGGAATACAGACAGAAGAGGTTCACTGCCGTAAGGACTGTGTCATGATCAAACAAAAGTAACAGTGAAGAAGTGTTGCTTCATATGGTTATTGTAATGAACTACTAGTTAATTTTGGAATTTCAAACTGACAAAAAACTTGCAAGGTGTCACATTCAACTTTGGGTCATTGTGATGCAAGTCATTCCAATTTTATACATTTCAAAAAATGTTAAAGATGGGTGAATGGGATTTTGTGAATAACATTAATATACATATCGTTTGACAAGCACTGCAAAAAAGAGGATGATGCATTATGTTGCAAAATGAATACATTTGTTAAAAAAAGAAAATAATGGGTGGAAATCAAATTTTGTAGGTAGCTTCACTTCATGTGCTGGAAATTATAGAAATAATTCTCCCAATAAGCCACTTTTACCAGAGTCATGGTGCTTGCATTGAGTTTCACACTTCTTGGGATTTTTTTCAGACAACAGGAGGTTAAATAATCAAAGCTGTCAGTAGTTCTGAATAGATTTTGGAGGTTTAACCTCTATCATACAAAGCTTGTCATCAAGTTAACGTTCTTACTACTAGTTCTGGTAGGAACACTGCACGATTAACCTTAACCCTTACCAATGTGGTGTGACATAACACTCAGCTATTCAACCAGTCCTAAAACATTTGGGTTGGGACATTTTGCAAAACTTTCCCACTAAAGTGCTGAGGATGTGTCCTTGAAATTACTACCAGCTAACAGCTGCAGGGATGCAAGCCATCGTCTCACCTCCATAAAATAGCTGGATGTAATGAAGTTGCTGCAGAATAAACGTGAGAGACTCACACTGTGATGCAAGCACATGTTCAACAGATGACAACAGAGAGAACTGATACCCCATTCTGCTGAATTCCTTAAGAACAGAGCCACTATCAGATATAACATTTTAAATCTATGGAGTTACGAACACTTGTTAATACTGAAGGAGCTGCATAGAAAGAGCTGCAAGGCCTCGTATTATTACACCAAGATGAACTGTGACAGCAGATATGATTCCTACCTAAATGCACTCATGTGGAAACCAGGGCTTCTAGAAAAAATTGCTATAATTGACTTAATTGGTTCAAAATGAGAGTTTTGAAGTTGGAAGAGAATATTGTAGACTTAGAGGAAATTTCCCAGTCGGGAGTCATGGACTAATGCTTGCCCGGTTTAAGTTTTCTTGCAGGGCTTTTGAAAACACGCAATTGCGTTTCAGAAAAAAATGAAGGAGTTTGTTATTCAGTTAGAGAGAAGATGTGTTTCCTTTTGTGTCGTCTCTGTGTTATAAGACGATCTGTCTCGTGTTGACGTGGCAGGATGATTGCTCAGCCTGTAAAGTCCTTTGCAGATGTGGACGTTCTATCTGTCTTGTTCCTGCTTGTTTTCTTCCTTCTCAATGTCCTCATTTATTGCTCCTCCCTTATATTCATTTTATCCTTTTCCTCTGGAATTCCCACAAGTGTCTCTCAGTGTGTTTGTTCGCATGACTACTAGGCCAGTTTCATGTGTGATATTCTGCCAACTCCTCCCAACGCACTCTCAGAATATTTCTTTGGGTTCCATGGTTGTGTGTTCAAGCTGTTAAGCTCCACAACTGAGCACATCAAATATAGCTGTTTATGTGTGTGTGTGTGTGTGTGTGTGTGTGTGTGTGTGTGTGTGTGTGTGTGTGTGTGTGTGTGTGTGTGTGTGTGTGTGTGTGTGTGTGTTTATGTGTGTGTGTGTGAGACAGCCAAAACAGAGTCGTGGACCAGTGATCAAACTTCAACCTTGATAAAAATGTATTAATGAAAATCATCTCATCCTGAAGCCGATCAGTGAAGAGAATCTGTCAAACCATTTGAAGTAAATGACAATATCTTCTGGTGTGAATGGCATTCCACCTGAGCATATGTGTTCCCATGAAACAGGACGTGCTTGAGTCGGTGCATGTGTGTGTTTTATTACTCTTGTTAAAGAGAGGGGTGTGGTTTTGTCCTATTAGAGAGGAGAATGAGTTATGTCCATTGGCCTGCAGCAGGTTTGGACAGAGGACGTTCACTGTAAAACATTAAAAGCTAAATTCACTGAAAAAGTCCCTTTAGTTCCTCTTAAACGAAATCAGCTTAAATTTTGAAGTTGCATTGAGTTGTTTTAACATGGAATCAATTGAGGTAAATTCACTGTCCAACAAATTCACAAGTCCAACAAACTTGAGGTATTTAACTGAAATGCTGGCCAAAAGTTGTGTTAAAAACTTAACAGTTTTAGCAACAACAAAAAAAGTTTGATACAGTGTTAAAAGAAGACGTGGAGAAAAACCCGCTGACATGCTGCTTTGTTTCTGCTGGTCTCAGACCACCACTGAGAACGCAGTTGCATCTGTTTTTGCATTTTATTGCAACATCCTCTACTGTCATGTTTGTCGTAGAGGAGAGTTCTGACTCCTCGTTGCCGTCTTGTGGATGCATTGAAGTCTCAGGAACAGATGCATGGAAGCGTGTCAGCAGTGCCAGATACATTCTTTAAAACAGATGTGCAATACTTTTGCACAGGGAGGATAAATATGACTTACAGCTCCCGCTTTCCTCTGCCTCCTCAGGTTTCTAGATGATATGAAACTGATTCCCAGCCATGACAGTGGAAGCATTAAAATCTTGGACAGCTTTAAAAAGTTGCTTGGTACTGTTTGACAAATGTCTAGCGTTTTGAAGTGCGGGCTGTGAGTGATTGGTACGTCTGTCCACCCTTGGACTTCACACAGTTGTGTTGACGTGCTGCTGAAACTGTTCAATTTAAAACACATACTTGACTCAACTTGATAATACTGACACTCAGCTCTCACTACTTCATTATGGTTCAGCCTACTCAGCACTTGCTAGCCTGTTAGTAAGATGTTTTAAAATGTTCAGATCTCAGCTATTGTTTTGGAATAAGATGTAATACTTTTTTCATCTACAGCTCATTTCTTATTTCTGCTACTGGCTCGTTACAAGTTAGTAGATTTTTGCTCATTGACTGTTTAAGTGATCCAAACATAAGATCACCACAAGTCAAATTAGAAATCAGAGAACAACTACAACTCAATAGATTGGATGATTCAGATGTTCTAATGTTTTACAGTGTGTGTCTGCGTGTGTGTGTGTGTGTGTGTCTGCGTGTGTGTGTGTGTGTGTGTGTGTGTGTGTGTGTGTGTGTGTGTGTGTGTGTGTGTGTGTGTGTGTATGTGTGTGTGTGTGTGTGCGTGCGTACGTGCGTGTTGTAAGTCTTTTTCCTGTAAGAACATGGTGGGCAGGTGGCAAACCAGTCAGATGTGATGTATTAACTGAAGTCATTGTTTATCCGGGATCCAGGGAGGTTAAACCCACACGCGAACATTACCCAAAAACCAACCTCAAGCTTGGATATAACTGCAGCATCATGTTCACACACTCAATGGGAACCAAATCTCTTGTTTCATGTCCTGTCCAGTCCTCTTCGCATGGTCCCTTATTATGACTCACTCAATGGTTTTTAAGAGCTGAGTTTTATTGCTAAAATTTAGGACGAGCCTCTACTAACGTAAGATGTCATGTGCTGTTTATGTAATGGGTCCTAAAAAAAGCATTATAAAATGTGTGCATGTGGCGGACAGACTCCAAACATGAACATGTTTTCAGCAGATTTGCTTTGCTGCTAAGCATTTGTGAATTCATGTTTTCAGCTGTCAAATAAAACAGAAGCGTTATGTTAAGTTCACCAACTCAGCTGCTATCACTGCTCCTCACTAAACCTGCAACTCTTAAAGAAAACAGATCCCCAACTACATCCCGCTTCAAAGCAGTGAAGAATTGTCAGTGTTCGTCCGTTTGTTCGTTCGTTCGCTTGCTCGTTCGTTCGTTCGTTCGTTCGTTCGTTCGTTCGTTAGTCTACTAAATATCTTCGCAACCGTTGCAGATAGAAAGATGGAACAAAAAGCACATCACTCGGGCGGCAAAGGGGATGAAAATGAGATGATGACATTGACCTTGAGAAAACAAGGTTATGGTCAAATTTCCACTATTGTACACCCCGGAACCGGATAGGATAGAAAAACGAGGGAGAAGGCCAGTGTGAATAAGACCGTAGATCAAAGTTAGTGCTTTGATTAATGACAGTAGGTCAGAGCACTTGCTTTGATTTTTGACCTATGTACAAGTAGGTCAGGGTAAAATCTACCTACCCTGAAAGTAGTTCAGGCTAAGTCGCGGGATGTTGCAGTCTCTGACTGCCTTGTTGTTCTTTTGATTCTGCAAGACTAGATACGCTGTAAATAGAACAGTGGATAAAAAACAATGATTTCTGTGAACTATTTGATTAAGTTATTTGATTGATTATCTTACAGTAGAAATGCAAGACAAATCATCAACGTTGGTATTTTCTCATCACGTGAGATTTGCCTGCTTTTTATCTTGAATGATAACAGGAAAGGTGCAACTAAAGCACAAATTTAATTGAGATGGAGGACGTGTAGATAAAGTAGAACACCTTACTGCAAACGCATACACGAACACTCCCTCCAGCAGAGGCACCCCTGCCATCGCCAATATAAATTATCCACAAAGAGCACAGAAAACAAGGCTATGTTCCTGTGTAGTCATGCCAGCAGCTCACAACACACATACTACCAGAAGAAAACCTTGATTATTCTCATAACAGTACATTGTACTTCCTGAGTTTATCTGTGGTCAAAGTGTGAAAGGCACAATGATCTATCTATCTATCAGTTCACTTGGCAGTGAGCTGCAGTTATTCATGGAACATTTTAAAGATTTTTTTGGCCAAGACCTGAAGTTTAGCTTTGCATTGAGGATGTTTTTAAAATAAATAATGGAAGGCTGTTAAGAGGCTTGTTTTGCATGTAATGATCGAAACGCTGCAAGTCCAAGATCGCTTTATTCAGCCAAGCGTGTCATGGCCTCTCCTCTTACTACGCAGGATCAGGCTGCCTGGAGTGGAAGAGGAAGGGAGACCTTCTCTCCAGATACCTCAAAATAAGAAATGAGACTTGGACTCAGCTCTGCTTTTGTCACAGTGATTGCTTCTTTCTTTTTACATCCCACTTCAAAGCAGTGATGTATTGTAATTGTCAGTGTTCGTGTTTTCGTCCGTTCGTTCGTCCGTCCGTCTGTTCCTATCTCCACCAACCGTTTCAACCGTTGTTGAAAGAGAGATGAAACAAAAAGCACATTACAAAGGCAAAACGGATGAAAATGAGATGATGAACGGTAGGATTACCGTAGGAGTGAGTGTGTGTGCTTGGTTGTCTGTCTTTGTGTGTGGCTCCGCGGTGCACTGGCGTCTACTCGGAGTGTTCCCCGCCTCACACCCTATGCCAGCTGGGATAGGCTCCAGCTCCCCGTGACCCACTACAGAGGATACTGAGGCAGAAAATGGATGGATGGATGGACCTTAACCTTGAGAAAACAAGGTTATGGTCAAATTTCAACTTTTGTACACTCAGGAACCGGATAAGATAGAAAGACAAGGGAGAAGGCCAGTGTGAGTAACACCATAGATCAAAGCTAGTGCTTTGATCAATGACAGTAGGTCAGAGCACTAGCTTTGATATTTGACCTACGCAAGTGGGTAGGTCAGGGTAGAATTTTTAATTCAGGGGTGTCGCAGGATGTTGCCTTGGTTCTAGTTTTGTCAATGAATCTCGTTGTGTCGAGCACCCCAGTCCACTGGAGCAGGACCGTAACCCCTCTCCTCTCTCCAGTGAGCTGCCTCCAGCTGACTGTCTCCCTTGCTTTCATCTCTTTCTGTCTTCACTGCTGGCACTGCCAATTATTCTCAGAGCTGCGGAGCATTCGTCTGTCACTCGAGGCCTGTAAACTCACGTCTGTGGGTCACAGGCTGCAAAACAAAAACTGGACTGGAGTGTGACAACTCCTCTTTCTGCGTGTGTGTGTGTGTGTGTGCGTGTGCGTGTGCGTGTGTGTGTGTGTGTTTGAGAACTGCAGGCACATGAACACTGCAACCTCAGATTCGGCAAATATAATGGTGTTGCAAGAAAGAAGAAGTATCAAGAGGTTCATACTTCCCCATTTAAGATTTAATCAGTGGGTTGTCAGAAAAAACATCACTATATCTCAATGGTGAATTTGCTCACTATTGTGTTTTACTGAATTGTAGTTGAGTGAAGGAATGGTTCCATCTTTTTTTAACCGCTTCATCTGCTGTCGCGGGGAGCTGGTGCCTATCTCAGTTGGCTTGGGGTATGAGGCGGGGGACACTCCGGACGCGATGCCAGTGCGCCACACAGAGACGCAGACAACCATGCATGAACACATTCACACCTGCAGTCAATTTAGGACCAGCCGATTAACCTGAACCACATGTTTTTGGAGGTGAGAGGAAGCCGGAGAACCAACGCAGACACAGGGAGAACATGCGAACTCTGCAGAGCAGGACGCAAACCCGGAACCGCCTTGCTGTGCGGCGACAGTACTACCCATTGCGCCACTGTCCGCAGAAAAGTTCTATATATATTGCAATCTCCTTTACTGGGTTTATTTCTGGAACTTCTCATTTTATGCTAGACAAAATGTCCTTCATGGCATCCTGAATTCCTGCCATCAATGTGAAGTTGCAAAGAAACTAGTAGACACTGACAGAAAATGAGTTAAACACGGACCACGCCTTTATTAACCTTTGCTAAAAAAAAACCCATCGGATGGAAATGACTGCTCCAATTAAAGGTGAATGAGTAATTAGCAAGATATGTTTCTCTGTACCACACTGAAACAAGAAAAACATTAGCATTTAGATTGAACTTTTCATGACCTTCAGTTGAATCCGTATTGATATAAATGTTTTGAACAATATTCATGTTGTAGTTTTCGTAAATTACTATATAAAATCTTTGTGACATATATTTTTAAATCATTGAATTATATGCAACAATTACCACACACATCTCACTTCATTTGTGAAAATCTATACTAATGAATCAGTGTTGCCTCAGCCTTCTAGCAGTCATACACTCCATGACGTGATGCTCCTGCTCCCCCTGGCCCAGTTTGAGGTTGGTTTGACTTCAGACTTATTTTAACACTCTGGCCAAACCAAACTGAATAAACTGAAATGCATAAATTTGAATTTGGGGAGGAACTGAGTGAGAGAAAAGTGCAGACAGGAAAGTGGAGGAAGAAAAGAAGACAAGAGCAAAGGAGGAAACATACGTACTGTAGAGGTTGTGTGGTGAGGAACAGTCCTCAACTGTGTGGCTGCTGCGATCGAATGATCACAGTCATATTGATGCTGTCAATTCTACAGCAGTTACTGTTCATGATGCTGTTGACAGCGCTTGTGGGAAAGAGCTGGAGACTGATGTGAGAGGTGTCTGGGTGCGGTTGTCCTTTTGTTTACTGTTTAGCTTGTCTGGTATTTATAGTTACAGTGCTGCTTGTTTCAGCTAATTATACCGTGGATGCTGTGGGGATGGTTGTAGTAATGACTGGTTGGCTTTCCAAAGCATTCTGAGTTGTCATCCTTTTTGATTTTAGTACAGGACACATTCAAGGAATTTTGTGACAGTGGTTGGATGCTTTCATATTTTTCTCGTCTTGCATGCATGCATTTTCCTAACTGCCTGCGAAAGCACATGTTTGTGATCACTTTGTCATGGTTCCTGATGAAGGAACATATTTCATTCTCAGCTATGAAAGTGACCGTTTGTGACCCAGGTCTCCTGCAAACCTTTTTTTTGCAAACTAACATGCAGAAACAAACCCCAGGAATGTTCTTTAATCATCTTTAATTATAGTTTCCCAGATTCTGCTTCTCCTAGGACACTAATGAATCCAGGCATTTGGTTCAAAAGTTCAGAGTGTTGGTACAGACTGAGGGCCTCTGAACATCTCCAATCAAATAATACACAATTTCTGCAGAGATACAACTTAGGTTCACCACAAGGTTCTTGTTTACACACACGTTTGTCTAAAACGTCACTGAACAATGTTGAACTGTAAGACCCCTTTTTAAAATACCGTTACTGTTTTACTGAACATGTCTGAGTGTTCCAGATCAATAAAAATCAGATTTTATCAGTATTTGGTTTAATGTTTTTGGGTTTATACCATAAGAATGCAGACAATTATAGGTAAGCACTTTCCATTTATGAATCTAACCTCTTTCCATTATCTGCATGTATCTGCTTAGATACTCAAAAAACAAGAAAAATGTATTATCCACTCCCAATCACAGGAATCTGGGCTCATTCGGTTAAAGCCTGAGAGATCATTCAAACCAGATCCTGTCAATACACACATGCAGCACATATGTTACAACGATGTGTTGGAGGTGTGTATGAAACTTTTACAAAACACTATGTGCTGGGTTGAGAGTGTGCTGGATGGGTCAGTTAAAAAAAACAATAACAATCCAGTCCAGAACATTACGATTCATTGCATCTGACTGCGTCTTTAAACACTTGTGGGTGAAATCAGAAATAAGCAGGGATGCAAAGCTACAAAATTCTGATCATTCTTATGAAATGCAACTTTTCACATCTTTGAGCCACAAAATATTGTTTAAATAAAGCCCCCCCCCCCACACTCACACACTGTAATCCTTCCTTGTACTACAAACTATCGTATAAACTGTTAATTTTGTGTCTTAGGTGGCAATCAAATACACCCATCAGGACTAAATGTCAAGCGGTCGTGAGTAATTTTACTTACCTCTCTCTATACTATTAAGGGTAAATTTATCAGAATATGTCAGTACTAAATGGCGCTAATGCACAGTGACACACACAAGCGGTTTAAGCTTGTGGTATAGTTCCCATTTTCTGAAAAATGTGGGCCAGATAATATTCTTATTAATCTGCTAATCATTCCTGCACATATAACATGAAGTCTATGGCGAGGGATCAATTTCAAGCTCAGTGAGAGCGACAGGCCATGGGCATTCAACCGGGATGTGTTTTATGCTAAGTAAAGATGAATGAATGAATGAATGAATGAATGAATGAATGAATGAATGAATAAATGAATTAAATTTATTTTGGTTGTTCATATTTCACATAAAATTAAAAAAAAAACATATTTAAATTGTATTAATAGTAACCAAAAAAAGGACCGGGCTGAAGCAAATTGCTTATATAAGGCCACCCTGATTAACACAACTTAATCACAACATCAACATTCTTTTTGTTTTTAACAACATTCACATAAATTGAATTATTCACCACTATCCATTGACTTCACCTCAGCAAATTTGTAAACATTTATAACCATCAATTAAGATGCTACCAAGCAGGATTCTCACATTCCCCAAGGCACTGCCAATCCCTCTGATGCTATGCTATCTTTAGCCCATCCTAGCTTGATTCCAGAGATTCAGCATTAAACAGATTAGTACACAATCCAGATGAGGATTGATCTCCACAGTCAAAAACTGACAGCATAAAGAGTATGTTTGGCCTGCCTCCACAGCTATGTTAGAGAGGTAAAGGTTGACTACAGATTGTTGTTTTATGCTACATTCTTCACCGCTGAAGCAGCATTATAAATGTGATCACCCAACTTTGTTTAGAAGAGATTGAGGAAGAGTTTGCTAACAGAGGGTGCTATTTTATAAGCTGGACAGAGGGAAAAGACTGAAGTGAGAGGAGATAATGATGCAGCTGGTGTGTGAGCTCCTGAGAATTCTGGGAAAAGTGCCTTTGTGTCCTGTTTCTGACGTCACATAGTGGCTCTTTTGTCCTGAGACCAGGTAGAGGGATTTGGCTGCTGAAATGTACTTGTTTGGATGAGAGATTTATCTTCACCCTCCACTGTTTATTACCTGATATTGTCCTGACGCTGTTTTCAACACGTCCTTCAACTTCTGTGTTGAAGCTCCTGCAAAGCTTTGTGTGCAAGCACATATTTGAAACCCAACAGACACAGATTGACATGTTCCATTTGTATAGAGTCTATAAACATTCTTGGGACATGATGCCATTCCGCTAAAGTTCTCACTACAGTCCCTTTAGTCAGAAGTTGCTCCAGCTGGTAATGAAGCAGCTTTTTAAAAATCTTTTTTGTCATGTCTGAGGTAAAACCGTTCAATGCTGCTCTATTGCAGATGGCAAAAATGGATATCACACCTGCAAGTCAGGCCAGCAGAGGCTGGTGGAAAGCAAAGTACAAATATTTGTACTTGTGTAACACAGTGACAGACAGCAGACAGTACAACAGCAGGAGCCTTTCAACTACATCCTCCTGTTACAATACCAGTAGGGGCACCTGTTCTCACTATTCCACCAGCTCTTTAACCCATGTCAGCTGACAGCAGGAGTGTTTGTTTTCAGAAACTAGTCTATTATTTCGACCCTCTGCTCATTCTTGTGGAAATGCCAGTCTTTTCTTCCTATCGTCACTCATCCCTGCAGCTCCCCACCACAGGCATAAAGCAGAAACACCAAGTAACACTGAAATTCTATCCCCTGACCTCCAAAAAGTTGAAAGAGAGATGCCACGAAGTGCAGAGTAAAAGGGTGATGGATAGCTCTAAAGCAGTCTAATACTTTTGCCCTACTCTTCCAAAAGAGACCAAGTATCTGCCAGGGCTGAATGATGTGAATGGCCTCTGCTCCCATTCCATGATGTGCCAGGTTCTCGTGTAACTCCATTAGATGTACTGTATGCAAAATTTAAAAAAAAAGATTGTGAACAAATACAATCACTGAGAGGGATGAGGACACTTGGAGAGAGATGGATAGTGAGAGGAGACAAAACACAAAAGAAAATGCACTATAGGGACAGAGGAGAGTTATTGTGACATTGAGACACGGGGAACATATACCTGTATGTCAACTTAGTGTCTTTACCAGTGCAGATACTGTATATGGTCTGAAGCTCCTACCTAGAATAATGATCACCCTGCAGGCTGTTGTCAATTGACAGCAAGTAACCTGTCCTAAGTGTCATGTCGTCATGACACCTATGTCACTGCCATCAATGTAATTCACACAACGACGTGGTTCCTCAACAATTACTTCATTAGACTAAGGTTAAATTAAGTCAGTTGGAAACTTGTGTCTTTTCTGTGCTCCATTCTGTTATTCTGTAACCAGGCCACAATCTTTGATCTATATTGGTAGACAGTCAGAGTCCGTGTCCAGAATAAAAACAAGGTATTACAATCTTGGCATGCCTTTCTTGTAAAGCCTGACAACTTTGTCCATGAATTATTGCTTGCAAGGGTGAGCTGTGACCCTGAGGGTTTTGGAGGAGACCTTTAGCTGATCTGAGACTTCTCTACATCTGTAATCTAGATTAAATACGGGTGGAGGAGGGGAAAGGATGCTCACCTAAACTTCCTTCATGAACCAATATTCTTGTCTCATAATTTTTAACTGCTGGATAGAACAAGGCTAAGTTTTGGTTCATGAAGTACTGCTCTACTGACCTTATGGGTAATGTTTAAACAAAGAAACCCCTCACTTTAAGATAACCATGAAACCTAACTGGCCCTGCTTAGTATCTGAACTTCATTTTTGCTTTCTGCTTATTGAGTACTGGAGATAATCTTACATCATTGTTTTTTAGATGGACTATTTACAGAGAACCTCAAATATTTAAATAAGGTGATGAGGTTGCCAGAGGAGGATCTTTATGGATTATTTAGATTTTCATCTCTACCGAATATGTCTTTGTTAGCCTGTGCTGACAAAAACTGAGCAGAGACATTTTGCTGATATTAATAATTGTGGCCATTTGCTGCTTTACAGCTGTTGATTTTCATTCCCGGCTAATTTGATCTAAATTTTCAACATCACATGCAGTTGAGTGGGAGACACAAGCCAGAGGAAGTTGAATCTGTTTCCTTCTGCTCTTAAGCATGGTCACTCCAGACACACAGACCTTTTCCAATATGCATGAAGAGTGAAACGCTCTTGCACATTGTCAGTAATTTAGCATCTGTAATACACAGCTATTCTGTTTATTAGAAAATAGAGTGAGGTTACATCATCCATACTACTATTTGGTGACTACCCTGTTGGATCCAGAGGGCAATAAATCATCTTAGAAAAAAAAGCTCACCTAACCCAACTCAAAGTGTAGCTGTCATCTCAACAAAAAAATTCAAAAGTGAATTTGAATGAACCTAATTGTGAATGCCTCTTGCTGGTTATGCTTTTACATGTAGAAAATGTTACTTAAAAATATTTCAGATCAAATGAAGCCTGACAGCAAGTTCAGGCAGACAACTTGAGTACATAATACTCAAGCGCCGCTCTCCTCAAAGATCACTTCCTTGACGACTTAACCTGCAAAAATTTCGTATCTCCCATCCTTCTGGCTAAGGTCTTGTTCAGACTAGTCGCATATATCTGATTTCTAGCCCATCCAGATTGATGTTGCATATCTCATTTATAGTCTGAACAGTCCCATACCACATGAAATCGGATTTTTGCGATACGAATTGAAACCACATTCTGGAGGTAGTTTCATGTCAGCTATGTACAGATGCGTCTTCAGTATGAACAGCTCCAAGCACTCCGATCGGATACCGGGGCCGTGACGTCATATTTGCGACGCGAGAGCGAGGCGCCACAAGGAAAAGCGTCGCGCATTACAGAGCGGTAAAAGATGGAAGAAGGAATTGACGATGTCTGGTGTGTGTGAGATTTTCTCCGCCTCTACGAGACAGTGATATCACCAATATGCTAAGGTAACTAAACTTCACGTTCATTGTCGTTGTTGTTGTTGCCATCGTCGCAATTATATGACCTCACACATTACGCGCACTGAATGACAACTCCACCCCAACGTCATTGCTACGGCAACCTGTCAGATTGGCCGACAATGTGGTCCAGTCTGAACAGAGCTAGAACACATTTGGACACTTGCTAAAAACAGTGTGAACAGTCATCCCTAAAAATCAGACATGGAAGGAAATCTGGTATGCCTGCAGTCTGAACGGGGCCTAACTGTCAATGCTGCTGCTACCATCTACTCATACTGCTGCATGCACATCCAACCCCACCATCCTGTATGCCATCCACATACAGGATCTCATTAAGAGGTTCTTGAAGTTTGGTCATCACTCCCCAATGACTACAAAAACACATCTTAAGGGAGTGATTAAGGTCTGTGTCTAGTCACTGAACACAAACAACTATATGTGGTGCTGCTGTGATAACAAACATTACAAACTCAAGTTCTCTTGACTGAAATATTATGCTTTCTCCCTTGATCCAACTTTCAAATGAAATAAATACAAAACTCTAAGCACCTTTGGGGCGTCAGTGGCTCACCGGTAGAGCAGACACCCTAAGACCAGACATTGCCTAGCCATCGGTGGCCCGATTCCCGCTCCCGCCAGACATCCCCAGAGCGTGAGCCGACGGTGGGTGGCATTAGCTCACCCCAGGTCACCACCAAAGCACCCCCGAGCAAGGCACTGTCCCCCCTACAAGCTGCTCACTTGTGGCGCACCCTGCCCTCCCTGCACTGCTGCACCAATTGCATGCCTACAGGCCCCTAGTGTGTTATGTCTGTTTCAGGGGCCTGTACATAACATTGTGTGCTGTAATTAACATATACATATGCATGTACATGAAGAGTGAAAAAGATAATTTCCCCACTGATGGATCAATAAAGTAAATTTAATCTTTAATCTTTACTACTAACAATATGTTGTATTTTGTGTTTATTGTGTTAAAACTTCTGGGGGAAAAAAATCATCCTATCAAAGAGAAAAAAATGGAAGAAAAAAGTATACAAGCACAAGGCTAATTAATTAACATGTTGTATTTTGTTTGCTACTGAGAACAAAATATATCTAAAAATATAACAGATTTCTTGAGACAGGTGAATGCGGGATTGGTAAAAACTGGGTGATATAGTAAGAACAAAATTATTTATGATATTTTTGGGGGGCGGCACGGTGGCGTAGTGGGTAGCGCTGTCGCCGCACAGCAAGGCGGTTCCGGGTTCGAGTCCCTCTCTGTGCGGAGTTTGCATGTTCTCCCTGTGTGGACTCTCTCCCTGTTCTCTGGCTTCCTCCCACCTCCAAAAACATGTGCTTCAGGTGAATTGACCGATCCCAAAATGACAGTAAGTGTGAGTGTGTGCATGCGTGTTTGTCTGTGTCTCTGTGTGGCTCCACTGCACTGGTATCAGCTGGGGTTTCCCCCACTTCACGCCCTCAGTCAGCTGGAATAGGCTCCAGCTCCCGCGACCCACGGCAGTGGATGAAGCGGCTAGACGATGAATGAGATACAGTGGTACCTCTACTTACGAAATTAATTGGTTCCGGAAGAAATTACGTAAGTAGAAAATTATGTAAGTAGAGACGCATTTTCCATGCAAATGCCCTAATTCGTTCCAAGCCCACAAAAATTCCAACATAAATGTTTTATAAAGCATAAAAATGCATCAAAACATGTGACAAATACATGTTATGATTAGATTATTACACAATAAATGAGAGTTGTGCATAACGTAAAATACAAAGAAAAGAGTAAAGAATAATAATGATGGTCATTTACCTTTTAACTGCTGTCCCCATTGTTTTTTACCCTTTGGTTCATGCGCTCCCATCTCACGATGCCGAACAACAAAGTGAATTCCAGTCCTCCTATAGAACTTCTCCAACCACCCACGCAATGCCTTAAACTCCCTAAACTTCCTTTTGTTTTAATAACGTGGCGATTGTAGATGCATTACGGCCATATTCTTTGGCGAGATCAACCAAACGAATCCCTTTCTCATGCTCTTCTATTATCTCCTGCTTTGTTTGTACAGACAAAAAAACTTTTCTTCGTCTTTTCTTTTCCTCTTTTCTCCGTCACTTTCTTGGGGTCCATAGTGAATACATACATACGAAGTTACTATATTTGCGCAAAATTATCATAACACCTTAGGGGTTGAATGCCGAATGCCGACACACTACATAAGCACCGCTCTAGCTCCACACAGAGGTGGAGTGGCATCCCTCTTAGCCAATGCGATGCCAGGAAGATACACAATAGCCAATGGCAGAGCAGCTATGAGAATGTTGCGTTCAGGAACCTGTGGGAGATTCGAGTATCAGCCGATACTGTGTTTTTATTCGAGTATCAGCCAATACTGTGTTTTTACATTATGTAAGTCGAAATTTCTTTCGTAAGTAGGGGTAATATTTTCCTGCTGAGAAATTTTGTAAGTAGAAAATTTCTTAAGTAGAGACATTCGTAAGTAGAGGTATCACTGTGTATTCTTCTCTTTTCATTTGCTCCTATCCTATCACCTCCTTCAAGAACCTGAGAGGTGAAGGAGACTTTGGATATATCAATACAGCGGAAAGATGGCAACAGTGTCATCAACTTTTGCTGTTTCCCTTATCAATATTTTTTTTATTATGCAGGCCAATTTTTTAGTGGAGGTCTCTTTATAGGCAGGATGGTAAACAACCTGCTTAATTGCTGTCACAACAAGACACCAGGAAGTGACTGAAATTGCCTGGACATTACTACAATGTGTCACTTCCCCTGAAACCATAAACTGTTTTTAATTTACAATTCTGTTTGTGTGCAAATAAAACAATTTAGATATGATGTGCTAATTAGTGTGATTTAGAGGTGTTGACTGTTGTTTCTCTGATCTCAAGACAGTCAGGGTAGCTGTTTTCATTTCTTTAACATTCTGGCTCAATATTTGTGATAAAATAGGAGTACATGGGGCTGCAGCTGGACAACAGACTCCTCTGGTCTAACAGCTTGGACTGTGTGTACAAAATAGGGCAGAATAGGATGTACTTCCTAACGATGCTGACCTCCTTCAATGTCTGTTCAAAGTTCCTTCAGACTTTCTACCAGTCCATTGTATCCAGTGTGGTGTCCTACGCTGTTGTGCGCTGGGGTGGTGGTGCCAGGAAGTGAGACATGGAACATGTGAACAGACTCATCTGCAGAGCTGGTTCTGTGTTCAATTAGAGCCTTGACTCTGTGGAGACAGTTCTGGAGAGGAAGACCATATACAAGTTCAGAGTGATTCTGGGGGAACACCAGCTACCCCCTGCACACCCCCTTCTCCCAGCAGAGGAGCTCTATCAGTGGCAGACTCCTGTCACTGCTGTTACGTTTTAGATGGACCTCCATTTGGATATTAGCCCTGTTATAGGTGTTTTTTTCCCTTGCAGTTCAAAGGCAAAGTCAAGTTCAGGCATGTTGATAACATCACAGTTTTGGAAGAGTAAGTAGAGGCTTACCAGAATGGCACGTCTAAAAAGTATTTGACCTGCACTGTCATCAAGTAACATGAAAAAATATTCAGAATACCTGGACAAGACTGGAATGTGTATGATGTGAATGATAAGTCATAGTGGATTAAACAATCAGCCATTCTGGAAGCTTCCAAATGCTCCATTAAAAAATCATGAATCAATTTGAGCTTGTTCAAAATTTCAAACAGAGATTTCATTAAAAATTCACTGGGACCGCTCTGTCTGTCACTTGGAAGTACATAGTTGCATTTACTGTGGCTAATGAAGGGACTGTCTGAAAGAGCATGGCGCTTGATCTTTCACTTTGGTGTCAAGGACAAATGCATAGGATTTGTTCATGTCCTTCTTTCCTCCTCAAGCGGTGCGTATTTTTCTGAGAACTGTGATTTGTCAGCATACATTCAGCCACTGCATATATAGCTACTTTCTTGGTATTAGTACTAACTTGAATTTTACAGTTATGACTCCAGTTATTCACCTCAAACATCCTTTTATCATTGGAAACAACCAGGTGTTCAAAATAAAATGAGTTCTATAATATGTGAGCACCCTTGCAACTACAAACTCACATTCCTCAAACACACACACACAGACACACACACACACACACACACACACACACACACACACACACACACACACACACACACACACACACACACACACATATGAAGAGATTTAGACATTATACACGTTATTTGCTAATGCTATTTGCTATTTTTGCTAGCTTCATAGTAGTCAACTTCAATCACACTTTCATTTAATCTTTGCAGACAGTTGAACCCTATCCCAGTGCACACAGAGCTCAAAGAACTCATCTAATCTTTTCTCACCCTTGAATTCTGTACACATTTGAACAATCACACACACACACACACACACACAACACACACACACACACACACACACACACAAACCTTCACACCCCCACATATCCAAGGTAACAGTTCCATTTATGGAAGTCTACACAGTTATGGGGTGATCAGGATGTAGGCAGGATTGTTTACAGGATGAGACCGGAGACGGAAACTACGTTGAGACGATGCGGCCGGAAACCTGTCACGGATTGGTCCAGAAGACACCACATCCCCTCATGCATATTCTTAATCTGAATTGTTTAAATCTGACCGGGCCAAGATAGAATTTGCTCTTCTTCAGCTGCGTCTGATGTAAGACCTGTGTAGTACTGGCAGTCAGGGACTGTGGAGAGCCCGGATATCTGTATTAGACTTTTTGTCAGGAATAAATGTTTTAAACTTTTCACGATCAGCTAAGTCTCCTACTTTACCTCAATAACAAGAACCCACGGAATAAAGAAGCTGTGAAAAGACTTTGCTTCAACACACACACTCGCATAAACAACCACACTGATTTCCCTGGTTTCCATGGAAACCTGTGGTGGAGACTTCAAGGACAGGTATGTTTGCAAATGCCCATGTCCACTGAGTCACTATCATCAGCTCATCCAATCCCCAACACATGCTCTTGTTCCATCTATAAAGGACAAATTGGAAGAATACGAGACAAAATGTTATGAGACAAGACTGTCCTGACTTCATCCACCCCACAAAGCATGAATAACAAGAGCACCATGACCAGCAACACATGACATTTTGAAGGGAAAACACACATCAACAGCTGAATAGAAGAAATGATTGTAAAAGGCACATCAAGAATAAAGTTTCCATATTTTCAATTTGCCACATAATGTGTCCATCACAATAAAATCACACAATTTCACTTTGAGAACTCTGTTGCTGTGCAGTTTTCATCTCAGTCAGTGCAGGGAGGATCTCATCTCTCTGTGGTCACTTGTCTACTGTCCTTCATAAATGTGTGGGTGTTAGACTCTGGAAGGTGACAGAAACACATGAAAGATTGTCATTTACTTGACAGAATAGTTCTTTAAACAATTTTAGTTTATCATTCATGTCTGGAAGATTTGGTTGTAATTGAGGACTAACATTAGTTATGATTTCATGAATATTTACTTTTAATGTCGTACCACATAATTTTCTGATATTCCTTAATGTTGTGCTAATAAATGTGTTCATATAAATGATCTGACCTGGTATAAGATGAACTACTTGTCTTGCAAGATGCAACACTTTGAAGGATATTGGTCTCAATAGGGCTTTCCAGCCCGTACAATTACACAAAGTCCTTGAAACTAAATCTGGTCATTCTGCTACATTAAAACAATCAGAACAGAAAAAACACCCAAAACAGAACTAAAAAGAACATTTTTTAAACTCTACTCAAAATGTCCTGAAAAAATCCTTCCCTCTTTTAGAAAGTGGAGACTTCTCCTTTCAACTGGGTTTGTTTGCCTGAACAAATGCAACACAACTGTTGTTTGTACATCGTTGCTTTTTGTATGTGAGTGATTATAATAATCACTGACTTATATTTGATAATGTGACATAACATTATATTTGGTCAATTGCTAAAAAAATGCTGCTTTGCTATACTTTATAACTTTATTCTACATGACTATAATCTCTACACTCTACTACATTCTCTACTCTAGTCTCCTCTAGTCCACTGAATTCTTTACTCTAGTCTACTCTAGTTTACTAAACTACATCCTCTAAACTCTACTGTGCTTTACTCTATTACAATATAAATTTTATGAAACCTACTGTACTACAAGGCTACATAGTGGCACATTGGGTAGCGCATTCGCCGCACAGCGAGGCGGTTCCCGGTTTGAGTCCCGCTCTGTGTGGGGTTTGCATGTTCTCCCGATGTCTGCATGGGTTCTTTCCGGGTTCTCCGGTTTCCTCCCACCTCCAAAAACTAGCACTTAAGGTGAATCGGCGGGTCCTAAACTGTCCCTGCCTCACGCCCCAAGTCCACTGGCATAGACTCCAGCAACCTAGCAATCCACGGGAGAAGCAGGTATTGAAGATGTATGTATGTACTCTACTATATTTTCTCTACTCTACGCTACTCTACTCTGCACTCTATTCTACTATATACTCTACTCGCTCGACTGTATTCTCTCTACTCTGCTCGGCTATGTTTTACTATTATATTATATTATGTTTACACATGTGCTTCAGGTTAATTGGCCGGTCCCAAATTGCCCGTAGGAGTGAGTGCGTGTGTGTGCGTGGTTGCCTTTCTTTGTGTATGGCTCCGCGGCGCAATGGCATCGCGCCCGGAGTGTCCCCCGCTACACAACCTATGCCAGCTGGGATAGGCTCCAGCTCCCCGTGACCCTGGAAGAAAATGGATTGATGGATGTTTACAAATTATGTTTAAAACTATAGTATTGGGATGTGTTGCAGATGTACAACAGTACATGTGTATATTTTTGTATTATTAATGCATAACTTACCCCTGTGGACCCATCACTTGCAGGAATGCTTGATGGGGTCGGGTGTGCTGCCATATGGGTGGCAGAGACGACAGGGGGTCATGACGGATCAGACTCAGGTGGCTTGGGGTGGCAGTGGCTCAGAAGGCGTGCCCTCTGATCTGATCTGGTTAACATTTGGCATAAGAAGTGAGGAACCCAGGAGCATGTGCCCACTTTGCTAACTTCTGAGATGGAAGGAATCATGGAAAAGCATTTAAGTAATTCCAGGCAGTCACATATGATGAATGTTTGGAAAGCGGTGCTGTTAAGAATGGATTCTTGAGAGGTAGTGACTAAATTCAGTGTTGTGAAAGTCATACATGAGACGGTTGTACAGATGATGTATAGTTGTTTGTAGATATTTGTCAAAAGCCAGCAGTGTACTTCAGAAAGAAATTGATTTTTTGGACTGGCCTTGAATCAAAAAGTGTTTATAGAAGTACTTGTGTATTATTGTATACTGGTGAGGTCAACCTTTAACAACCAGACTCCTTCTGCTGTTGGAAAGTTTCTCCTTCTTGTTGGTGGTGGGAAAACCATGTTTATTTGACAGGATACATTTCTCAAGAAGGAGTCTCTCCACCCTGATACTGTTGCAGTTGGTGGACGATCGTGGACGTGAAGGTTAGCCTGTTGAGCCTGGGCCTCCAGTGGGTCTGAGAAAAGCTCAGACATCTCAGACATGATTACTCAGATACCCGAGATAGGCTGTTCCTCTAGAGCTTAGCGAAAAGCCAACAATGGCGGAGTTGTAGAAGGATGAAAGCCTGAGGCAGGGATATTAAACCAAGCGATGATTTAATTGAATAGGACTGGTAATAATCTGACAAGGGTGTGTCTAGTCCATCTATAACCAGTTATTATTCCGTTTGGTATTTTTTTGGATTAAGTTTCTAAGACAGTAAATAATACTGATGACTCAAATATTGGATAACAGTTTTTCCTTATTAAATGAACTTGTGCTGTCTTTGTTTTATTTGAAATGTTGATTGAAATATCCAACATTGACAGAGAGAGCACACAAAGAAAATGTATTTGTGTTCTGTGCTTTTTGTGTTGTTGAGAAGGAGCTCTTAGACAAAAGCATAGGGCACGCTTTACTTCATTCATTCATTCATTCATTCATTCATTCATTCATTCATTCATTCATTTTCTAAATGTAATTCATCCGCTGTCCCGGGTCGAGGGTTGCTGGAGCCTATCCCAGCCAACTCGGGTGTACACACTCATACCTATGGTCAATTTGGGACAGGCCAAATAACCTAAAGCACACGTTTTTTGTAGGTGGGAGGAATCCAGAGAACCTAGAGAGAACCTGCACAGACACAGGGAGGACATGCAAACTCTGCACAGAGTGGGACTCAAACCCTGAAATGCCTTGATGTGTGGCCACAGCATTCCCACTGTGCCAAAGTGATGCCCTGCAAGCTTTATTCGTTTATTAAATTTTTTAAGTTGTTAATGTTGAGTCAAAGAGAAGGAAATCATTTGGCTTTTCAGCTCAGATATTGTTTATGCAGAGATAGGATGTGTTTTCGGCATGACTCTTATTCCCAGATCACCCCATGGAACTATATTTTTTCCTGAATATGTCTCTCATACAGTATGCTGCATGTGAAGGATGCGGTCTCCTGCATGTTACAAGCTGCACTGAAGGATGTATGAACAGTCTGTTCTGTCCCTATAGGACTCATTACCATATGTCACACCCTGGAGGGTGTTTTAGCTCAGGCTGTTGATATATAAAACGAGTATGCCCACAATTATGCTGAGAAAAATACTTTTTACCAGTGAAAACACACTCACACCTTTCTATTTACATCTTATTATATGTGTGTATTTTCATTTTGTGCATGCACGCTCACATAGCTAAAGTGTTTTATTGGAAGTAGCTTTGAATATGTCTCTCATCCTTCTCTTGTTTTCCTTTCTTCTATCAGGAGGTCTCATCTCCAATGTCTGGGTAAGTTGCAATGTTAAAGGGATCCTATTATGAAAATCACATTTTTTCAGGTCTGTACATATACATAGGGGTCCTCCTTAACCCGACCAACTCCTAGAATCTGGTAAACAAACACTTCCTGCATCAATGGATATTTGGAGTTTTAGGAATTCATGGCCCAGACTGATTCAAAACAACACATTTTGAGTGGTATTTGAAACGTCACAAAGGGCACTTTGATTGGACAGAGTGATTGACAATATTATTTGGTTGGCATGCCCAAGGACATGGCCATCCCTGAGGGGGGAGTTTGTTCAGGCTACGGTAGCATTGTGCGGTAATGTCCTAGCTCAGAGCTACACACTGAAAGTTCCTCACAAACTATTGAAGTCATCAACCATTTGGCTAACTACTTCAGTCGTGTGTGTGTCCCCTAAAGACGTGTTCACTGTCACCAGTCAAGGGTTATGTTCAACTGACATAAATCCTACATGTGAAATAATGCAGGCAGAAATCAAGATGTGAAATTTTCACTCATTCACAGCCTTGTGTAAGGCTGGATACCTTCTCAGACACACACACACTCACACACACACGCACGCACGCACGCACGCACGCACGCACTCTCACACACACACACACACACACACACACACACACACACACACACACACACACACACACACACACACACACACACACACACACACACACACACACACACAACCTCCCCCAGCTCCCTGTGTCGTTACAAGTCGAGGCAAAACAGCAATGTAACTGAGATAGAAGTGACTGACTCTATCCCTTACAGGATGTAAAACCCCTGCATTTTCCTCACTGTAGAGAAAATAGGCACGGCGCCCAACAGCCAGTTCAATAAACAGTACTTACTACAGTTCAATATACAGTACTCAAGTCTTACCTTTCCCATGTTTCATTTAGACTGCATTAGTTTCACTTCCCGGCGGGGATGAGGATTACCACCTCCAAATCTGAGTCCATGGTCCTCAGCAGGAAACCGGTGGACTGCCTTCTCCAAGTGGGGAATGAGGTCCTTCCACAAGTGAAGGAGTTTAAGTATCTTGGGGTCCTGTTCAGAGTGAGGGAACAATGGAGTGTGAGATTGGACGGAGAATTGGGGCAGCAGGAGCGGTATTGCAGTCGCTTTACCGCACTGTTGTCACAAAGAGGGAGCTAAGCCGAGAGGCAAAACTCTCCATCTACCGTTCAATCTTCGTTCCTACCCTCACCTATGGTCATGAGCGATGGGTCATGACCGGAAGAACGAGATCGCGGATACAAGCGGCTGAAATGGTCTTTCTCAGGCGGATAGCTGGTGTCTCCCTTAGAGATAAGGTGAGAAACACTGCTGTTCGCGAGGGGCTCAGAGTAGAGCTGCTGCTCCTTCGCGTGGAAAGGAGTCAGTTGAGGTGGTTTGGGCATCTGGTGCGGATGCCTCCGGGACGCCTCCCTAGGGAGGTGTTTCTGGCACGTCCAGCTAGGAGGAGACCTCGGGGTAGACCCAGGACCAGGTGGAGGGATTATATCTCAACACTGGCCTGGGAACGCCTTGGGATCCCCCAGTCAGAGCT
Organism: Antennarius striatus; assembly: GCF_040054535.1. Classification (NCBI taxonomy): domain Eukaryota; kingdom Metazoa; phylum Chordata; class Actinopteri; order Lophiiformes; family Antennariidae; genus Antennarius; species Antennarius striatus. The sequence continues at coordinate 12,493,821 of NC_090785.1, forward strand.
GGTGGATATGGCCGGGGATAGGGAAGTTTGGGGCTCCCTGTTAAAGCTGCTGCCCCCACGACCCGACTATGGATAAGCGGTGGAAGATGGATGGATGGATGGATAGTTTCGCTTCCAGCGATCTCTCATTGTCCATGAAGATTTTCGCAAAACAGTGTATTTCCTGTCTGTAAGTATCTGTTGTTGTCACTGATTTTTTTCCAGTTGCAAAATTTTTCGTGATGTTTACCGGTGATCTCAATAGGATTAGCCCATGTAGTGTTTACATAATGACAACTGAGTCACGTTCGGCCGAGTAAGAAAGCAGTCAGCCCAGAGAAATCAACAGATATTAACAAGAGAGACAAACACAAGAAAAATCAGAGCAAAATACGTGGTAATAAAGTTACTGAAAGTTAAAAAAGTTCCAGATGGAACACTAGTGTGCACGTTCAAGTGGCTCATGCAAACAAAATGGACGTTAACGCAAGGAGGGAGGGAGTTGGTAATAGCGGCAGCTCAGAGGGAGGAGGGTGGTGTAGATAGGGAGCTAAGAGCCACGCCCCATTAACACAGAGCATTTGGGGCCGGAAGCGATTTTATCAATATTCAATCAAAGATATTGAGAACCACGGCTCACTTTGGGGCAAGACATTTCAAATACAGTGTAGTTCGACATCTGGCAGCTAAATGACATGAATTAAAGAAAAGCATAATATGGGACCTTTAAAAGGCTTGATGTTGTCAGAGTGACGGGCTGATTACTGACAGAGCTGCATTCTCAAATCCTCCACACACATCTGCATGGAAACCAAATTGTTTGTCTTCTGCCATCTCCTGTTCGCCATTTGCCATTTACCCAGACTCAGTAAAGTGATTGAGGTTTCATAAGGTGAAGATTGTGAACTTGTCTTTGTCATAAAAACAGTGCTATATATGAGACAGAATCTGGCAACTGAATCTGGCAAACAGAATCTGGCAAACTGAATGAGTATGTACCTCCACTTTGAACACATCTGCAGTCTGCAGTCAGATTAAGTTTATAAAAATAAAAAACAAGAGCAAGTCCTATGTAGGGTAGAAGTTCAGTAAGTTTTCAATAGGGGGTCACACACATGACTTTCACACAGGAGAACGGAATGTTTCTGGTGTGAAAGTGATCTTTTTTGAATTTACATTGTAATTATCAGTGTTGATTTCAAGTATGAACAATGAAAAAACACTCCAAACTTTAAATAGCATTTGCTAATGAAACACATGTATTGCACTTGATGTTGTAGGTCTCAACATAATTAATTGATTTGTTTTCGAGACATTTTAAGGTCACTTCACCTGTTGACATAAATTAAATAATAAATAAATGAAATTCCACATAATTCGTAGAGTTGTCACAGCTTTTTTTTTTTAAATCAGCACTTATCGTACATTAAACATAACTGTGATATACATCTTATACACCTGTAGAAACAGCAGTAAAAAAATATATTAATAGATTCTCAAGTCGTTTAATGAAAGAGGAGGATACATAATATGAAGGATAATTATATACTATATAACCAATCTGTTTGAATCTTTTTCTAATCAATTCAGAAATGTTGATTTAATTTATTTTGTATGATTATCTTTTGACATGAGGACGGTGCTTAATCATTTTAGACTTTTCTGTTTATGTTCTGTCCTCCTAAGCCAATAGACAGGTAGGAAAAAAGTTGTGCTAGAATGTGCTCTTTTTCCATCAAACTCAAACTATTCTTATTTTGGTTTTCCTTTGTAATGGGCTGTCCCAGTCTCTCTCTCTCTCTCTCTCTCTCTCTCTCTCTCTCTCTCTCTCTCTCTCTCTCTCTCTCTCTCTCTCTCTCTCTCTCTCTCTCTCTCTCTCTCTCTCTCTCTCTCTCTCTCTCTCTCTCTCTCTCTCTCTCTCTCTCTGCATTCCTCTACATATACTGTATCTTCACCTCTTCCTTTTCCCTTTGCCCACATTTTTGCTCTGTTTTCCTCATTGTTTGCTCTATCTTCTTTTGCCCAAGATATCACATTGTCCGTTTTTCTGCCTCTGCTTTTTGGCTCAGAGGCTTGTGTCAGGGCTTGGTAATGTGGCATGCTTCCATGTGGAAGTGCTCAGGAGATAATATAGAACATATGTGAGATCAAACCATGTCATTAGTGGTGGTGAAAACACCAGAACTGCAGTGTGAGGGAGGAAAGAGAAGCATAAGGGCAGTTGTAATTAGGTAAAGAAAGGAATAAGGGTGAAAAGAAAGGTAGGAATTAAAAATTTGAAATACATTGTGTCCTATGCAGAGCTCAGTATGTGTCAGCTTCTTCAGACCTGTAGCTGTTTATGTCTAAGTGATGACGTAAGCAAAAATTTGGTGGAAAGGCCAAGTAGCCTTCTCACGCTTCATTGTGTATCCAGTGTTTGCTTTGAACCTGACTACACAGAGATCTTTTTTTTTTTAAGTGTTGCATAACAAGAACTGTCAGTATTTGTAACCTTAAATTCCCAGAAAAAATATTTCATTTTGTAATAATTAATGGATAGACACATGCTGAACAGTGAAACAAAAACTTATGGAAACATGATTTAATGCAGCGTCCACAGATTCAAAAATGAAGACAACCCCACAAGGTTGCACAGTGTATGAATCTTGTTGCTGTCAGAGGCAAGCCAGTGAAATGATCTTTTCGTCTTGTGAAAGCCAGCAGTTTCAAACATTATTTTTCACATTGTTCAATAATGTGAAAAATACTGCTCACATAAAAACATTACTTTATCTTTTATCTGCTCTGTTGTGGATTGCAATGCTACACTGTAGTGCTGCACTGCATACCTGTAGTGAAAAGTATTTTATGCACCCATAATGTTGATTAAATACTTCATTTATATAATGTTATAGCTGTGACACCTATTTTTCTCATACCAAGAGTGCTCAGTATCTGTGAACCTGTAATTTATATGACTAGTTCAGTCTGATTCCAGAACATGGTCTTTATACAACAGCAATACATAGGCAAAAGATAATTACTTAACACCACAGATGATGATTGATCATTTGTATGTTAGAGAGAATGTGATCACAAGGTGGTGGTGGTGGTCGTGGCGATGGCTGATGATTCTGTTGAAACTGATGGAACAATGTTAACAGCTCTGCAAAGACTTGACAGTGAGGGGAAGGTGCAGAGTACACTACATCAGTATGAATGAGCTAAGTCTTCATATGTTTCTCCTGTCCAGCTCCATAATTTATAATGATACAATTCAAGAGTTTTCAACAGAAAAAATGATGCATTTATAAATAACAACATAATTTATTGTTTACTTTTTACAAGTTGCTCTACAAGTCTTCAGATGAATATAAGTGTCACATCACTTTCCTACTTTCACTATGTACCCGTGAAGCAGGATGTCACACTTCATGGCTGTTTTCTATCAACTGTGTAGACAGACAAACTTTGTATGTTTAGAGTTCATTATTTGTTTAAGTGTATCTTAAAACTTGACATTCATATATAAGAAATATAAGAATATTTTTAATAATTATAATAATATTCTGCCTAGAAAAAAACACAATCCAATTTGCTATATCCTATTAAAAATTACATTGGGCTCATAAAAAGAACATAACTTCTTTATTGATTTTATCTGCAAGTCAGTTCTTACAGTTTCATGCAACACTACATTTACCTTCACTTCCCAGAACACTAATAATTACATTCATTCATTCCTCATGTTCCCAAAGATGAGACAAATCATTCTTGTCTTCAACTGATATCTGAAGTTATAGGTCGTGGGTTGTGCTGGAGTCCATCCTAGCTGGCTACGGTCAAGAGGCAGGGTATACCCTGGATAAGTCACCAGAGGCCTGTACCATAAAGCTAGCCAGGCTTCCTCTTACTTATCTGGCTTCACTTACCGAGACATCCGCCCTCCGGATTTCGGTACCATAAAGCCGGCTACCAACTCACTAATTCAATTCAGGCCTGTCCACTCTAGATCAGTGCGCGCTCACATAAAAAGGGCGGAGGTTGCTGCATGCGACCAATTGCAAACATGCAACAAACCGGCCCAAGCCGCATATTTCACAACGGAGGAGCAAACAATAATAATTAATGAATACGAGCAATACAAATCAATAATCCAGGCAAAAAGCAACACAGTTGCAGCTGCCAAACGGCACAAGGATCGCTGGCACAAAATCGCCGACTGTGTCAATGCAGAAGTTAGTGCCATTATAATATTACTTCCCCACTATGACTGCACTTGTATATCTGACTACAGTAACATTTGTGTGTTCCATAAATGTATGTGTGTACGACATTTTTCATTATGGCATGTGATTGTAGCCCCTGCGACTTTATGAAGAGCTCTACATACTGTGTTCTTCCCGAGGTTTTCGGCATCGCCAACAGAATACATAAAAGTACCTATGAATGAATGAATCAATCCATGATTTACTTAAAACAAGTAATTGATTAATGGCATTTTATCTGTGGCTTGCTTGTAACCCATCCAACGAGGGACTTAAGGACATCATAATAATTACGAACATCACTAAGAAATATATTAACTGTGGCAAAGAACCTCAGTGCAATGCACACTGTCTACAGGACTGTCAGCGCGTGGTTGCGGTGCGTTACATTACTGATGTACGGCTCCAGCAGCTGACAGATGTAATGTAACCCCTCTCCCCAAAACCTGTAACTTTCGTACAGTGATTGTTCAGGCAAATCGAATGGATTACAGCGATCTCTAAATATTCTCTCTGCCTGAGCGCTCTTTCCACAAGCTGTGCACCAAGATCCACCGGGTTCTCATAAAACGGACGGCCCATTTTCCAAAGAGAACTGATTGGTCAGTAGGTGGGGCTGTTATACCCGCTGAGCTCTGATTGGTCAATAGGTGGGGCTGTTATACCTGCTGAGCTCTTATGCTGAATTTATCCTGCTCCGGAGCAGGTTAGGTATTCAGCATAGGTTACCGCGACAACGTAGCCTGATAGAAAGTCAGCCACCTTTATGGTACCGAAAAGCCAGGGTTAAGCCTGAAGTTATCTCGCAAAGCCGTAATCCGGCTTTATGGTACAGGCCTCAGTTCTTTTCAGTGCTACATGAAAGACAAACAACCACACTCGATCACATTCAAAACAATGAACAATTTTGGAGTGGGTGGTGGGAAGATGCCAGAGAACCAGAAGAGAACCCACACAGAAACGGGGAGTAATGTACAAACTCCACACAGAAAAGCCCCAGTTGGATTGAACCTTAGACCTTGTTGCTGTGCCAAAATGCTGCCTTTGATAATTCTATTTAATGGTAATTCTTGGTCTTACCATGCATGTGCACTGGTAACAAAAGTAGCATTAACTAAAATGAGCAACTTTGTAAAATGTTTCGTGCATTATTTCAATCATACAGTCAATCTGCTTCCCAACTACTAAGTCTTTGCATTGCAACCCGTACCATCCTGCCTGTACACGCTGTGTACAGTAGTCACGTCACCATTGACGGTGTATTGAGTGCGCCTCATGGGCACTTATATTACACTGTGCTTTGGTACGTTTAGCAGTGGGGTGCCCCAATCCTCTCAATATGGTTATGTTTATTACAAATGTGTAATTTGAGACAAAGCATTGGTCACCCACTTTGTCAACCTGTCCTTGCAACCCAGTGATAACGCATTTATCTGTCTGCTAATTGTAGTGAGTTTTTGTTACCTGCTTGCTTTTTTGTTCCTGACTTCTTGTCCTGTGCCTCCGATCATTCATCTCCATTCTGCTCCTGTGGTGCTGTAGATAACTGTCTGTATTTGATGAGTTGTTTGTTCCACCTCAGAAGATTACCACCCGCCTGTCCTGCTCTCAGCCCCATCAAGTTCACTCACTATTCATTTGTACATTTGGATTACAATGTCATATACTGCATCATTAAAATTGAGTTCAAACTTCTCATCCCCCACTGTGTTCTAACTTTTGTATATTTGGGTCCAACTGCTCTGCAAAAACTAACAAATTCAGTTATAAATTCTGAAAGCAATCTGATTTGTTTGCTTTTGTTATTGATATTTCATCATGTTCAGTCAGTTGTTGCTTAAAGTCTGCTTCAAGATTTGTCTGATAAAGATCTGAGATTGTCTTTCATGTATAACTGAACTGGATCTTTATAAGTGAACAAAAAAATCATGGTGAACAGACACACATATTGTTTATGATTTCAAATACCAGGGTTCCAGCAAGATGCTATTTGCTAATGTCTCCAGGCCTGTGGCCTACATGCCTATACTCGGCAAAGACACAGAACGAATAACATGTACACTTAACATTGACATTCCAAAATGTGTCAGTTTTCTGAGATAATGGTGGACCTAAAGCTCAAACCCTATACATTATTTTGATGTCTGAGAAAAAGCTAACAAGAGGAACAAAGTATAATGTTCTTCAGGCTGAACTTTCATGCATGCTTTGGTTCCTGGCTTTCAATTTACTCAGCATTCATATAGTTTTCATAGCCGTCTACTGATAACATCAGTAAGACCTATTGGGAGCCACACAGCTCTGCTGAGCTAGAAGCATCTTGCTACTTCAATATTTTTGATGTCCAAAAGAATAGGTTATCTCTACATTTTCTACATCTGTAGTATGTGGTGTGCATGTGGTGTTTCCGGCTCCGTGGGTTTGTCCCGAGGAGTAAAGTTTACTTTCACAAACTCAATCACCAGGCACAAGATATGAGATTATTTTCATCAGTTACTTGCTGTAGAGAGATTGAAGAAAGAATTTCAATTTTTATTTATTGTACAGGGACAAAAAATTTTTGGGCAAAAATAGGAGAGAGACAATGAACTGAGCAGATAAAAGTCAGTGTGTCCAGACACACATCTGAATAATTTAAAGGAACCTAATAACTATTTTTAAGTAAAATGGGCTCAATAAGTTGGAAGTGTGCATTTAATTTCATAAAAAGGAATTATGGACTTCTAAGAATGAGACTCCGAAAGAGTAAGACAAGACAGTGAAGCTGAAGTAGAGAAGAAATGGTGGCGAGACAAACACAGCTTGTTTGCTCAGGCATTGATTTAGGGCCCCTTGAGGCTGGGTCCTCCATTTACCAATTTGTGTATTTCCTTCTCTCATCCTCACCTCCACCCATCTTTCCTCTCTGGCGAATCATTCGTAGGGAACAAACAGCGCTGCTCTGGAACACAGGACCCTTCGTTGCCGGGCAACCACACTCTGACTTGATGGAGTGGAGGCAACTTCAGAGGGCTCTGTGAGAACAGCATCAAGGTTGTTATTAGACCCTAGTCCCTGATAACCTCCACAAGACAAACACATGCACACAAACGACAGCACAGGTAGACAAACACAACACTCGTGCCAATATGTATGAATTATATACAATATGTCAAAAAATGGATAATCTGTATTACTGTTACAAAAATTGCAAACAGCTGCATGTACTCCATCATCATATGTCGGAGTGACAGAAAAAGCAACATAGTCGCAAAAAGGTCTGGGGGACTGCTATTACAGCTCGTATGTCCTGTATTTTACTCCTCAGCTATGGGCACCAAACTTCTCTTTCACCACCTTCTGTGCTTTTTCATGAGATGCAGTGGGAGAACTTCCTCTCTCCTCCCTGCTAAAGACTGGTGTGGCTTCCATAATAACAGAGGCAGTTATTAATTAGAGAGAAGAACAGAGTCACTTCTCTCCTCTTTCATTCACCACCAGACCACACGAGGTTGAAATGGACCGGGGAAATGCATCTGCAGATGTAGACCAGGCAGTGGGCAACGCTGCTTCCTTGTAGATATATGCTTTTGCATTGAGCATTGCTGTTTCTCTGCCCATGCATAGTCCATGTGTGTGCATTTGTGATCCTGACTAGTAGCATTAAAAGGTCATTCATTCCCCCTTGAAGTTTTAAGAAATAGCTATTTATTGGTTATAAACTATCAGAAGGGTCCTGAGCTGTAGTCATGCATACCTGTACATTTATTCGTCTTGTGTATTCATAAATTTTATTTTATTTATATCATACTATGTTTAATTATCATTACATCATTTCCACTTCTATGACATCAAGGAAAAACTGATAGAGTACTTAGTATTGGTTTCTCCTAAACACACAAACACACACACACACACACACACACACACACACACACACACACACACACACACACACACACACACACACACACACACACACACACACACACACACACACACACACACACACACACACACACACACACTAACTAAACAGCAAACACCTGTTTACACATATGGACAATTTAGAACTGATCACCTCAATTGCATATTTTTGGAAAAAGGGGGAGACTGGAGAACCTGGTGGGAATCACGCAGAAATATGGAGAACATGAAAGCTCTGCAGAGAAAAGATTCGAACCTGGAACTCTCAAAATGAATTAGGGGAGGGGGAGTCTCGGCTTCTAAGAACTGGCAGAAAAATGAATCCCTGCCAATAATGTTACGAACTTTGATGACCTTTTATGTGTTTTGCACATTTTAAATAAATACATACATACATAAATACTTTGTAACCGTTGATGTAATTATTAAGCATTATCACCAAGCACGTCCTAACACAAAGCAGTTGCTATGTCACTGTAGGTGATTGTAGTAGGTATTTTTTCACTAACATTACAGACTACAAACAGTCCCGAATTCTGTGAAGTTGTCAAGTGCTGATCCTGTCATGGCTATGGGGGCTATCCATGGTTCGTCTTATTTGAGTCCTCTTCATTGTTGGAGAACGTGGGATATCATTACAAAAGTTCCAAAGTTGCTGTGAGAAGACCACCTGCCAACTGAGAATGTTATACAACTGTGCTGTGAAGATTCAGTAGAGGGAGCAACCTTTCCCTTAGCCTAATCATTTATTTATTTATTTTATTATTATTATTATTATTATTATTATTATTATTATTATTATTATTATTATTATTATTGTTATTATTATTATTATTATTTCTAATCATGTAGAGAAAAAGAATCACTGTGCATTTACACATTTGAAAATAGGTCAAAAAGTCTGTCTTTGTTTTACTAATATTGATTGATGTACAAGTCCATCAAATACGACATTATATCATCACACTTAAATCAACACTTCCATGGTCAGTGCTAGGTATAAATGGAAGTGTGCACTAACTACAGTGTAAAGAGAAAATATTCACAGGAGTGTTGACTGAATTTCTGTGTTTTTGCCGCCATCTGTTCTCAGTCCATCTTCCTACAAACACATTGTTGTGTGACCCTCTGCTCCCTCAAACGGAGGCAGCTTGGCTTATGGATTCACCCTCATTCATGTGGATGAGGTATTACCTTTTTAATATGAAAGATGTTGTTCCTGTGACCTCGTCCAATCAGGTATTTCTATGGTCATCTCTAATACCGTCGATTATCCTCTTACTGAGCCTTAGGTTGATTATCCATGGTGAAAATGTCCAAAGTGAGAAGAGGATGTGTGTAGAATTATGTGTTATGGAAGGGAGTTGTATGTGATTGTGTAAATATTGATTCTTGTAACCATTAGGGGGTGACATATTCTGTATATCGTGTTTGACCTTTTCAAAATATATCTTAAAATATTTCAATGTGTAATGACAGTATTAGATGGAGGCAACTGATTCGCTGTGGTGACCCCTGAAGGTAAAACCCAAAAGGAAAAGAAGAATGACAGTATTAAAACACTGTATTGAAATGAATTCAACAGACTTTATGTGTTTTTGTACAAAAGACAATAACCCACCAGAAATCTGACACATGCACCTCACAAGAACTTTATGCCTTTAAACCCACCTACTTTTCTTGTGTGGTGCTCTCATGTTCTCCCCATGTTTGTGGTTCCTACCTGTCAAGAGGAAAGGAAAGGAATAAATATTCTAAGAACTGAAAAAAATAATACTGACATTAAATTATTGAGAAAAACACATTTAAATTACAAGTAGTTACCTGACATGGAAATGGACAAGGAAGTCAGAGCCCCTGGATCAAACTCACACAAACATGAGGAGAAAATCCAGAATCCACGCAAAGAGGTCTCAGTATTCATACTGTGAGGCAGAAGTACATTAATCTCTGCTGGGCTGTGAGCATGTACGGGGAAAAAAACAAAAACTGAAGTTGTGACCTCATGCTTCCATAAAGAAGCTACCTGAACAAAAGGAAGCTCTGAGCTGAACAGTAAAACATTATCTTTACCTTTTTTTTCCCTTTCTATCTTTATTTGACTCAAAATAAGTCAGTTGCCCAGGGTTTAAGGGATAGAGTTGAGGGGACAGAATCAGAGGCTGAACATTTCATTTCATGTTTTGATTGCAGCCCCAGCAGTGTGACAACAACACCTTCAACTTCTCTCAACCGCCAACAAAACTCATCACCATCCACCACCCCCCAGGAAGAGAGGAAACCGATGGCACTGTACCAGTACCAAGTAAAGTAGGTCCTGCTTGACATCAACAGCAGGAAGCAAACTGGTCTTGATGTGGTACCTTAGAATCATGCATCCACCAACTTGCGGCTGTCTTCGCTGACATATTCAACGGGTCACTGAAGGAAGCCATGTCACCCACTTTCTTGAGAGCTTCAATCATCATCCCTGTCTTGAGTCATTATGCATAAACGTTCTTAAATGATTATCAGCCTACTGCACTGATCATGAAGTGCTTTGAGACTTGCAATGAGACATGTCAAGGCCCACATCCCTGCTAGCCAGGATCATTAGCAGTGCCAACACAGTCAACAAATGCAATGAGGGTGTCATTTCACTACCGCTTCACACTCTACAGGACAAATGTACTTGCCCCGTCAGCAAATAACTTAGACACAGCATGCAAAACTACAATGTACATTAAATTAAAACTACAAAGTCCATCCACAACACCGGAAACAGTAGCATACAGTGGAGAAAGGATAAACTTTACATAGAACTAAAGAATTTCACTATTGATTTTGGACTTACTTCTCCAGAACAAAAATTTAGGTTTACAAGGACTTGTCTTCCATTTTCAACTCCTGTATTCCACAATCCTCAAATAAACAAAAGAATCAGAGCTAGTACTACTAGCACTGGCAACTATGATAGATTTATTACTCTCCATCCTGATATCTTCAATTCATTGTCCTTCACTGTGGAGTGAAGCAAAGATGCAATTTTCCTACTTTTTTGCACTGTCCATTATTACACATCAGAATTGTACACTCTCTCAAGTCTATTGCCAAACTAGATTCTAAATTCAACAGCTGACAAAGCTTACAAACAACACTGAATACCTTTGTATCTGACAGTATACAAGTGTAGTATATAAAAAAGTATAGACACTATAGCAATATAAATTTTTTTTTTAGATTTTAAGAAATACCCAGTGAAGTATACCAAATCATCAGGGATCCTCCTTGAAAAAGTTGTATTAACAAATAATGGGCCCCTTCATCGGTCACTAGCATGACTGCTCCACGGCCACAATGACCATTCCATTTATGCTACTGGCTATAAAAAGCATTCCATTAAGGTAAATATGCAATCAAATAGGAAGACAAAGAAATAAGGAGAATAATGAATGCTGAAACAAGAACAGCAGACATCATGTTCCTTCCCTTGTATATCTCCTAAGCAGGACAAACCTGACCTAGAGAGAGGGTTGTGTTTAGATTGCTCAATGACACCCTCTATTACAGGGTTATGCAGTTGCCAACAGCCATTTGAAATAAGTCAACATGTGAAGTGAGGTGTTATGAATGGGTGCTAAAAAGAATTCCACAAAAAATATAAATGGTGAGAGACTCACCATTTACAACCAACTCATCTTTACCCAAACCTCACACAAACCAGTGAGCTCTCCAGCTGTTACTGAAAATGTTCCAGCTTATGACAAATTGCTCTTAATCCTCAGTGTTATTCTGTGGTGACAGACATAAAACTAATCATAGTGTGATGTGTTGGTTATTGTCTTTTTGGGTAGATCAGGTGGGCTGTGCCACTAGCATGCCTGCAGCAAATCTGCCATTTGGCGGGGCCTGTTTTACCATGGCGACCATGTTCATTTGCTGAAAAGCCCTGAGGGAAGCAGAGAGGAGCGAGGTCAAGAAGAACAGAAAATCTAATCCCCCTCCAAAAACAGTGAAATGCCATTCCAATAATCCTGAGAGTCTTGCTTGGACCTGCATCAGATAATAGCCTAAGGCCACGGTGTGAGGTGTTTTTTCATTGTATTAATAACAAGAGTGTGCATGTGCATGAATATGCATGCGGATGTTTTGTGTATACTAAACATGTGCAAGCCACCGATTACTTTTACAACCTTTCGAACATGAACAAGTAGTAGGTTCCAAACTTGAATTTTTCTTGTATAGTCCAAAATCATTTTTTGACTCAAGTGGCTTTCCTAAATGTATGGTGTACAAACCCTCTGCCCCTACATTTCTTAATAAAACCTTTAAATGGTGAAAAAAACCGTATGAGATGTCTTGGAAAGTCACAGAGGGACCCCTTCTGACGTAAAAACATGCATTATAGAGCAGACGAACAAAAAAACAGTAGACAGATAAGAAAATTCTTGATAACATGGATAATATTGAATAATCAATTTCACATAGCATTCAGTGGGACCTTAGAAAAAATAGATTTGATGACAAAAATCCTGATATATGTAGACTGGGAATCATATGTGCAGAGAATGGTTTGGTGTAATAACAGTAACTACAATGCTGTTACTGACACTCTGGTATCTCTTTAACAGCAAGCTTGAGATGTTTGACATCACCTCACCATCCAGTTTGTTCTGTGCGTGTTATGCCAGCCAGACGGTTGTAGGAATGTATTCAGTCTCAGAATTTTTCAAAAATAGGTCATCAATGTCTTTGCGTTTCTAGTCAGACTAGTTCTCAGAGGATGAACTATTATTTCACCAATGTGCATGAACACAAGAGTGACTGTGTTTGTGAGGGAACGCTGGAGCACATGGAATGACATTAGTATTTTTATGTCTGCAGCACACATCTATGACCCTGTGTTTAGACACTCCACCAACAGTATGACCAATGAAAGAGACATTGTTATAAAAGAAGAGAAGATTTACCACCAATTTGACCACTATGCATCAAACATTATCATTATTCTATTTCATAATTTCCTCAATGCTGACAGAAACTTGCATAATCATAACATTCCACTGTTGGGATGCATGCCTCACATTTTCCCAGACTAGATCAGGTTTCTGGTTATCCATCACACCTGAGGATCATTCCAACTTTCCAGTGCAGTGAAGCCAGTAACACTTTTCCACTAATGTTTGTGTGCTTCTTGTATGACATTTCAGAGCTTAAATAATGCCCTGCTTAAACCTTTCTCTGGAACTTGAGAAATCCTATAGCAAGTAGTCAGCTCTAAATCGGGCTATCACACCTGGCATATATCTTGAAAGACAACGTGTTAACCTAGTTCACTTTCTTGCTTCATATGCAAATGAACACATACATCACCAGGAAAAACTGACATAAAAACTTTGCCACAAAGAAACGATTTTCTCAACAACATAATATGAAAGGCCAATTGTTCATTGACAGTGTTTCCTCCTCAGCCTTTCACAAAAGACTTCAGCCTTCATAAAGATTTTCCCATCAGGTGACCAATGTTTATACGATTTTTATACTTTTTCTGTCTGTTGTATTTCAGAAATATGACATGATTGCTGTCAATAAAAGTTTTTCTTTCATAAATTTGTTGTAAATGGCCAAATCAGTTGAAATAGAGCTCTTAAACTTCTGCAAAAATGAACTTTTCAGTCCATCACATAGAATCAGGAACAAATTTGCATTTTTCACAAGTTATGAAGAATATTCATGTTTTGCAGTGTGGACAGAATTTATAAAGATGCAGAGATGATAAAGATTTGAAGGTGTCTGGTGATATTTCACAAAAGGTTTGCTGCAGCTTTAAACTTGCAGCCAATTGTTCCTGATGTTGTTACTCCATTGAAGCCATCAGCCGATTAGGCAGTCCTTCAGTGAGGACCAGGACATATTAACATTCACACTGCTGTAGCCAAGACTCCTTCTGAATGAGATGTTGGTTTTTTGGATCTCAGGTGGATCATCAAAGAATATTCAGACTTGTACTTGGAGCTGTCACTGGATCAGGACAGATCTTAATACCAAGTCTGAACTGGGCTTAAGTGTCAGATTAATGTAAAAATAAATATCATTTAACTTAATTTGTAAGTTGTGTCACATATTTTATCAGATTTAAAGAAAAAGTTTTTCTGAGGTGATCGACCAAACAATCCGGAGTACTCCAGCATCTCCTCCATTTCACAGAAACTGGGGTCTTTTGAAATTTTAGTTTTGTTAGCGAAGGTCGCAAAATAGTGGGAGCTCCTGGAACACATATAAGTGGAGGTATTGATAAAGTGAACTGATTAAGTGACTTTTGTTTTGGTTGCTAACAGAATAGAATTCAGACTTTTCTGTATCTATAGTGCAGCAAATGCATCAGGCATAAGGCAAGCCCAGATCCGTAAATTCACATTGCGGATTGTTTTCTTTAAATCAATAGGGATGTCTGGGGGCTTCCTGAGGCAGGGAGAACTAGCTGACGGAACACAGACTTCAGGTGGGGGTATGGCTTTTTCTTTATGTTTGCACTCCTCAATCGATTGTTTCATAACATTCAGTCAGGCACTTGCGTAACCCTTCATTCTCCTTTCCCTTCTCAGGTGCTGGTTCTTCATCTGAGAGGAGAGCCAGCTAATCGCACAGGCCAGAGGTCTGATCATGCATCCCTGTTTCCTCATTCAGGCATGGGCATCTTCCTAATTGGCAGCCAAGACAACTTATGGTTCACACTGTCATCTAATCAACGGCTGCAATTGAATAATTGATTGGAGGAAAGTAAAGTGGGGCTGGAGAGGAATCAAAATGCTGGGTGTAACAGAACCTGCTGAGCCAAACTATGAATCAACGGTCAACGCTGCTGAACTCATTGAAAAGCAAAAACACACGTAAATATTTCATATGCATTATTTGCCAGTCAATTTTAACAAGATCGAATTTGTAATGCTGTAGACCGTAGAACTTGACTTCCTCCTCACTGTGGAGTGCATGTTGTCTCTGGTCTCTCTTCCCACAGCCCAGAAACATGTAACATGGTGTAATTGGTGACTGTCAAATCTGCCCTGTGATGAACTGGGTGTTCATCGACTAGTGTCTGATTAGCTCTGACTCTTTGCATTCGTGCAAGCAGCCAGATATGAAAAGGGAATGGGTGGATTAAAAAGTGTGAAACACTGTAATCCGATTTACCAACATAAAAATTAAAAATAGTATTTCTGTTTTACTTTGCATGATGTGAAACCATCAAAATATAAGTCTGGCATGATGTGAGGTTCAGTGATTGTTTGTGAGTGTTCTCATGTTCAGGTGTTTCTGTGTCATCATCCTCTGGGTGTTTTTAGTCCTTCATGTTTGCAGTACATTGTCCCCTACAGGTGGAGTTCAACTGAACTGTTTTGACACTTTTGTCCTTATGGAGGAAGACACACAAAAAAAGTCATTAGTCATGTGTTCAGCTGGCAAACCTGGAACCATTTCTATCTGCTCTCATGTCTCAGTTATTAAAAATATTAACAAATAAAGTCATGACTTTTTCCTGTTTGTTTGTACCTCCTGCTTTGAAGAAAAACACGGAGCAATTGGGTCATCTTCACAACAGCATTTCAAAAGGCAATATCACACAAAAATGCTAAGAGATGCTTAGATTTCTAGTTTATCCAAATATAATGATGAATCACTGTGGTTATGAGCATAAAAGTAGAGTGGATTTCCTCTTTAACAAATTTCACAAGCACCTTATCACATTATTTAACTTCATTACAATACAGTGTCTGATGCAATCACACAAATGTCCAAGACCTTCCCTGTATTTTCTGTCACTGCTCCATACAGTGGCACTCTTAATCTCTTACTGATACTGTATTTGTTATGCCCTGGCCTAGGGGGAACCTTGGCATAACATGTCTACGTATCTCCCTACTTAAAATAATATCAAATAAATGACAAAGATCTATCTTATTTCCTACAAACCGAAATGGGAGAAAGGTTGGCCAAAGGGAAAAAAAGGCTACTCCCTCTAGATCACATGTTCTACAACAAGACTTCAGAGCACAAACATTCATCACAAAACTTTCACAGCTTTAACAGTCTCAACAATGCTTGCTTCCTGGTGATGGAAAGGCTAGCAGGAAGCAAGAAGTGAAGACTGTACAGGGTTCAAGTAGTCAGGGGTTCCACACCCTGACCAATATTGTGTCAGCCAACAACGAGGCAGCAGCTGCTCTCAGTTCAGGAGGGAGGCAGCGACAGCTTCCTATTCCATTACATATGGTGGAGAAAAAAAAGACACACACACACACACACACACACACACACGCACACACCATGGAGCGGAAACAATAAACAAAATCACAAATGACCCGTGGGGTCATAAGATATGTCATTCTGTTGTATGTTTTACTCCACTCTACATTAGGAGTCTCTATTCTGGTCATTATGGAGAGCATTTCCCCGAGATAAGATGGTTATCTCCACAGATATTTCCAGGTGTTTTAGCTTTACGGAGATGCCAGACACACTGAGCTCAGTAAATACAAGAGGTGTGCAGTCGAATACATTATTGGACAGCCAGCAGACAGACAGGGATTTCATTTGCTCTGTGTGTTTGTGTGTACTTTCAAAAGAGAACTCTAATGTGTGTAATATGTATTTTATAGGTGATTGTCTTCGTTGTGTATTTATGAGGATAATTCATTCTTTATGTGTATAAACATTTATTTAGTGATCAGTACAGATGGTGGTTTTGTGTAGAATTTACTGTGAATCAGGTCCAGGTTGAAATGTAAAATGTTCAAATTGGGTTATTGATGTCAGATTTAGGGTCTTACCTCTCTAGATCTCATTCCACATAACATGTAATTTTCACTTATCCCTGGCCTGCAGAATGGGTTTTAGATTTAAATTTAACACAGTCTGCAGATTTTTCTCCAGAGAGTCACAACCCTTTTAATGTTCCCTCTATTCTATTTAAGGATACTGGATTTCAAAGCACAATACAAATACAACCCTCTATGACTCCCAGCTTGATGGCCGGTGTTTTGAACACATACTAACACTGGAGCCATACAAAATCCACACTATTGATGTTTCTGATGCTCTTAGAGGCATGTTGTTTCCTGCACAATGCTTTTCCTGGGGTATTTCATTCATTTGTACTTCATTTGATTATTTAGTAGTTGGCAAACATGACTTAATCCCAGATTATCAAATTTCTCCTACAGTCACATTGAATTAATTAGAAGATATGCTATAGGATTAGCAAATCCATACATGAGAATGAGGTGCAGGGCTAAAATTAAATTTTTATGTCAAATTCCTAATTAAACATTAGTAAGTAAAGACAAGATTAAATATTAACTTCTAATTTTAGATAAATTACAATCCTATGTGATGAATATGCCTGCAATGTAACAAATTAATAATTACCTATAATCAAATGATTGAATTTCTCCTCTTCAGAATAATATGTTGAATTGTTCCACCCATTAATTCATCCCATTTTATATAAATGAAAAACTAAATAAATCAACAAAAAGAGACTCTTTTATCAGAGTATTCCTATATTGTTTTAGATAACTGCAATTATCAAAAAAACACCTTGTTTTACTGCAAATGCATTGCAGATTTTCTCATGATAGGATCATGTTGGTTGATCATCTTTTTACATCCCGCTTCAAAGCGATGATGTATTGTAATGGTCAGCGTTTGTGTGTTTGTCCGTTCATCCGTTAATCGGTCCATCCGTCTGTTAGTCTACCAAATATCTTCGCAACCGTTGCAGATAGAAAGATGAAACAAAAAGCACATTAGTCGGGCAGCAAAGGGGATGAAAATGAGATGATGACCTTGACCTTGAGAAAACTAGGTCAAGGTCAAATTTCAACTTTTGTACTCTCAGGAACTAGATAAGATAGAAAGACGAGGGAGAAGACCATAGATCAAAGCTAGTGATTTGAATTAGGTCATAAAATTAAGTCAGAGCACCAGCTTTGATCTTTGACCTATGCAAGTAGGTCAGGGTAAAATTTTGATTTCAGGGGTGTCGCAGTCTCTGACTGCATGGGTTCTTGTTAATGTTGTGTAACCCACTCCGAGTGAATACACCTCTAATCCAGGTTCGTAAGGAGCTGAAGGAGAGAACTGTAATAACCTTACATGAAAGTACACAGACCAGATAAATTTTGAAAGGTTTCGTTTTACTAAAGCAAATAGTAAATAACAACAGAAAAATTACATATTGAAATACATTTTAACAAAACAAAAATCTGGCCCTTCCTAATAGTTTCTGAAACAGAGTGCACTCCTTTTACTTGTGGGTGACAGTCCAGGTGACTGGCACCACCCTACCCCACGTGGAGTATTTGATGAATCCGGAGTCCAGGTCAAATAATGATGGGAGGCTCGCCAACAATAGAACTGGATCCCGAAGTAGTCCTCATTCTGTCCTTAAGACCTGACCTGTTTGGTTTTTTAACAAACAGGACTTTAAAATGTACTCTTACCAAGTTATTCAATGGTTAAACTCGGTACAATAAATTGCGTAGCATTGCGCACACAATTAGCACATTGAAACATGTTGCTAGCTTACCGAGATATATTGTAGCAAGTCACAGGGACTTCCCAACTCACGGTGTCTTCCAAATATCTTATATCTAATATCTTGCACGTTGATTGAAAACTTGCAAAACTAAGTTTTAAAGTTTTTTCAAAACTGCATCGATTTGTGCTCTGCGTGTCTCCTCTCTCTCATCCTAGCGCATACGTATTGATCTGTCAATCATGTCCACTCGTAGGCGGGACTTAACCAATAATGTATAATGATTGGCTTATCGGCGCTCTGTATTTTTTAACCCTTTATCGTCACTGGGTTACAATTGCTTTTGCAACCAAACAACTGAGAATACTTTCACCTGAGACAAAGAATATCTTCAGCAATGATATGAATTCCAGTCTTTGTGAAGTTAAACTAATCGTAGGCACGCCTGAAACCATTGCTTCTCATTGTGACCCTGTGTGTTGGTGAGGGGCATATGTTCCTAGCTCGATTCTGTGTATGCTGGCAGCAGCTGAACTGTGATAAATGAGTATCTGGATCGATCCACTGTTTTTACAGCTGGGGAATATAGCATTTAGGAATGAGGTGTGTTCACAGAAACATCCAACACTACTTTATCTTCATTAAACAAATAGATATCACTGATTCCTTAGGCAATACTGTTGGTCTACACATGCACATGTATGTGTGACGTACAGCTGCAACAGTTGCCAAACTATTGAAATATGTCTGGTTTCAGCACGTTCACATGTAGTAGAACAGTTGATGAGGTTTTGAATTCTGCCTTTCCCCTGAGCAATTGTGTGTGTTTGTCTGCGTGTATGTGTGTGTGTGTGTGTGTGTGTGTGTGTGTGTGTGTGTGTGTGTGTGTGTGTGTGTGTGTGTGTGTGTGTGTGTGTGTGTGTGTGTGTGTGTGTGTGTGTGTAAAGGCCCTGTCTGTTATTGGCATATGGATATGAACCAATAACAGTAATGTAATATCACTTCACGCGGTGGATATCGCAGCGAATGATACAACATGATCAGTTCTGATGGAGTAGCTTTTATTACCCATTTTTCATGCTATGTTGGAATGAGAGCACTGTGGTAGGTTGTGAGGGGAGGCACTGAGGTGTGATTAAATCCCACAGCATTAGAATTTCACAGTTTGTTATCTGCCTCTGTGTGCTGTGTGCCTGGAAAATACTGATTTAATGTTTGTAGAAATGTTTTTTCTTTAGTAAGCAAATTCAGCTCATATAAATTTCTACACTTTACATTCAATGTGTGAATGCTCTGCATGAAATACGTTCCTGGCTGGGTGAAGGCTGGGTAAGTTTGAATAAAATTCAATAAATTTCAGAATAATGTAGCTGTAAATTAATTTTTACCTGATTATGTAGTTGTCATTGTAAGAACACATTGATTCATTCGTTTTCTGGACCGCTGATCCTGTTAAGGGTCACAGGGATGCTGGATGTTATCCCAGCTGATATTGGGTGAGATATTCACTGGACCAGTCACCTGCTCATCCTGAGGAAACGTGGAATAACACATGAAATAACAAATGAACAATCACACCCATACTCATGTCAACGGGCATGAGAGAAAAAGTGACGATGTGTACATCATCAATCTGGAGACAACCTGGGAGAAGCTGCTGCTGGCAGCCAGGGCTATTTTTGCCACTTTAAACCGTGTGTTTGGTTGTCAAAGAAATTTCGAACATATTATTTTTATTTTATTGTAATTGTGGCGCAGTGGGTAGAGCTGTCGCCTAACAACACGGCGGTTCCGGGTTGGGTTCAAGTTCCGCTCTGTGCAGAGTTTGCATGTTCTCCCCATGTCTGTGTGGGTTCTCTCCGGGTTCTCCGGCTTCCTCCCACCTTCAAAGAGTATGCACTTCAGGTTAATTGGCCAGTCCCAAATTGCCCGTAGGAGTGAGTGTGTGTGCGTGGTTGTCTGTATTTGTGTGTGCATTGGCGTCATGCCCGGAGTGTCCCCCGCCTCATGCCCTATGCCAGCTGGGATAGGCTCCTGCCCCCCGTGACCCACTACGGCGGATACAGCAGCAGAAAATGGACGGATGGATGTTATCGTAATTCACAAGTAACTTATAACACTTATAAGTAGTCAGTCAGTCAATCATTTTCTTAACCCGCTGAAACCACTTACGCAGGTCGCGGGCTCATAAGTAGTCATAAGTATTAATAATAAGCAACTTCTGTGTATCATGAATCATGGAGTTAGTAAATTCTGCAAATTTATTGAAAGAATGTTTTGACATTGCCACAAAAAAGGCTTAAATCAAGTTCAATGTCAGAAGGATTTAGGATGGAGAAATTACTATGAACAGGTAAATCATTTTGAAAAAGGCGTAAATTGGGGTGACAAGGGTCAGAGTGTGTGACACAATTTTCAGATTCCACCTTTAAACTGATGTAATCATTTAAACATTACATGAAAGAAAGGAAGGTTAAGGACCCTAAGTCGTGACCTAGGTCACGTAACATGTAATTTAAGAAAGAGACTAAACGTTCAGAAGGCAATGCCAGACATGTCTGCATGTGAATGCATGAACTAGAACGTGATTAAGTATACAGTGGTACCTCTACTTACGATATTAATTGGTTCCGGAAGAAATTACGTAAGTAGAAAATTACGTAAGCAGAGATGTGTTTTCCATGCAAATGCCCTAATCCGTTCCAAGCCCACAAAAATTCCAACATAAATGTTTTATAAAACATAAAAATGCATCAAAATATGTAACACATACATGTTACGATTAGATTATTACATAGTAAATGACAGTTGTGCATAACGTAAAAAACAAAGAATGGAGTAAAGAGTAATAATGACGGTCATTTACCTTTTAACTGCTGTTTTTTGTCCTCTTTGGTTCAAAACTCTTTTCTTCGTCTTTTCTTTTCCTCTTTTCTCAATCACTTTCTTGGGGTCCATAATGAATACTTCCTCAAAAAGTTATTATATTTGCGCAAAACTATCAGAACACCTCACGGGTTGAGTGCCGAATGCCAAAGACACTGCATAAGCTGCATAAGCACCGTTCTAGCTCCACACAGAGGTGGAGTGGCATCCCTCTTAGCCAATGGGATGCCAGGAAGATACGTAATAGGTAATAGACAACGGCAGAGCAGCTATGAGAATGTTGCGTTCAGGAACCTGTGGGAGATTCGAGTATCAGCCGATACTCTGTTTTTACATTACGTAGGTCGAAATTTCTTTCGTAAGTAGAGGTAATATTTTCCTGCTGAGAAATTTCGTAAATAGAAAATTTTGTAAGTAGAGACATTCGTAAATAGAGGTATCACTGTATTGTGAACCATGTGAGTTGTACTTGTGGATTTTCTTTGTCAGTTCTCACCGCAAAGCATATATATGCCGTACCACAGCATCAGTGATCATTATCTGTTGAGGTGTGAATGTACATTGGATGTTATACAATGGTTAATTTGTAAATTGATGTGAACTTTTGATGGTCCTATGTTTTTTTGGAGAAAAAAAAGTACTGCAAGAATTACCTCCTCATCAGGGTATACTGTATTTCCACAGTTCCTCTATTTTTCGTCAATTACGTGCAACCTATAGTCTGGGCACACTCAAGAGAGCTGCCCTCACCTGTGGAGTCATGGAGAATGGATGGAGGGTAATTACAGTAATTGCAGGTCTGCTTTACAAATTCTACGTTCATAGCTTGTGTATTTGTCACATGTGTCTTTCTTGACAGTTTTCCAGTTTGCCTACACTTTAGTTGGCACAAGCCTGTTATAGCCTACAACACAGGTCAACACAAAACTGCCCTTTATATCCAACATTTGGGCTGAAGACATCTGTCTCTGTCTGTCTGTCCCTCCGCCCACCCGTTTGTCCCTCTGTCCATCTATCTCGTTATCATAAAGTTTGTTGACGTAGGACAGAAAAAGCCTCTTGAAATGTTGTGACCGAGGAGAGTCTCTCAAAGGACTTTTTTTGTCCGTGTCTGCCTCTTATGTGTATGTGTGTGTGTCTGTGTTAGATAAAAAGTATGTGTGCGTGTGGGTACAGGCCCCTAACACACACACGCACACACACACACAAGGGCCCCGTAGACATGCAAGTGATGGGGAAGTAGAGCGGTACGCAGCTACTTCTTAGTGCACTCAATAAGCAGCTTGTAAAGGGGATGGCACCTTGCTCAAGGGCACCTCAGAAGTACCATCACTGCCAGTTCACACTCCAAATTTTTTTTTCCCAACACAGGTGTTGAACTAGCGACTCTCTGGTCCCCAGCCCAAGACTAAGTGGACTGAGCTACTCAGTCCAAGTGTTGTTTCTGTGTTGATTCCAAAGCCCATGAAATGTCAAGACAACCATGTTATTATGCACATTTATTTTCGTTTTTGTTTGTATGTTTGTGTCTTGAAAAGGATTTGGATGAAATTTTGCATCTTGCAAGAAGGAAGTACTGATCAGATTTAAAGGTGGATCTTGGAATGGATTGTGGATCACGTTTTTATTTTCTTCAACATTTTAAGGTAGGGAATTTAAAAAAAATAAAGAAAAGACAAAAACCCAATAAATACCCAAAAATGCTCAATTCTATGCACTTGGATCCAGATCTGGACTATGATCTGGGCTCCTTCTGTCAGGATTACAATCAAGATCTAGCAGGCTAAAATATTAACAGGTATTCCTCAAAATATGAACATATTTTGTTCAGAGAGCTTGTTCATAAATTGAATTGATCATAAGTCGTTATTTATTGAATTTCAATCTGTAATCGCCATTTGTGGTCATTTTAATGTCATTGTTACTCTAAATACAAAAGTAATATTCCCTAAAACCTACCACAAACAATAACAGACAGAATAACAATACATAATTCAAATACTGTTATATAATGTAACTTTTACATCTTTTCCTCTGCTGAATTAATTTTACCCTGAGGGTGTACAGGCTAAGCACTTAAGGTGAATGACACACTGATGTGCTTCCTTGTAATCAGAAGTCTGACACGTCACATTAGGTTTGATTACTCTGTTTTTTCATGAAGTTTCTCAGTTAACTCAATCAATAATTAATGGGGATTGTAGGTTTGTAAATTGAGGACTACCTGTAATGTATTGAGTCACCATAAGGTAACAGAGCAGTAGAGATATGACACAACCACGAATAACTGAAGTTAGGCCAATCCATAACCTTTTAAATAGATTTTATGGACAGTATCTGTGAAAGGTAAGGATCTTTTTTGAAAACAAACAAACAAACAACATCAAAAAACCAATACTTGATCTGCCATCATAGAAAAATATATTTCTTCATTACTTCTAGTGAAAAACACGTACTTCCAAATGCTAGGAGTAGGTTTCCACTTTCAAGAAATTATGAGGTATTGCCTAGGCGATCCAAGGAAAATATTTTTGTTTAATCTCATTATCCAATAATGAGGTCCTTTGATCCTAAATCCAAACATTACAGAGTAGACTCTGCCTCCAAACATCATCACCAGGTCTTGTTTCAGAGTTCGATGGCTTCATTTTTGTACAGTGGGAGGAGTGGAGGTGTTCTGGATAACTGCACACAGTCAATGCATTACATGTGTTAAATCAACTGAACTGTCATCATCTTCAGATTATCACCTCTATATCCCCCACAGCGGGTCACGGGGAGCTGGAGCCACTGATTGTATATAAATATTGACACATTGAACGTTTGAACAGTAAGGAAGGTGTTAATAGTGACGAAGAGAAAAGCCCAGCTTATGTGTTATACTGATGCTGAAAGGCATACCGTATTCATATTTTTTGTCTTATTTCTGTCATCTATTTTAAAGCTGAGAGACTGAATGAATTTCTGTGCACAAGTGCATAGTAGCACAGGAACACTTCTGAGAATTGTTACAGACAATGTGATTTAGTTTGGTGTCATTTAAATAATCACCAGCTTTTGACTTCAAGGAACAGATATTGGATCAGCATTAACTGTCGTGGTTTGCTGTAGGACCCAAATGCGCAGACGTCAGGTAAAAGGAAAAAAGAGCTTTATTTGACAACGAATGTGATGACATGATGGACCAGATGATCAGGCTGAGCAAGTGAATCAGCAGGAGATGAGAAGTCAAGGCAAGCAGGTGGCTGGAATGGTAATGGGCAAACAGGCAGCAGACCGGAACTGGAACATGGAGAGAACAGAGTTATCAAAAAAGTCAAGATGCGAGTTTAAGAGATAGATAGATAGATAGATAGATAGATAGATAGATAGATAGATAGATAGATAGATAGATAGATAGATAGATAGATAGATAGATAGATAGATAGATAGATAGATAGATAGATAGATAGATAGATAGATAGATAGATAGATAGATAGATAGATAGATAGATAGATAGATAGATAGATAGATAGATAGATAGATAGATAGATACTTTATTAATCCCGGAGGAAATTGCATATATATACTGCTCAGGCATTACTTAACAAATAATACTGGATAAACACCAGGAGAAAAGGAAACACTGACATCACAGGACATACCACAAGACATACATTACACTAACAGACAGGCACATGCAGCACTAACAGGACTTATATACTAAACTATAACTAAAAATATAAACAGTATAAAATTTAAAAATATTACAGTATTAAAATATAAACAGTATAAAATAAAATCTAAACAGTATAAAATTGAATTAAAATATAAAAACAGTATAAAAAATAAATAAATAAATTTTATATATATATATATATATATATATACAACAGTATAAAATTAAATTAAAATTAAATTAAATCCATTTTCAACCCCGTGCTGACCTCGCCACCTCCCCCCCGCTCCTCCTGAGAGAGTCATTGTACCCCCTGATGGCACGGGGCACGAAGGAGGACCTCAGCCTCTCTGTGGAGGCGCTGTGTGACAGCAGTCTGCCGCTGAAGGTGCTTCTCTGCTGGGAGAAGGTGGTGTGTAGGGGGTGCCTGGTGTTGTTCATGATGGGAGAGAGCCAAGGTGCAGATACTGACAAGCAGTGCAAACGAACTGGCGATGAATGGTGGGAAGCTCTGCTGCCAGGAACAGCCACACCCAGGTAGGTGGAAACTAGGAGGATGTCAGAAGAGGGAGAGGAGAGAGAGAGAGAGAGAGAGAGAGAGAGAGAGAGAGAGAGAGAGAGAGAGAGAGAGAGAGAGAGAGAGAGAGAGAGAGAGAGAGAGAGAGAGAGAGAGAGAGAGAGAGAGAGAGAGAGAGAGAGAGAGAGAAAGAAGCAACAGCAAATCCTGACATTAACAAGAGCATGTAGAAGTTCCATATTCTTGGAATTACTTGGTGATACATCTGGAAGTTTCACCATTATATCATTTGACTGGACTTTTAAAAACACCCATAAACTCTGACAGGCACATATAGATGCATATCATAAGACTACAAAAAATGGAAAATGACAAACTTGTGCTTGAATTGCAGCCTTGACAACTGTTTTCCTTTCTTTTTTTAATTAGAGCAAAAGATCAGAGAAATACCAAGTGTCAATACCACAGAGAATGAGGATATGGCAACTGTGACCTTTCAGAGCTTCCTGATCTTTTATAATGTCAGGGCAGGAGCGTCTTGTTCTTTTCTGGCATAAGTTTATGCCCCTTGCCACATCACCACAAAGAAATAGAGGCATCTTCAGACTGATAAGGATCATAGCTTTTTTCATTGCCTTTATTTAGACCCCTCATTGGATGTAGCCAGTCAACATGACTTGAAGCTGATCTTAATGTTATGAACCCCCCTTATTAGGTTATGTCAACACAGTATATTTTTATTTGCTGTCAACAGCTTGCGCATACAAGAATAGCAACAGCAAGCCTATCAGTTAATTAACACAAACATCCACGAGCCTCATCCATCAATGACCATTCACGCCAAAAAGGTCCCATCTCTATCAAATGGAGAGAAACTATTTATAAATCTATACCTGTGTTTGGATTCTCTCTCTCAGAAAACAAAGACCTTGAACTAGGATCCATATACAATTTTTGGAGCGGGGAAAAGAGATTCTACGAGACAAGAGTCAACTTTTCACTTCTGCTGGGAGGATTCATCCCAATATTTAATTATCTTTTCCTATCCATAATACATGTCTTTAAAGGTTTCATGCAACTTTGCCTTTGATCAAATGGTTGGCCTCAGGGTTCTCACAGTGCTCAAGGGAAGAATATCCTAACCATCACCCTAACCATCTCATTGTAAAAAGATTTTTTATAATGCCCTCTTTGCATAACTAACAAAAGCACAACTGAAAAAAACAATTCAAAAGGACCTTGTCAACTCTTCTTCATAACCATTTCTACCAAGTCTAATAAAAGTATATCAGGTAGTAAGGCAGTAGTGACAGGGTTCTTCCTTGCCAACTGCTGCCACATGACCAATCCACCCTTAAGTCTCATGAGTTAAACTTACTGACTGACACCTGATGAAACTTTTTGGAATCAATAATTTGTGTTTTCTATGATGCCAAAGAAATAATGAAGTTTGAAAATACAGTTTTTGTTGGATCAAGTAACAACAATGCAATGAGGCAAGTCTGCCACACTCATGTCCACTGGCCCCCTGCTCCTTTACTGCATACCCAGAGCAGCAAGCAGAGGATAAGATAAATCATCCAGCCTTGGGGCTCACTTGCTGGGATCATGTCTATCCATGCGTCCTAGCTCTCCCTTTTGTATGGGTGAAGGTGGTAGCTATTAGCTGTTAGTGGTAGCATGAATATCAGCCTTAGGCTATGGGTGATGGTAAGATTGTCCGGGGCTGCTACTGTGGTAGGTTAGAAAGCTGCCCTATCTACTAATCCTATTAAATAAATGGGCTGCATTTATGTTGCCAGTAGGCTGGGATGAAAAAGGACAGAATATGCCTTATGTAGCAGCCTATAAGATAAATGTGCTCTTTGCTGTTGGAGGTGGTGAAATGAAAGCTTGGGAGCTCTTTGACCCTCTACCAGTGTGTTTGTTATTCTTTTGAGCCACTTATGACATAAAGCAATACATTCATACCATAAAAAGGAGTTAATCTCCATGCTTGAAGGATAGTGTGCAGTTTCTTGCTAACATGAATAGTGTAGCAAATGAAGATAAAAGCAGTTGAAGAGGTAAAGATAAAAACAAAAAGGTCACATCTATCAAACAGTGCATCAATAAGATTAGGAGTGAAAGGAAAACATAGCTGGATTGAAAAGTAGACGGGGCAGAGTAGCAGTGATGTGTGTGTAATGTGGGTTTATGTGCTGGTCTTTGTGTAAAAACCATACAGTTTGTGAAGGATCATGTCCATACATAAGTTTGTGATGTCATGTCCATGCATAGCTGCCAGTAGGGTGGGCTGACATGACTGCTGGCCTACATTTGTCTAGCTGTGAATTCTTCCTCCTGATCCAGTGACTAATAGCCTGTGGCTATGGCAGACTTTGTACCCATAAAGGACCAATCTGGAGCTCACAGCTGTGAGACCACAGCATCAATATAGCTTAATCTCTTCAATTACTGTTAAGTTACCGAACACCAACACCTGTGAGTTAAAGTGTGAACTTCATTTATATCCATTCCTTCTAAACTGGAATGCATTGACCGCTGATTTTTTAGTTCTCTCCTTTTCTAAGTATTGGAACCACTTTGATGTCGGTTTAAATGGGATCATGGAAAAAATGTAGTTGATTTGAGGTAATATTTTCATTTTAACAGTAGGTATTCGTCCCAGAGGGGAGATGAGAAGATTATTCCAACGCCTTAGATCACAAGAGACTTTGTCCAAAACTTTGTCAAAACTCAGCATCCTTCAACCAATATATTCACTATGTCTCCTCTACACCTCACCTCTGTTCACTAATTCACTCACAGGTAATTAACTTAATCATACCTGCAACAGTGTTGAAATAAAGTCTGTCAGAGGAACTCTTAATGTGAGTTGTAGTTTCCTGTCAGGTTATTTGAAGAGAAAAAAAAGAGTAGTTTGGAAAATTATCCATTTTAAAAAAACATTTTAATTCACCACATACTGAAAACCAACTAAGCACAAGATCTTGTCTCTTTGCCTCTGAACTGTCAAGCTTCATTTGTCTTAACTCCAGGTTAGATTAAGGAGGAATAGAAAAGTACAGCGAGTTGAAAATAGACTTGAGAAATTAAAGGTTAAAAAAGACAAATGAGGTGAGATGAAGAATTAAAGCAAACATATGTTTAGTTTAGTTTAGTTTTATCCTGCTTAGAAAGAGATCTGGAACTGTTTCTACAGTCAAGAACAAACAATTTCCTGAGAATTCTAACTTTCTTTTCAGAAATCTGACTGTATTTTAACAAATCTAACTTTATTTGCAAAATTCTGACATTTGTGGAAGTGTAACATTCTATTAGGGAAACATTTTCACTTGTTACTTATAAACTTTACGATATGAGAGAATGATAAAGATGAGCTTGTAAATGAGTCTGTAAATAAAACCAGTCTGGAGCTGATTATAGGAATACAGCTCATGAGAATATGTAGAGAGGGTTCTGTTCAAAGAGTTCAGTGATTACCAATATTAAATAATTTTAAGTTGGTTAAATTTATGAACAATGAGGATGCCAGTCAGGAGAAACAAAAGTTGAGATAAATGACTGAAGACGACAGCTATTGAATCTTAATGCTCACTTGTGGAAACAAGAACTAGGGATGATGTTGCAGAGACAAAAACATGAAGATAATGTCAGAAAAGGAGGTAAAAGCATTTGAAGATCATTGAACTAGATTTTTCAGAAATTTTTTTATCAATAATTTTTCATTGTAAACTTTTTTTTAAAAATTCAGAGATGCATTAAATTTTTTAAAATTTTTTTACAATCACTAAAAATATACAGTATATTTTATTGTTTTACTTAACATTGAACAGAAACGTTTTTTTAGCAGAAACCAAAGAGCTTATTCCTCACAGAACAACCACCGATTTGAGTGTGCATTGAAAATTTTTATTCCATTGTCACAGTCCTGCATATTGTGAAGTTGGAATACACTTGGAACACCACCATCAAGCTCTTCAGTGGCACATAAATGTTATGTTTTATTATATCAAATAAAGTTGTCTCTTAGTACAATCTGTGCAACAATTGCCTTCACCTTATGAATATATTTCCTGTTGTTAATTAGCGTGTGCTGTACATGTGGTTTCTGAAAGGATTGCTCATTTGAAATTTATTTTTGCTTTATTCTTATTGGGATCTTGAGAATTAAAAACCTTGTGAACACACTAAAACACACACACACACTAAAACACACACACACACACACACACACACACACACACACACACACACACACACACACACACACACACACACACACACACACACACACACACACACACACACACACACCAAGTGTCTGGTGTAATACAAGTGGGCAGTTAGGTAGAAATCAATCAGATAATCTAGGTCAGGGGAGGAGAAGAAGTCTCAGAGGAATGGACCTTTGTTCAACATAATGTGGGGATAGGTGTGCATCAGCGAAATACCACTGGCTGTTCCCTGAGGGCAATAAAAGAAAACATATCACGTACCTAATATATGTCTATGGTGCACAAACACATAGTATTTCCTATGTGTTTGGATGTACCTTTGGTACAACATATGTGTGTCCATGGGCTATGAAACTTGTGATCTTCACTGGGTGGATCTCTCTGCCTGTCTCTGTGGTGATGCCTTCAGACCCTGAGCCCTGTATTACTGAGGTATTATTGTCCTGACCACTCCTTTCTCATGGAAACTCATAAAAATCCAATACACTAAGCTCCATCCAGATAGACAGATGACCATGTTATGTCCTTGGTAACCTAATAGAAGCACTTCGTAATGTTCAGCTGCAATGCACAGAAAGTAGCGGCAATGTGTAAAATCTATTTAGAATCAACTTCTGTGGATCATTTCTAATAACTGGTGTTATTGCAGCCACAACATTTGCCAATATGCATGAAGACATAATGAAGCACAGAATCAAATC
Source organism: Antennarius striatus (assembly GCF_040054535.1). Lineage (NCBI taxonomy): Eukaryota > Metazoa > Chordata > Actinopteri > Lophiiformes > Antennariidae > Antennarius > Antennarius striatus. The sequence continues at coordinate 12,524,476 of NC_090785.1, forward strand.
AATGAAATCCACCCACTTTCATGTAATATAGGGATGTGTTTACATGGTTATTCATGCAGTTCTTTCAATTATGCACAGCCATCGACTCAGGATTTATTAATACCTATTTTTAGATGAATTTAAATAATAACATGATAATCATATTATACATTGAGTTGACACAATTTTCTTTGGGTTGTTTTTTTTTCCTTCTTGCTACCCCATTCTTGTGGTTATTGTATGTGTGTAACAACCTGCCTGTCTGCGTGAGCTGTGTGGCAGTTCCATAAAGTTTAATTATATTTTGCGTTCCCTGAAGAAAATCTGAGATTATACAAAATTAAATTGTGTTGGGTTGGGTTGTTAAAACGTTTTGCTGCTCTGGAGGCTACATACATGCTTGCACATAATATAATACACACAAAAACATGTCATGGTACAAAAAGAGCAGGAAAACTTGGAACTGTTGTTAGCAGGGATTCACTTACTGAAAGCAGTTCTACCCGTTGATGTTTTGATCATCATTACATGAGCCTGTGTGGCTGCTGTCGGCCTTGTCTGCTACTGCTGAAAATGTTCAAGAGCGGTTATTTAATCAGTGTTTGTGTGTGTGTGTGTGTGTGTGTGTGTGTGTGTGTGTGTGTGTGTGTGTGTGTGTGTGTGTGTGTGTGTGTGTGTGTGTGTGTGTGTGTGTGTGTGTGTGTGTGTGAGTGTGTGTGTGTGTGTGTGTGTGTGTGTGTAATAGAAAGACAGAGGACTAAAAAAATGAACTTCAGCCTTTTCTTTAAAATGGTTCAATCACAGCTGCCCATGGATCATCATGTGTGCAATTTGTCAAAAGGTTTATGAAATACACTTTTAAGTTTTGGACAAACACTTCACAATTGAAACAGCCTAAAATGAATAGTTTCCTTAATACATAACAAGATTTTTTTTTTTTTTAAAAACTACCAAAATTCCAAGGGACATACAGTCACATCAGAAATTAATGCCAAGTTTTTTGATAAATATTGTACGGTTTTTCAATTTCTTAAGTTACATTTATTGTTTTGCATAAAGTCTGTAAATTATGGTTCTATAGTTTTGGCAGTATACGTAGACAAAACGTAGTTTGACAGAAGAATGCTCACTTGTTTTGTGCCCTGTTGCCATTCCAATTTTAAGTATCAGCAATTAGTTGTGGATACCCAGTTACAATATTCATCTAAATGATGAAAGTCCTCAAAAACTATTTTTGAATAGCATGCTATATCATCTCTGATACAAACTATACAAACTATATTTCTCCTGGTAATGCTGAATGTGGCCATGCCCTGGAAGGATATGATGTAGCAAGGCATGAAAAAGAGAGTCATCCTGCCCAATGATTTTAGCCACTCTCAACAGGAGCACTTGCTGCCTTGCAGGTAACATTAGCGAGTTGGAATCTGTAACAATCTGTTGATGATGTCTGACCTCCAACTCGTAGCTCAACCAAAAGTTTCTACACTTTATAATAAAACAGATTTGTAAATATTTGGTCAGCTGATGTTTGCTGGCTAACCACAACAACACGAATCTTGTATCTTCAACCTTTTTTAAATTTCACTCATAATAGAGAAGCTGTCAAAACAATGTGGTTTTTAGCTCAATAGTGACAGGCGGATTGTCAGCATTGGTTTGTTCAAAGTTAATTTGTCACAGTTCCACATCTCTTTAGGTGACTATCAGAAATTGCTTTTGAGAACACTTCACGTAATTATCTGCACATTTTGTTTTTGCCCCAGGGTATTGGTATCCTTGGCCACATCTTTTCAATTTCTGTATTGCCAATTGAAAGAAAAAAATATAGCAATTGCTCCATATTGATGAAAGTAATCCAACAGGAGGGAAATGAATGTGAACCACAGGTATGCAAGGGAAAAGGTATCAGACGGCCTGTCCTCCTTACCCTCTCTACCAAGGATATAGGATAATACGCCACACTACCTTTTGAATTTCCACAGGTTTCATATGTACTCTGTAACATCATGTATCTTCTTCTTCTTTTCCTGATTCGCCACAACTGATTCACCACAGCGAATCAGTTGCCTCCATCTAAACCCGTCTTCTGCATCCTCTTCTCTCACACCAACTACCTTCATGTCCTCTTTCACTACATCCATAAACCTCCTCTTTGGTCTTCCTCTAGGCCTCCTGCCTGGCAGTTCAAAACTCAGCATCCTTCTACCAATATATTCACTATCTCACCTCTGGACATGTCCAAACCATCTCAGTCTAACCTCTCTGACTTTATCTCCAAAACCTGTAACATGTGCTGTCCATCTGATGTTGAAACGGGTGTGGTTTGGATCCAAATGCAGTACAGAGGCGCAGAGAAACAGTTGGTAATGACCTTTATTATCACTAAGAAGACGAGCAGGACGCTCTGCGTTCTGGAGAGCCGGCTGCATGTGCTGTGAGGCCGACGAGGAGTGAGCTGAAGAGAGGTCGGAGACAGGCGGGGGGGTCATAGCCAGGTGAGCAGTCAGCGAAGACAGAGGCACCATTGGGGAGCAGGCAGGAGAGGAGACGAGGCCAGGCGGAGGAGTCAAAACCAGACGAGCAGCCAGATACCAGAGATGCTGAGGCAGAGCACGAGGTCAGGGACAGAAGGCAGGTGAGTTTACCGGGAGGCAGACGAGCATGGCAGGTCAGGGACAGGCAGAGTCGACACCGGGAGATCAGACAGGGAATGAACGCTGGAAAGTCTCGCATGACGCTCAAGGACAATCTGGCAAGGCGTTAAGGTGCGGGAGAGACTATATGCAGGCCTGATTGCTAGTGATGTGACGCTGGGGATCGAAGCTCCGAAGCGAATGCCGAACAGGAGAGGGGCGTTCCGCGAAGCGCGTATCGAGGCTTGCATCATCGATGGGAGGAGCTGTAATTGATGACGTCCGAAGCCTCACCGGCAGCGAGGCTTCAGGCATGTCTTCCGTATCGACGCTCCCATCACGGGAACGCCCCGCCACCGATACCACGTGACTGATTCGGTTCACGACACATGCTCTAACACCGATATAAAGCATCACACTCCATTCAGAATTTGGTTGATTGGTGGAGAGTTGTGGTTAGATAGTGTGGAGACAGTTAGGAATTTAGATAGCGTTAGATACATTCTGGAGTGAGGTATAGATAGTGTGGAGAGAGTCGGTTTAGGAGATTCAGGAAATGGAACCTGCCCCAGTGGAGAAATTGTTTCTAAATAAAAACCAATGATGTCACCAAAGCATAATCACTGGCTATACCTCAGTGTTACAGAAACACAATCATTGTCCCAACCACAACCACCCTCCCCTCACTGTACATGTTTATTTGGACATGAGGAAAAAGAAAATAATCACTTTCCATAGTGCTGGTGTGTGTGTCATACACACAAGCAAACCTTGGTTTGGGAACACTGTAAATATCGAACAAATCTGAATTCAACCAGAAAATGTGCAACTAATTGTCTTAGAAGTCGAAAAAAATTTGGAAGTTGAATGCAAAACAAATGCCTTTTTCTCGCCGCCAGGCGTGCAAAAAGTCTAGAGAAAACATGACGGTAATGTGCTTTTTCTTTTAGTTTATTGTATTCAATCATTTTTCACTTAATTTGCATTCCATTGCCTATGGTACGAGTTACGGTACCGTGAACTTCGGTCCCAAAGACGACGATAACTTGCATCTTGGGCTAACCAGATTTCTTTCTCATGTTTGCTTTCTTCTTTTACATTTCTTTGATACATTTCGTTATTATACAATTTGATATATAAATGACATAACATTTTGAAAAAAGGTAATTTTCTAGCGTCTTGGAATGGATTAAGACCATTTACATGATTTGAAATGGGAAAATTATATTTGGAATTTGAACAAATCGCTATTCGAACAGCCTTCAGGAATGAATTGTGGTAGGAAACCGAGGTTTGCCTGTATATGTATTCAGTATACTGTATGTATAAATATATATTTCTTTTTAAATTATTATTATTTATATATATTTATATATATATATACATATATATACATATATATATATATATATATATATATATATATATATATAATCACTAAACTATACATGTTTTTCTTACTTCGTTATTTTGCTGACAGTTTTATTAACAGGCTTTCTGCAAAGTGCCGCACACTTCAAACTCATGCCACCTGATATTTTACCATCCAGTAGATGTCGTACTAGAGCAAATGAAGCCCCATGAAGCTCCGAACCACTGTGAACCGATTGGGATGAAAGGCTTCAATGCTTCAAAGGCTTCATGGGGCTTCATCAGCCCATCACTACTGATTACACTGATCTGCAGCAGGTGAGCAGAGTGGGCTGGTGCAGTAGGCGTGGCCGGCAGGTAGAGTGGAGCAGAGGGAGGGGAGTGTGGAAAAATACTGCAGCAGTGTGACAGGAGGGGAATGAGAGGCAGGGACTGTGACAGATTTACTCATTCCTGATCCTATCCTTCCTGGTCACTCCCAAAGAGAACCTCAGCATCTTCATCTCTGCTACCTCCAGCTCTGTCTCCTGTCTTTTCCTCAGTGACACTGTCTCCAGACCAAACAACATCGCTGGTCTCACCACAGTTTTGTACACTCTTCCTTTCATTTTGACTGAAACTCTTCTATCACACATCAAATCTTGTTGAGCCACATTTTGTAATAACGGTGCATTTTGTAGTAAACGTCCAAAATGTCATAAGTTATTACATAATGCGGCAAAATGTATTACAAAATGGGGCAGTTTATTACAAAATGCGGCTTTATTACAAAATGAAATGAAAAAGTTATTACAAAATGCGGCTTAACACACCTGATACTTTCCTCCATCCGTACCATCCTGCCTGTACACGCTTCTTCACCTGTTTTACACACTCTCCATCGCTCTGGACTGTTGACCCTAAGTACTTAAAATCCTCCACCTTCTTGATCTCTTCTCCATGCAACCTCACTCCTGTAACCTCACTCCGGCCTAACAACAACCCCCACTGATGGGAACTGTTGTTAACCCGGGCCTCGACCGATCCAGTATGGAAGTCATAGGTTTGATTTGCATGTTTGATTTGGCAAAAGTTTTACACCGGATGCCCTTCCTGACGCAACCCTCTGTCTTTATCCGGGCTTGGGACCGGCACTATAAGACACTGGCTTGTGTCCTCTTGTGGCTACATTACTCTGTACCATCATGTATACATTAACAATTTTGAGGAACTCCAATATGTGCATATGTGACATTTTCCTCCTCACCGAGTCTCATTAATTCCAGAGTTAAACAGGGTCAATGCTTTGCAAAATTGTGAAATCCATTTTTTCATGGGTTTGGTCCTTTTTTTTGGCCTAAATATGGCTCATTGTGCATCGCTGTATTTCTGGACGATATGAAAACATTCCATGAACCTCATTTAGAAGTAGGCCAGTAATTGTGTTTTTTGTCATTGCAATAATTGTATGACACATTTTCCATTTACCATTAATCCAAGGATAAGTATTTATTATTCAGAGACAAACATAGATTAGAACAGTGAGTTTTTCATCTCACTGTTTGCGTGTCCGCCTTTCGGTTTTTATTTGGACTTAAACTTGCAACAACGTCTGTTCTCCATCTTTGAAGTTCTGTTTTTTCTCCATATTTTTGCATACTCGGAATAGCATCACAGAACAGTAAATCACATAAGTTTTTGTGTTCATGTTGCACACATGTTTGCGTACTGAGTGATGGGAGTATAATTACAGAGATCAGAATCTGTCTTGATGTATTCCATGTGTGGAGTGTCTGGCCGTGAAAGTTCTCAGCCTGCTGACAGATTATAAATATCTCCTGGAAGGAGAGAATGGTCATTCCTCTTATATGAGTCAACAGCATGACGTGGCTCCCAGAGAAAATATGCAGATGTAGCTTGACAACAAATTTGAATTACAAGTCACTGTTACATTTTGGAAATTATCTTACAAAAGGCTGTATTTCGAGCTTATAATAAAATTATATATTTGGTACTTAAAAACTATAATTTTGTTTATGGTGTATGTTAAATTAAATATGTATATTCTAAATATTGTTGATTGTTTTTATAAAAATCAGAGCCCACCTACATCAGCTCAACAGTTGGAGAGTTCCTTCACTGTCTATCTGGGCTCACACTTCTACTGTGAAAAGCAGACCTAATAATTTAGTAACTCTGTACATATTTTCCTGTGTTTGTTGTCATAAAATTAACAAGCATCACGATGTGGTGACAAGCAATAAACATCAATAATTTTAACTTAAAGGAAAAATAACAGATTCTTTTTTATTTTGATCCTGATTTGCTGTTTCAACTCTCCCTTTTCTCTGTGGGGTCCTGCACTGCATGCCTTTTAAATGAGTGATCACAAAGGGTAATATAGCTGGCATAATGTTATCTAACTTTTTGACCTTGTGCCCAAACTGCTTGAGTAGCATCATTAATAGTTCCCCACAAAAATACAAGGCATTTCAACATCACCGTTCAGCGACATTCCTCACCAAGTTTAGTTTTTTAAGATAAGATCGATGGGGGCTTACTTTGAACAGAAGGCCAAACACAGAGAAGAAGTTGTGAAATTTAGTCCGCTTTCTGTGGATGTGTGCTTTGTTTGTACGGATAACTGAGTAATGATTGCTGGCTTTAAACAGGAAGCCTCAACAGGCTGTTGCATTTTCTTTTCTCCTGTTGTTTGTTGTCTTTCTGCTGCTGCTGCTCTCTTGCTTTAACTGTCACTAGATGTCTTGGCCATACTTCTTATCTACATTGTCTTCCATTTATCACTCTCATCAGTGCCCTCCTTTGTCAGTCATTTACCCCGACACTTTCACTCTTTTAACCTTTGACCTGAGATGTCTGATTTTACTGACCTAGGTCACAGACTACGGGAAAAACCACCACTCCTGCTGGTTTTGTATGCAGAATCACACGTGTGTATATTTTCTGTTGAGAAGAATATGATTTATAAGACTTTTTAAGCATTTTTTTTCTTCTGCAGTACAAATTTTCTTCTACAGTACATGTTCTTTGCGTTGATGAAACTTAAGAAAAAGTGATCCAAATTCTAAAGATATTGAGCCTTAGCCAGATAACTGAAGGCTGCAGAAATGACAGTATGAATGCTGGATATGGTTGTTGTTAAATAGATTCATTCATTCATTCATTCATTCATTCATTCATTCATTCATTCATTCATTAATTCATTCATTCATTCATTCATTCATCCATTTGTTGTTCTTGATGACAGCACAATAAGTAATTATCTCATCCTTATCCTCAGTTGCTTATCCAAATCTTGGTCACGGGTTTATTCTGGAGCCTATCCCAGCTGACATTGGGCAGGTGATGGGTTACACCCTGGACAAGTCGTCGTTGCAGGACCACACTGAAAGACAAACATTCATGTACACATTCATGTACACCTACACAGTTATGGTCAGTTTAAAGTGGTTAACTCCCCTAAGTTGCATTTTTTTTGGAGGTGGGAGGAAGCACACCCTGACTTGAACAAAAGAAAAACAGACATAAGCATAAATACTGTAAATACTGCAATTTGAGCTATATGTCTCCAATAAATGATGCCAAATGTGTCAGAATGTAAAAAATGTGGAAACATGAGATAAGATAATGCCTTGGGGAGTAGTGCAAATGTACAGATCTGTACAACCCTGGACAAAACAATAATGAATTATACATAGAGCACATATAAGACCTATGAGTAAAAATGATAGTACATAACACTTTTGTCCATACAAAGAGTGTATTACATATTTCATCAAAATATTAACGCATAGGAAGCAAATTGAATGAAAGGTACGTAAAGTATTTGAGGCAAGACGCAACAAAATCATGACTGTGCTTGATAATTCATTGTGACTCCTGCAGCAATAAGTGAAAGTTTGAAATATTTCCTCTCCTCCTGCTCTATTTATTATCTACCTGAAGGTAGGGGTTGGTTTTCTGGAAGAGCTTTTGCTGCAACTGATTGGCGCTCAAGCTGCTTGAATGCCCAAAGTCAAAAGCACAAATATTTTACTTCTGCTAAAACATGTCTCAGTCTAACATGTTTTCCTGTATCAGATTTTATGTTTCACTGTATGAATGATGTATATGAAAAAAAAGTTGTGTAAGGGAAAGAATGTGTTTGAGATTTTACCGGTTCTCTCTTCCAAATCTCTGGACATTCCACCCCCACACACAGTAAAGAAAGATAAAGATCTGACAAGGGCTGTAAATTTCATGAAACCCAAAACTGGGACTGTGTTATAACTCTAGTTGCTTTCCAAAATTTGATTGAATATGAATGAGCTCAAAATGGTAAGCATGTGAAAGTTTGAATGAAGCTTCTATGCCAGTGCATGAATGAGTGGGTGAACGTTTTTACATTGACTTATGTAGTAGCTAAGTTTTAAAGAGAGTTGACTGTTATTAAAGTTTTTAATAGTATTTTAAAGATGAACACACTCAAAGTGTACGAAAGAGTTTGAATGTCTAAAGCTGAAAGGAAATGAATAGGTAGAAAATTCATGACAGGGGAAAGGAGAGAGTGAATACCAAGAATTCTATCATTTTGATACCAATTTCCCAGAAAGCACTGAGTATTTCTGAAATTATGTAATGTATGAATAAGAAAAGCGATGACAGACAAAATTAGTCGTTGGTTTGCATGAAGTTTTTACTTCAAAATATGTGAAAGGTAGTTCAAATAAATAAATAAATAGGTGGGTGGGTGGGTGGACGGACGGACGGACGGACAGATAGATAAAATGGTGAAATGATAATAAAAACATTTTGTGCATTGAACAAGTACAGACTGTTCCTAATACTTCACAACACCGGTAGAATTACAAGCTTATAACTTTTGCTGTAAGGTATCTTCACACTGAATAGCATATCCTGTTGACATCCAACAATATCTTCAATTGATAGTCAAAGAATTCAAACCAGGGATAAGCTGCATCTGTTAAGTCTTGGCTTTGTGTGACTGTAGCATCAACATCACACCAATGCTTACAGAACTGAATGGTTTATGTGCGACTGTGTCGACTTCGACCCTGAAACCGAACCATGGAGGAGAAGCTTAACGTTTCCATTCAATTACTAATATCTCATAACCCACACAATGCAGAGCTCATTATATCTGACACTGTACTAACATCATACCAACAGTGTATGTGTGAACATAACATGCGTATACATTTGTGTGGTTGGGATATTATCTTTATATTTCTTCAAAAATCTGGACTGCATTTTATCCCACCTTATGCTTCGCAAATTAGGCCCATTCACACTTCCTCTCTGTATATAAAAGGAAATGTCCAGGGCATAAAGGTTTATTTTTGACCTTTTCCCGTCAATTCCTTCAGTACTTACAATCATGTATGTTTTTCTTCGCTTGACTTGTAAATTCACTGCCAACCAGTTCCAGTGGTATTACTCTGTTCTGAAGGAAAAAATACAACGAAAGTATAACTTTCAGCTATTTTTTTATTTTGATTAGCACAGGGGACAGTTAACAAAAAAAGTAGGAGAGAGACGGGGAAAGATATGGGCCACAAGTGGAACTGAACCCACACCAACTGCTGGAGGACTACAAGTGATGTGCATGTTCTAACCACCATCTCCACTACTTGTGTCTACTTACCTCTAACTTCTTTCTTCTTCTTCTTTTCCTTTCGGCTTTTCCCTTCAAGGGTTACCACAGCGAATCAATTGCCTCCATCTAACCCTGTCTTCTGCATCCTCTTCTCTCACACCAACTACCTTCATGTCCTCTTTCACTACATCCATAAACCACCTCTTTGGTCTTCCTCTAGGCCTCCTGCCTGGCAGTTCTAAACTCAGCAGCCTTCTACCAATATATTCCCTATCTCTCCTCTGGACATGTCCAAACCATCTCAGTCTAGCTTCTCTGACTTTATCTCCAAAACCTCTGACATGTGCTGTCCCCCTGGTGTACTCATTCCTGATCCTATCCTTCCTGGCCACTTCCAGAGAGAACCTCAGCATCTTCATCTCTGCTACCTCACGCTCTGTCTCCTGTCTTTTCCTCAGTGACACTGTCTCTAGGCCAAACAACATCACTGGTCTCACCACAGTTTGTACATCTTTCCTTTCATTTTAGCTGAAACTCTTCCATCATACATCACACCTGACACTTTCTCCACCCGTTCCATCCTGCCTGTACATGCTTCTTCACCTCTTTTACACATTCTCCATTGTTGACTGTTGACCCTAAGTACTTAAAATCCTCCACCTTCTTGATCTCTTCTCCCTGTAACCTCACTCTTCCACTTGGGTCCCTGTCATTCACACACATGTGCTCTGTCTTACTGCGGCTAATCTTCATTCCTCTCCTTTCCAGGACAAACCTCCACCTCTCTAGCTTCTCCTCCACCTGTTCCCTGCTCTCACCGCAATTCACAATGTCATCTGCAAACATCATAGTCCATGGAGATTCCTGTCTAATCTCGTCTGTCAGCCTGTCCATCATCATAGCGAACAAGAAGGGGCTCAGAGCTGATCCCTGATGCAGTCCCACCTCCACCTTGAACTCCACTGTCACACCTACAGCACACCTCACCACTGTCTTACAGTCCTCATACATGTCCTGCACCGCTCTAACATACTTCTCTGCCACTCCAGACTTCCTCATACAATACCACAGTTCCTCTCTGGGCACCCTGTCATGAGCTTTCTCCACAATGCAACTCCCTCTGGCCTTCTCTGTTCTTCTCTATCAACATCCTCAACGCAAATACTGCATATGTAGTACACTTTTTTGGCATGAAACCATACTGCTGCTCATAGATATATACTTCTGCCCTTAGTCTAGTTTCAACTACTCTTTCCCATAACTTCATTGTATTGCTCATCAGCTTTATTCCTCTGTAGTTGCCACAATTCTGCACATCTCCCTTGTTCTTAAAAATGGGCACCAGCACATTTCTCCATTCCTCAGGCATCTTTTCACTATCTAAGATCCTGTTGAACAACCCAGTCAGAAACTCTACTGCCACCTCTCCTAGACACTTCCAAACCTCTACAGGTATATCATCAGGACTGACTGCCTTTCCACTCTTCATCCTCTTCAATGTCCTCCTCACTTCATCCTGACTAATCTTTGCTACTTCCTGGTCCACAACAGTCACCTCTTCTAGTCTTTGTTCTCTCTCATTTTCCACGTTCATCAACTCTTCAAAGTACTCTTTCCATCTTCCCATCACACTACTGGCACCTGTCAATAGGCTTCCATCCCTATCCTTAATCACCCCAACCTCCTGCACGTCCTTCCCATCTCTATCTCTCTGTCTTGCCAACCGGTATAGATCAGTCTCTCCCTCCTTACTGTCCAACCTAGCATACAAGTCATCATAAGCCCCTTGTTTGACCTTTGCTACCTCTACCTTCACGCTACGCTGCATCTCCCTGTACTCCTGTCTACTCTCCTCAGTCCTCTCGGTGTCCCACTTCTTCTTAGCTAACATCTTTCTCTGTATACACTCGTGTACCTCCTCATTCCACCACCAAGTCTCCTTATCTACTTTCCTTCCAGATGACACACCAAGTACTCTCTTACCTGTCTCCCTGATAACATTAGCTGTAGTTGTCCAGTCATCTGAAGCACCTCCTGACCACCCAGAGCCTGTCTTAACTCCTTCCTAAAAGTCATGCAACACTCTTCCTGTTTTAGCTTCCACCATTTCGTCTTCTGCTCTGCCTTTGCCCTCTTCATCTTCCTCACCACCAGAGTCATCCTGCACACCACCATCCTATGCTGTTTGGCTACACTCTCGCCTACCACTACTATGCAGTCACTGATCTCCTTCAGGTTACACCGTCTACACAAGATGTAGTCTACCTGTGTGCTCCTACCACCACTCTTATAGGTCACCCTATGTTCCTGCCTCTTCTGGAAGAAAGTATTCACTACAGCCATTTCCATCCTTTTTGCAAAGTCAACTACCATCTGTCCTTCTGTGTTCCTCTCCTGGATACCAAAACTGCCCATCTCTTCCTCATCACCTCTGTTTCCTGCACCAACATGTCCATTGAAGTCTGCGCCAATGACAACTCTTTCACTTCTAGGTATGCTCTGCATCACTTCATCAAAGTCCAGCCAGAATTTCTCCTTCTCCTCCAGCTCACATCCTGCCTGTGGAGCATACCCACTGACAACATTGAACGTCACACCTTCTATTTCTAGCTTCAGACTCATCACTCTATCCAACACTCTTTTTACCTCCAGGACTTTCCTAACAAACTCCTCCTTCAAGATTACTCCTACTCCATTTCTCTTCCCATCTACACCATGATAGAACAACTTGAACCCTGCTCCTAAACTTCTAGCCTTGCTACCTTTCCACCAGGTCTCCTTGACACACAGTATGTGTACATTCCTCCTCTGCAACATGTCAACCAACTCTACCTTTTCCTATCATAGTTCCAACATTCAACGTCTCTACTCTCAGTCCTATACTCTTGGTGTTCCTCTTCTCTCTCTTCCTACGAACACACTTTCCTCCTCTCTTTCTTCGACCAACAGTAGTCCAATTTCCACCAGCACCCTGTAGGTCAACAGCACTGATGGGGGTCTTTGTTAACCTGGGCCTCGACCGATCCGGTATGAAAGTCACAGGTTTGATTTGCATGTTTGATTTGGCAAAAGTTATATGCTGGATGCCCTTCCTGATGCAACCCTCTCTCTTTGTCCGGGCCTGGGACCCGCACAATAAGACACTGGCTTGTGTCCTCTTGTGGCTACATTAGTCTACGTACATGTAACATAGCACATAATTATTGGTCATATTTCTATTTCCACCTGTTTTTAAATACTGGAACATACTGTATCTGAAAACTATTTTCAATCTGGTGTTTTGTTTTATTTATTTATTTATTTTCTTTTTGAGTTAGAAGACATAGTGTTCCTTTACAGGAGACTGGTTGAATCATCTGAAAACTGTTTTACAAATCTAAGAATGCAAATGTGAGCAGATACATACAAAACAAGGCAGTCAAAGACTGCAACATCCCACGACTTACCCTGACCTACTTTCAGGGTAAGTCAGGGTACACTGAAAGTAGTACCTGACTAGTGCATAGACTAGTGCATATGGAGAAGGCCATTGCAAGACCATAGATCAAAGCTTGTGCTTTGATCTACCTATGCACTAGCTTTGATCTATGGTGTTACTCACAGTGACCTTCTCCCTTGTCTTTCTATCTTTGGTTTAATACTGAACTGTATCAAAATTAGCCAAAGAAAATTTAGCTATTTGCAAACTGCAGCATTCATATCTCCAAGTTGGTCAAATGGCACCCTGTTATAGATTTGTGTCATAAATCTCATCTTTAAACTCACCATTATAAACTCAGCATCAACATCAATAATAAAACCTTGTACCTGTACAGTAGTGGGTAAACCAGACAGCATGTCTTTGGACAGCCAGTGCAACTCCATACAAGCATTCTTTACAAGACACAAGCACTGAAAGCTTTTGTATAGAAATGATTTGAATTTGGAGCGTCCTAACAGATATGTAAATGAGCCCTAAAGAATTCATTCATGTGTGAATGAAATTAAAATTCCTTTTGTGTGCAACCTGTTACACCTTTTTCTGGAGTACCTTTTGGCATCTGGCTCAAGAGAGAGCACTCATGTTACCAAATTAATGAGAAAAATTCTACCAGATTTCTCAAGATTGTGAAAAATACTTATGCTGATGTATCATCACTGTTAAACTGCTCTAACTGTGCCACTGTGCGCTGCTCCAAATTACCACCCAGCTCTGTGTTCAAAGTTCAAATTGCTTCAAATTTGACCATGGTGGGTGCTATACTTTAAATGGCTAGGTGACATACCTTCAAATGGCACACTGAAGCTGAGGAGGTAGAAAGCAATTTAAGCAAACCTTTTTTCTGTAAACTGTAACACAAGGGAGGAGAGCATTTAGGTGAGGCTGCCTGATTTGTTAATAGGCATAAAGTTTGCATATATTAATACAGTGAGCATAACTGCTAATGTTTAAACCAGGGAGACTCACTGACAGGACAATGATCCTATCTCCGATGCAAGTATGATGTATCCAGAAATTGTCAAAAATAGCTTAAGCAACGTCAAATCCCACATTTTTGTTGCATAAAAAATTTTACTTGTGTTTTGCATGGGAAGATGATAATGCAATAATGATGTACAGCTGTGCTGTGGTCTGTCTATGCTTTGCTCTTATATCCCTACCTAAAAATGAACAGAGAGCACATCTGGTGACAGAGTAAAGGAGTTTTTATTTGTGTGTGTGTGTGTGTGTGTGTGTGTGTGTGTGTGTGTGTGTGTGTGTGTGTGTGTGTGTGTGTGTGTGTGTGTGTGTGTGTGTGTGTGTGTGTGTGTGTGTGTGTGTGTGTGTGTCTGTGTACTTCACTTAACAACCAAAGGCTAAGTAATCAATTTTCAAACTCTGAAACTGGCTGTGTTAAAGTTATGACAGTTTCTTTGAAAACCAGTTTAGTCAGTTTTAGACTGAAAGCCATATTTTTTCTTTATTTCTCTGTGTCAGTAATTACATTGCGATTGCACTCATTCCTGAGCAGGATGGTGTGCTTCCTGTGGCCAGGTGTAATTCAGTGACCACTGTGCAGCTGTGGTCGTACGGAGGAGTCTGTTTTTGCTGGCAAGTTGCTTCTATGTGGGATGTTGGAATTACAGGCTATACTGCCCTTGATTATCCAGGACCATTTTGACTTGACACAGTCTGGGAAAATCCACTTGTCCAGTTGCCCTGGTCAGTGACAGAAGCCAGGTCCAAAGAAGAATTAAATCATCCAGAAAAATAGTAACTTTAATCCTATTCTCCTTCATAGAGAGGAAGATTAAGCAATTTTCATTTAGTGCCAGACAAGAAAGGAATTTAGAAGAGAAAATAAACTGGACTTTTTCCCAACAGATGTTGAATATTTTCGGGAGTTTTTTTCCTAGTGTACTAAGCTTACTTTTACCAAATAATACTTTAATTATGCTAAGTAAAAACATACTTGGTTACTGTTATTTGTTGAGCTGTTTGGTGAGAAACAAACACCCCTCTATGCTCTGGATGTACGTAGTTCGCTTATCAGAAAGGGCACCCAGTTAAGGGTATAAAGGGAAATAGGCCAGTGGCCCCCACTGAGAGCTTAGATAACATATGATGCATGAACAGTCGATAGCAAGGTGGAGTGTGGGAGTGTGGGTGACCGACAGAGTCCTGCTGTGGATGATGATATATTGGTATTGCTGGTGAATAAGTAGGCACTATTGACCCAATGGCCCATAGAGCTCCGTTGGCTTTCACAGCACTCCAACCATCAAAAAGAGAAAAATATTGACACAATCAGTCAATTAACCTTGCTGTAAAAGCATAAATCAGTGTTTTAAGCGGGTTGCTGTGATATTTGTTCAGCACTCTCTACCATCTTTACTGCAATAGAATGAATACTTTGTTCTCAAGAGTTCACTGTAAATAGGTATAGTCAAAATTGGTCTACAGACATGAGCATTTATTTTTTG